>NC_140168.1:121355058-121358062 GCF_963971535.1 Notolepis coatsorum | reverse complement strand
AGCTCAAGGCATAGATGAGACGACCAGTGACTCATCATGAGTTGGGTTGCTATCATGTCACCAACCACTATTCTATTGTGTGGATGATACTCTTTTATTTCTTCGGTTATTAAGTTGAATCCAAGCTTACTAACCCAAAAAGAAAACCCGAACACCAGGCCTGGAGGACTGGGACTTGGAGAGAGAGAGAGAGAGAGAGAGAGAGAGAGAGAGAGAGAGAGAGAGAGAGAAGAGAGAGAGAGAGAGAGAGAGGGAGAGGAGAGAGAGAGAGAGAGAGAGAGAGAGAGAGAGAGAGAGAGAGGGAGAGAGGGAGAGAGAGAGAGAGAGAGAGAGAGAGAGAGAGAGAGAGAGAGAGAGAGAGAGAGAGAGAGAGAGAGAGAGAGAGAGAGAGAGAGAGAGAGAGAGCTATGGGCGGAGGACTGGTAGGAACACTGTCCCTCCTCGCACACATCAAAAAGCCTTCACATACGACTCTTAGTCAAGTCAAGTCAAGTCAAGAGTTTTAATTGTCACGGCATACAGGTATACAATGAAATGCGGCTGGTCTTGCCCGCGACTATATGCAATACAGTGGTACAACATATAATAGAATCCAATAGAAATACAGTGGTACAACATATTAATAGAATCCAATAAAACAGTGCAATAAACAGGTACATGGTGTGCCATCTCGGTATCTGTACATTAGTATTTACAGAGCATATAGGACATGCTAGGTAGCTTTAGTAGTGCAGTACACTGTTCTGATGTTATACTACTTTAAAGTGGCCTTTCCTCTGGCCATAAGTGTGCGTGTGTGCGGCATGAGTGTTAAAGTGGCTGCTAGTGTGTGAGCGTGCTCAGCGTGCGTGTCGTGTATGTGCTTGTGTGTGCTTGTGTGTGGATAGTTCAGTTTATGTGTCTCTCAATGTTCATTGTTCAAGGCTCTGATGGCCTGGGGAAGAAGCTTAGCCTAAGCCTTTCCGTCCTAGTAGCTGGGGTTCGCAGGCGTCTGCCTGACCTCAGCAGCTGGAACAGGCTGTTATTGGGGTGGTGGGGGTCTTTCATTATCCTGCAGGCTCTGGATTTGCACCTCTTGTTGTATAGAACCTGCAGGGGAGGTAGCGCAATACCCGTGGTACGCTCGGCTGAGCGTACCACTCTCTGTAGGGCCTTCTTGTCCTGTGCCGTGCTGTTCCCATACCAGGCAGTGATGTTTCCGGTCAAGATGCTCTCTACAGCTCCTGAGTAGAAGGACTGGAGTATCTTCCCCGATACTCTGAACTTCCTTAACTGTCTCAGGTGGTAGAGGCGCTGCTTCGCTTTCTTTACTACTGTGTCTATGTGTGTTGACCATGTCAGATCCTCTGAGATGTGGACCCCCAGGTACTTGAAGCTGCTCACCCTGTCCACGGTAGCCCCGTTAATCATCAGTGGTGTGTGTGTCTTATCATTAGTGAGTGATTAAAGCCCCAATCCATGACCTTTTTCTTGACTACATAAAGGTGGACTTGGATCTGTAGATAGATCAGATTAGCATTTTGAAAATACTAAACCCATTGGAAATCGGAATATATCTTTATTACTCCTCCTGTGTTACAAATGTAAACAAACCATTTAGAGCCACAGAAACAGTGAAAACAATCATTAACTCACATTTAACTGTTCTTGTATTAGTCCTTTTATCAAGAGCTCAGTTCATCAACAAGAGAATGAAAACATGAAACAATAAAACAGCAGTTAGCATAGCATGCTAGCAGGTTAGCATGCTATGGCTAACTGACATCATGCATGCTGACTCGCTATTTATAATAATACACAATTAGCTGCTTGTGCCCTAATGATGAGGATAAACACTCAATGAAGAAACCCACTCCCATTGCCAAAAGAAACTAACATGCCTATAAATACAAGTGCTATAGAACTAGATACTATGAATGTATTACATGGCCCGGCCCATAATGGCCTCTAAACAGCATTGCCAACTTCAACAACATACTACAATATGCTTACAATAAGGACATACAAATGAGTTCGCATAGAATGCTTACTCGCTAATATGCTATAGTAATATGCTAACATCTGACAACTTAAACCATACAAATACAATATCAACCTCATATTTATAGTGCATTCCACACTAACAGGTTAAAGTGGAGCTAAAATGAAAAATGTGTTTTTAACCATTTTAGATCAATTCCCCGGTAATATTACAATTTAACAATATATGGCAAAATATGACGTGTACTTACGTAGGCTTGAACAAACCAATTTCAACCAATAACGTCATGACTTTCGCTCTGGAGAATGTGTTGACCCTGATGTTTTCAACGAGCAAATCAGAAATACATCACAATATGGAAGCTAAATACTCTCGAAATCCATCCATCACTTTTACTCTGGCGCCACCATCAGGCCAAACTGAGAACAAGATATCTCGAAAAGCACTGGCCCGGATTGCCATAAAGTTTTCTGTGCACATTCATGACCCCAAAAATAAGGAACGTATGTTCATGGTGAACCCATGACCTTTCATCTAGCGCCACCATCAGGCCAAGCTTTCAGTTTTTAAAACAAGTGTATCTCCCGACCCCGTTAGTCGTGGTCACAAAATCTGCTGTGAACATTTATGATCCCTAGTAGAGGAACAACCCTATTGATTCTGGTCATTCCATGGCCCTTTCTCTAGCGCCACCATCAGGCCAAACTGACATCAAGATATCTTGACCTTTCCTCTTGTGGCACGATAATGCATAATGCCTTAACCCTTTCACTACCACACTACCCGTCTGTAGTGTGGTAGTGAAAGATTTAACCCTTTGTCGTGTGGCAGTGAAAGGGTTAACCTTCTGTATTGTCGAAGTGAAAGGGTTAACCCTTTGGTAGTGTGGTAGTGAAAGGGTTCATGCATAATGCACAATGGCATCGTGCTTAATGCCTAATTGCCTAAGTGCATAATGTCTAATGCCATATTGTCTGTTGCATTGAATGCCTCCGATTGCCGCTTGCGGCTACCTTTATTATT
>NC_140168.1:121027558-121352558 GCF_963971535.1 Notolepis coatsorum | reverse complement strand
TACTGTAAGAAAAAAATCGGTAAAAAAACAGTAAATGTCTGGCAGCTTGGCAGCCAGAGATTTACTGTAAAATTACATTGAAATACCCGAATTAAAATAAAGTGGAAAAGCAATACATTTACAGATAATTCTGTTTATTATTTTTGCAGAGAACCACTGTTAATTGACAGGTTGGGTTCAGCAGTGAAACATTGTTATTTCACAAGTTTTCCCTACATTTACGATGAAACTCCTTCAATTAAGTGACATAACTCAAAGTTCAGCAGTGAAACACTGTTATTTCACAGGTCTTTCCTAAATTATTATGATCAAACTCCTTCAATAAAGTGACAGAACTTAAAGTTCAGCAGTGAAACACTGTTATTTCACAGTTTTTTCCTAAATTATTACGATCAAACTCCTTCAATAAAGTGACAGAACTCAAAGTTCAGCAGTGAAACACTGTTGTTTCACAGGTTTTTCCTAAATTATTATGATCAAACTCCTTCAATAAAGTGACAGAACTTAAAGTTCAGCAGTGAAACTCTGTTATTTCACAGGTTTTTCCTAAATTATTACGATCAAACTCCTTCAATAAAGTGACAGAACTCAAAGCTCAGCAGTGAAACACTGTTGTTTCACAGGTTTTTCCTAAATTATTACAATCAAACTCCTTCAATTAAGTGACAGAACTCAAAGTTCAGCAGTGAAACACTGTTATTTCACAGGTTTTTCCTATATTATTACGATCAAACTCCTTCAATAAAGTGACAGAACTTAAAGTTCAGCAGTGAAACTCTGTTATTTCACAGGTTTTTTCTAAATTATTACGATCAAACTCCTTCAATAAAGTGACAGAACTTAAAGTTCAGCAGTGAAACACTGTTATTTCACAGTTTTTTTCTAAATTATTACGATCAAACTCCTTCAATAAAGTGACAGAACTTAAAGTTCAGCAGTGAAACACTGTTATTTCACAGGTTTTTCCTAAATTATTACAATCAAACTCCTTCAATAAAGTGACAGAACTTAAAGTTCAGCAGTGAAACTCTGTTATTTCACAGGTTTTTCCTAAATTATTACAACCAAACTCCTTCAATAAAGTGACAGAACTTAAAGTTCAGCAGTGAAACACTGTTATTTTACAGGTCTTCCCAAAATTATTACAATCAAACTCCTTCAATAAAGTGACAGAACTTAGTTCAGCAGTGAAACACTGTTATTTGACAGGTTTTTCCTAAATTATTACAATCAAACTCCTTCAATAAAGTGACAGAACTTAAAGTTCAGCAGTGAAACAATGTTATTCCACAAGTTTTTCCAAAATTATTACGATGAAACACAGTGAAACACTGTTATTTGGCCGGTTTTTCCTAAATTATTACAATCAAACTCCTTCAATAAAGTGACCGAACTTGAAACACTGTTATTTTACAGGTTTTTCCTAACTTATTACAATCAAACCCCTCCAATAAAGTTATGCCACTAAAAACTCAGCAGAGAAACACTGTTATTTTACAGATTTCTCCTAAATGATTATCAAACATATTTAATAAAGTGGCACCACTAAAAGTTAAGCAGACAAACACTTTTATTGTACAGATTGTTAGAAACAAAAAGCTTCAAGTGTTAACAAGTGTTTATTTTGGAAGCAATTGTGCTGTATAAAACAGATTAAAATGATTTCAAACTTTAGCTTGCAGTGTTTGTTCAAATGTAATGTTTAAATACAGTATGTAAAGTTAAAAACCTATAGAAGTACAATCTAAACACACTATTTATGGATCAATATGCATGGCAGCTGCCACCATTGGTGTGTGAATGTGTGTGAATAGGTGACTGTGAGGCCATACGCGCTTTGGATAAAAGCGCTATTGCTATATATAAGTGCAGTCCATTGAACATAACATAATGGCCAAGTAGTAAATTAAACTTTATCACAATCAGTCAGACCTATCCCTTCAATGTCATCAGATGATTTCAATTTTTAAAAGCGGAGAAAGCAACATATTGTGCTGTTGAACCGAGGGGGTTGTGGTCAGGTCTACAGTTTTTTAGCTTTACCATTTCAGTTTTATATTGTTTTCCACAATATTCTCCCGACCCCTGGGGGCTCCATAATATGTGTGAACATTATACTGTTTAATTCAGAATCCCAACTATACAGTGTATTACTAAGGCAGAGGTTACACCTTTCGTATCATCTTCGTATTGTTTTCTTATGCGTATCGCCGCGACGTCGTGCGCCTGAGTCACACTTTCGTTTTTTTTTCGTTTTTGTCAGCCGAGCACACTGATGTAGTACACTGCCAAAGCAGTAGGTGGCAGTAGGTGGCAACCATGAAGGCAATTTCAACCAATCAGAACGAATGTGCCAATACACTTCCTGGTGGAAGCTCCAGCAAAGAAAATGTCAATAAGGCAGGCGCCTATGCCGCGCCACCATCTTGCTTGCTCACTCAATGCAGCAATTCTTTTTTCAGCAAAGCCTAATAAAAGTGCAATAAACAAAACGGATACACTCACTGTGTGTTCTGCCTGTCATTTGTTGATGAAACAAAACTAACATCAACACAAGTGACCACCAAGAGCGGATAGTTGTCTAAAAAACGATCGGTAGCATTGTTAGCTGCATGCTAACGTCAATGGAGTATGCCATTATAACAATATAGCATTGTGGCTAGAAGCTAACGTTAGCTCACGCTACTTAGCCAGCACGAAACTGATGATATCGCGAGCTATCAGTAGTTAGATAACATTAGAGACAACGCTGTGTGTATTAAACAAAGGTGAATAGATGACTGGGCCATTTTGTTTAATGCTTGTTAAGTTGAAAGAGGAACTCTGAGCTAACAGGGTCTGAATCCTGATAGCTCACGTTAGCCAGCTGCTCATGCAATCGGTAATGCTAGCAGAATGAATGGATGTAAACTTTATTTAACATATTGCATATGGGTACAATACAATACGGCTCAATACAAACAATTGTTAAGGGAATGCAGACTGTTGTAGCTTGGACTGGGGTCCTTATAACAATAACTTGACAACACATGGTAGCTGAAGCTATTTGGGACACGGAGCTCTGCCTCTGTCCCAAACACACACACTGTTGTCACCGGAAGGGCATGCAGATGGTATCTACTGCGCATGGGCGTTTTCGCAACAACGGCTAGCGTGCAGACTACACGCTGTTGTCGGCGCGTTTTTTTTGCGTATCTCCAAACGCAAACACAATTTTGCGTTTCAGCCGTATCCACAAAAAAACGCCAAAAAACGCATTTCTGTGTAGATAGGACATCAAACGTCATCAAAAACGTATAAAAAAACGCCAGGAATACACTAGTCTAACCATAGCCTAAGTCAAATCAAAACATACCACACCACAAAATGTCAATGAATCGGTGGCACAAGTGAAGAGCAGATAAGGAACAATCCTCCAGATTGGCAGTAATCAGCTGGATCCTTGGTGCATGGTGCATCTGGGAAAATGAAAAAAAGGACACTATGATTCACTGGAAAGTCCTTGAAAAGTAGGATTTAATGGGTTACCATTCCTCAAACTTTATTCAATAGTCTGTACTGACATTTGCCACTATTACACATTTTGGAAATGTGAACAGAGTACCGTCAGCTTTGAGAGTGCTAGTTGCATGTTTGTTTAGCAATAAAAACATGCACCTAATGCACGTCCTGTCAGATACAATTTAATCACCAAAAGAAGGAAGACGTGGATTCACAACACCGGATACCAAGCCACCGGGGCTGTGAAACATTTTGAGCGAGTAGCCAATCTCGGTATTGATCGTCACGTGACACTTTTAGGGGCAAACATACCTTTTCCCATAGACATACATGGGTAAAGAAACGGCTGGGGAAATCACTCAGGCGTCGAACAAAGTCCAAAACTACTCTTAACCCTTGTGTCTGAAAACTAAAGCGTTACTCAATTGTCCTCTTCAAAAACGCAATACAAATATTATACTATGTTGAAGGTGATAGTGGTATATTTTTTAGACCCTCTTGCTTTGCTGCTGGGAGGGGGGCTCCTTCATCTCCTCTCACTACCGCAGGTGAGACACCACTAGGTTGCTCGTGGTAAACAGGGCTTCTACCACTAGTGGGACGGAACCATGGACTAAACTCCTCTGATGCTGCTGCCACTTTCACTTTTGAGGTTAGCTCACAGGAAATTCAATTGAATAGCCTATATTAATATAAATTATATTAATAATGATTTGAAGATGTTTACACTTTTTTTTACAACCCTACTGTTCTCCCGAGAATTAAATAAAGGTTTGATGATGATGACATGTGCTCGAAGAGAGATATAGATAGAGTGGGTGTGTTTGTACATGCAAGTTATACTCACATCAGATGCCATCCATGTCAATTCAGCATAGGATGATTCAATGGCCTTGTGGTCAGCAGGGTCCCCCCCTCTGGCTGCTGGCCTCTGGTAGAGGTGTAGATCACCAGTGGCATCCCTCTGAGAACACAATTAGACTTTAGACAGTGGCTTGCGGGCACGATGAGCCTCATTTTCTAATTTTGAGATTGCTCTATCTATCCGATCTCATTATAAAATACTTGCCTCCTAGATCACTAAATGCGGGGCTATCGATCCCTAGGGTAAAATGCATGCATAGGCTGAGCTCCCAAAGCGCCATGTGACTTGCAATACCAAGCTTGGCCTCTAAGCCCTTGTTGCTTTAACACTGGACCATCTGTCACAAAAATTACAGGGGATCTGGGGGAGATAGTGTGAACCTCTGCATGCGTTACGTTCCCCCAGTGAAACTCCTCGCTGTCAGGTGAAAAGAAGCGGCTGGCGACTCCACATGTACTGTACCCTCCCCAGGCCGACAGTTGGGCAACGCGTGCAACGACCAGGAAGGGAATTGGCATAGCAACTAAATTGCGATGGGTGAGAAATACAGGAAGACCAAAAATAAATGGAATTAAAAAAGAAATTACCATTGTATATAATTAGAAATAATCTTCTCTAAAGTGTTATTCAGTGGACTTCTCCTTTAAAAAGGAACACCAACTTTGTGGGAAATTTGCTTATTTGCCATCTACCCTGGAGTTAGACAAGCAGATTGATCAGTTAGCCTCATAGCATAATTGCCTAAGTAATTTTTTGGCCAAATTGATATTTCTGCCTAACTCTACTCTCCTCACTGCTGCACCACCCTGGCTTAGTGGCTGTGTCCTCAGCCAATCAGGACATTGATAAAAAAATGGGAATTCCAGGCCTTGACTTTTTTATTTTATTTTTTTATCAAGCATTTTAAGCACTTCAAGGACCTTGTGCGAACCCTGGATATATACTCTGAACAATTTTTTGCCGAACCGCTGCTGCCTGACCGCAGTGATTTCATCACCTCAAAAGCCCAGTTTAAAAAAAAAGAAAGTGTATTTCGTGACTGTTGGGAACTAGGCTACACTGACACACCTACTTCCAGTGAATGACGCTAAGCTAGGCTAACGGCGCGGTTGTTCCCTAAGCCTAATGCATGTACAGAGAAGAAAAGGGTATGTATCTGCTTGTCCAACTCTAGGTAGATGGCCACTGCCACCAAGCCTCTTCAACTCATTCAAAACGCAGCGGCCCGCCTGATCTCAAACCTACCGAAGTCGGCCCATGTCACCCCACTTCTTAGGGACCTGCACTGGCTCCCCATTGCTGCACGTATCCGCTTCAAGGCCCTCGACCTAGCATACCGTGCGGCAAAGGGAACCGCTCCCGCCTACCTCCGGTCAATGGTCTCTAACTACACACCCTCAAGACCCCTACGCTCTGCATCTTCTGGCCGCCTCAGACCTACTCCTATCCGAGCTCCCGGAGGGTCATCAAAGAGAAGCCGCCTATTCTCAGTCCTTGCCCCACAATGGTGGAATGAACTACCCATCCCAGTTAGGACAGCCGAATCCCGTCCAATCTTTCGCCGTCGACTAAAGACCATTCAACCATTATCTGAAATTATTAAAAAAAAATTAAAAAAATAACCCTGACTAACCTTACTGTCATGCACTTGTCCTAATAAACTAACCTACACTGTAACACGCAACACTTGATGAACATTGTTACTCAGCTGATAGAGTTGTACCCTTCTTGCTGTCTTGTCGTACAGAACATGTAAGTCGCTTTGGATAAAAGCGTCAGCTAAATGACTAAATGTAAATGTAAATGTAATGTAGATGGCAAATAAGCTAATTTCCCAAAAAGTTGGCGTGTTCCTTTAAGCCTCCAAAGAGACCTTTGCTGGAGTGGTCACAGCTAAAAATGTCAACGCATACTGTACACTTTTAATTACTACACTCTCCTGGAACAGGGCAGGCCAGTTGAACTCAGACCAGGGGCCTCTCCTCCACAATCTGCATTCGCCTGTAGGATAACGTTTTTTCCATTTTCACTTCAATGACGACTTCATTGTCATGCTTTTTCCTATAAGATCACTCATGTTTGGAAAAAGACACATTCTTGGAAAAAGACACATTCTTGATTACTTACCATCATAGTAGGAGGCTGCAAAAGCTGTTTACTGTGTTCTTTGGACTGCCTGAAAAGGAGAAGAGAACATTGAACAAATTAGAAGAGCTTCTTGTGTCGCGGGTGGGGGTATAGGGGTATCTGTATGGGGGGTGTATATACCTGCGGGAGCCAAAGAGGAGGACGTGTCCCGGGATGGTCTGGAAGAGGACCTAAAGGCATACCTGGCTGATGGAAAAGGCAAGTGAATATCGGCTGATAATGATATGTGAAGTACTGTCGCTGTACTGCACCATGCTGTCCCTGTTGTTTTGTTTAGACGGAGTGGAGTCCAGGAGGTCCTGACGCAGTGGCGGCTGCTGGATTTTTCTCCACTAGGGGCGCTATACCAAAACATTTTGCAAACATGGACCCATGTATTCTCTGCACATGAGGAGGACTTCGGACGTACCAAAGTGATTCAACATAATATCCCCACTGGAACCGCACCACCGATTCGGGAGAGGTACCGTCCGATTCCACCCAAGCTATACGCAGAGCTGAGGACGCTGCTGCAGGGGATGGTCGACAGCAAGGTGGTATGCGAGAGCTCCAGTCCATGGGCGGCCCCAGTGGTGTTGGTCCGCAAGAAGGATGGATCCTGGCGCTTCTGCGTAGACTACCGGAAGCTGAACGCTGTGACTCACAAGGATGCATACCCGCTGCCCCGGATAGAGGAATCGTTGACCAATCTGACCCAGGCGACCTGGTACAGCACCCTGGATCTGGCCAGTGGGTATTGGCAAGTGGAAGTGGCGCTGGAGGACCAGGAGAAGACAGCCTTCGCCACACCACTGGGGTTGTACCAGTTCGAGCGGATGCCCTTTGGTCTGTGCAATGCCCCCGCCACCTTTCAACGATTGATGCAGCGTTGCCTGGGTGGTCAGGTGAATGACCATCTCCTCATATACCTGGATGACGTGATCGTCTATTCCCCCGACTTTCAGCGCCACCTGGATCATCTCGAGATGGTGTTCCATCGCCTGCAGGAGCATGGTCTCAAACTCCAGCCAGGGAAGTGCAGGTTGTTCCACCGGGAGGTGAGGTACCTGGGACATATCGTCAGCGGCCAGGGGGTGGCAACTGACCCAGAGAAGACTCAGGCCGTCCGCAGCTGGCCTGTGCCCACCACGGCCAAACAGGTGAAGTCATTCCTGGGATTCGTGGGGTACTACAGGCGGTTCGTCCCTGGCTTTGCCCGGATCGCCGCCCCTCTTAACCGACTGCTCCAAGGCACTGCTGGACAACCATCTGCACCAGTGACCTGGGCGCTGCCCTGTCAGCAGGCATTTGAGGAGCTGAAGAGGAACCTGTTGGAGGCCCCCATCTTGGCCTTCGCTGATTACGGCCAGCCATTCAGGCTCTATACGGATGCCAGCTTGGAGGGGCTGGGAGCAGTCCTGTCCCAGGTGCAGGGGGGCCAGGAGCGGGTCATCGCCTACGCCAGCCGTGGCCTGTCTCAGACCGAGCGCAACGACCAGAATTACAGCTCCTTCAAATTGGAACTGCTGGCTTTGAAGTGGGCAGTGACCGAAAAATTCAAAGATTACCTCTGGGGGGCCCAGTTTACTATCTTTACGGACAACAATCCGCTGGTGCATCTGGAAACGGCCCGGCTGGGGGCACACGAGCAGCGCTGGGCGACCCAGCTCGCGAACTACTCCTATGTAATCAAGTACCGGCCAGGGGCTGTCAATCAGAATGCCGATCTATTGTCTCGGTTACCAGAGACGGGGAACACAGCGGTCCAGGCAGTGGAAGGACGGGACCCGCTGGAGAAGGAGGCGGAGGAAGCTGCGGACATGGAGGCGGCAGCCACGGAGGCACGGGACTGGAAACAGAGCCAGCAGGGGGACCCGGACCTGCGACAAGTCCATCAGTGGCTGACCCAGGGGGCACCGCCACCTCCAGACCGCCGCCATCCCTTGTGTCCGGGCCTACGAGGTCTGCTGGCCGAGTGGGAGTGCCTGAACCTCCACAGAGGGCTTATTGTGAGGAGAGGGGTGGAGCCTGATACCCATCTGACCACTGACCAGCTGGTTGTACTTCTCAGTCGGGCCAAGGGTCTCTGGAAAGACTATCATCAGGCCGCTGGCCATTCTAGTGCCGAGAAGGTACTCTCCTTGCTGCGGCGATGGTTCTTCTGGACAGGCATGAGCAAGACAGTGCAGCTCTGGACCAAGGAGTGCCCCACGTGTGCAGTCAGCAAGGCCGGACCAGAACAACGGGCGCCTCTGAGCTCTATCCGGAGTAGCTACCCGTTTGAGGTGGTGGGTTTGGACTATTTATCCTTGGGCCGGCCGGCCGATGTCTATCCCTACATCCTGGTGATGACTGACCTGTTCTCTCGCTACGCCTTTGCCGTTCCCACCAAAGATCAGACGGCGTCCAGCACAGTCAAGGCGCTATGGACAACGCTGATCCAACCCTTTGGGTGTCCGGAACGGTTTTTGACGGATCAGGGGGCTGCGTTTGAGTCCCGGCTGATGCAGCAGTTGTGTGACATGTATGGGTGCGTGAAGAGCCGCATGACTCCATACCACCCTCAGGGCAATGGGGCCTGTGAGCGCTTTAACCAAACGCTGCTCTCTCTACTGGGCTCCCTCGACCCCGACATCCAACCAAACTGGCACCATCAGCTTCCATACCTCGTCCAAGCCTACAATAATGCCATACACGCAAGTACCGGTATGACTCCTCATTTTGTAGTGTTTGGTCGCCATGCCAGGTTGCCAGTGGACTTGATACACGATGTCTCACCCCCGCAACGGAGAGCCACCCTGGAGGGATGGGTTCAGGGCCATCACCAGACACTGACGGAGGCCTACGAGCGGTTACAGGCGAATGTGACCAAGAGGCAGCGGTGGGACCAGGCTCGTTATGACCGAGGGGCGCGAGCAGTACCCTTGCTGCCGGGAGAACGGGTCTTGATAAGGAACTTTCGTCGGCGGGCCCAGGGGAAGTTGGCACCCCGGTGGGTACCCAGACCCCATGTGATTATCGGACAGCCCCGACCCGACCAACCCGTGTATCTGGTTCGGCCGGAGGGTCAGGAAGGGCCTGGTCACACCCTGCATCGGAACAATCTCCGGCCCTGTCCAGCGGGGGTGCCCTCATACCCTGATGAAGTGCTGGAGGGACCGGCAGAAGGTAGGGCCCCCCTTGAAACCCAGGGTCTCCACTTCCCCTTCCTGCCGCCCCCAGCGACCGGCCAGGGCGGTTACATCCTCCCGGTCCCAGAGCTTCACTTTGGCCCTGCTGTACCGAGACCTGCGGAGGAACCCCCGTTACCTGTACAGCTGGAGGCAGCCGAGGCTGCAGTAGTCCCCCTGGAGGTGATACCGCCTCGACGATCCCGGCGCCTGGAGTCAAGTGGGGGACCTGTCGGTCCTGAGGAAGGAGGTCCTGGAGAGGTGGAGGTACCTGTCAATCCTGAGGAAGGAGGGAGCAGCCGAGGGAATGGAAGGGCCAAAGCCGGGCCTGCAGTGGTCCCCCTGGAGGCCAGACCGCCTCGACAATCCCGGCGCAGCAACTTGGGCAAACCCCCCATCCGCTTGGTCCAGCTGTGATGGCCGGGACAGCCATCAAAATAGGGGGGGGGGAATGTCGCGGGTGGGGGTATAGGGGTATCTGTATGGGGGGTGTATATACCTGCGGGAGCCAAAGAGGAGGACGTGTCCCGGGATGGTCTGGAAGAGGACCTAAAGGCATACCTGGCTGATGGAAAAGGCAAGTGAATATCGGCTCATAATGATATGTGAAGTACCGTCGCTGTACTGCACCACCACCACCCGCATTTCATTGTATACTTGTATGCCGTGACAATTAAAACTCTTGACTTGACTTGACTTGACATGCTGTCCCTGTTGTTTTGTTTAGACGGAGTGGAGTCCAGGAGGTCCTGACGGGAGTGGAGAGAGCCATCTTGGGAGGATGGTGATTTTGTGCAGACGACAGCTACAGCAGGCGAGTGCAGGACCACCAGGGGGAGGTAGCGTATGTAAACATTATACAGGCTACACATGTGTGCCCTCTTCTTCTTACGCAGCTGGGGAGCGTCGTTGGAGGGAGCGCGAGGTGATTGGCTGGCTGGCGTGACGGGGGCGGTGCCCGGAAGTGCTGGCGCTACTGAAAGGAGAATCAATGACGGACAATGGCAGAACGAAAACTGGAGTCGAGAGGACGGTAGCAGAGGACGCAGGGCTGCGAGGACACACAGCTCTTTTTGTGTTTTTACCTTTCCTCCAGTGGAACCAGTTCATAGCATGCGGTGTTTCCTCCAGAGTGGAAACGAGTGGAGCTTCAGACCGGAGAGACATTATCGCCACACCGGGCGCCGTGAGTAAAGAACGCAAGACAGTAGAATACGTGCCTAAACAAACGAACTATTTTCCCGAGTGGTAAATGAAGACATAGACGAACGGTGACTGCATTTGAATTAGGAATATTATTAGTGGCGTGAAGCTGAAGATTATCAGAACGGCATACAGTAAAGCCAGTAATACTGTCGAAGACTGGAACCTAGTATTGTGGATTCTCCATCCTCTGTGAACTACCTTTTCTCTCTTTTCTAAATCATATGGAGGATATCTAATCCATTGTGCATTGTGACGAACCCGTGAACGGGGGGAACCTTGCTCTTACTGACTGTGCCTTTCATTACAGGCGGAAGGACATTATTGCACGCCTGGTGCTTGGAGGGCCTAAAACACCCCAGTACAGACCGAACAGTTTTTAGCCCGAAGCCGAGAGGGGCTACGGGAGCGGAAGGAGGTGGCGTCCTTCCGGCCCTCAGCTTCGGGCCCCGGTTATCATTAACTTTTTTTTTGTATTGTTTGTAACTCAGCGCTTCCACTGCCCCAGACCTAGGTTAGGATATGGGAGGAGTATTCTAGGCCTGGTCACAACCCCTAGCGGTGAACAACACCCACTATCCTATCCAAACCCCCTTAATTTACCGTGTGAACACTTAGTGTGTATTTATCTACCTATATTCTCCCTAAATCATTTGCCGTGGCTCCCCGAGGGATAGTGTGATATCGATGCTTATTTCAGGATGTTTGCAGTGAACCGTGTGGTATAGTGTGATTCTAAGTTGACGTTTGATAGTCATAGACCCGTGTGCAGGGCAGACTCTTTTTCCTTCACGTGTGTAGTGTCTCAGGGGCGGGGATAGGTGACGTGGGTGGGAGTAACAGTCTGGGGGTGGGTTTGCGGGGCATGGAGCACTTCCTCCTTTTAAACTACCTTAGGCTTAAGAGGCGTGGGTCTTTTAAATAGGCTAACCGACCAGTTATTTATATCAAAATATAACCTTGTATTAAACTATCTATTTTTATGCAATAAAAGCTTTCTTACTGTTTCTCGGCGCATTCTCCCGTGTCTTTTGTGGTCCTGGGGAAATTCATGGTGGTAGGTCGGCTGGCCCCTTTGGGAAGAGTATCCGTGCATGTGCACACCTTAGCCTTAGACCTGGATGCTTCCCGTGGGGGTCAGGTGACACTTGTTCCAGCATTGAGTGTTTAGTCTATACCGAGAGCGCTAGCTCAATTCAACATTAGTTTACTGTAATATACAGACAAGAGAGCTAAAAGTACTATTAATATGCTTATCATTTAACAGCAAACGCAAAGTCAGTCAAGGGGTCTGGGGGAGCTGTCGCCGGCCCCGGCGAGGCGTGCTGGTCCCCGACGTGGAGGGGACGGGACTTCCACTCACCGAACTACTGCCCTACACGAAAAGTGAAAAAGGCAAATAAAAAGAACGAACTACAAATTCAACGACAGAACGAAGACAGAAGAGAAGAGGATGAGATAGAGAGAGATGGAGAGAGAGAGAAGAGAGAGAGAAGGAAAGCAAGATAACAAAATACAGCAAGAGCCACAGCAACAATAATAATAATTTTTAACAATAATTTGTGATGCCATCACACAAACTGGCATTTAAAGGGTTACAATTCGAAAATGTATTGAATATGTGTTTTTTTGTATACAATACTTTGTGATGCCCATCACAAACACTGGAATTTAAATGGTAAAAATTCAAACATTCCTGCACCAGAATGCAGAAAATTAAGTCTTTGTAACAAAATAATGGCATTAGGAATACATTTGCCTCCTGCGTGAACTGTGCATAGCTGAATAGACTGTATTTTAACGTTGTATGGTGGTACTTGGAGAGCCAGCTACGTTCTCAGGTGGTACTTGGTGTAAAAAGTTTGAGACCAAGGTGGATTTTTCAATAGTCTTCACCGTGATAAATCAATAAGTAAGGGATAATGTATAGCTATGAGGTCATTGTCGCAAAATAATTGACCGACACAGAGTTTAGAACACAGAGGCGCAGCCGAGGTGTTTTAAACGTCAGTGAAGGTCAATTACAATGACTACACCTAGGTTCTACAATGACTACACCTATGTTCTACTAGGACTACACCTAGGTTCTACAATGACTACACATAGGTTCTACAAGGACTACACCTAGGTTCTACAATGACTACACCTAGGTTCTCCAAGGACTACACCTAGGTTCTACAAGGACTACACCTAGGTTATACAAGGACTACGCCTAGGTTCTACAAGGACTACACCTATGTTCTACAAGGACTACACCTAGGTTCTACAATGACTACACCTAGGTTCTATAAGGACTACACCTAGGTTCTACAAGGACTACACCTAGGTTCTATAAGGACTACACCTAGGTTCTACAAGGACTACACCTAGGTTCTACTAGGACTACACCTAGGTTCTACAATGACTACACATAGGTTCTACAAGGACTACACCTAGGTTCTACAATGACTACACCTAGGTTCTCCAAGGACTACACCTAGGTTCTACAAGGACTACACCTAGGTTATATAAGGACTACACCTAGGTTATATAAGGACTACACCTAGGTTCTATAAGGACTACACCTAGGTTCTACAAGGACTACACCTAGGTTCTCCAAGGACTACACTTAGGTTCTACAATGACTACACCTAGGTTCTATAAGGACTACACCTAGGTTCTACAATGACTACACCTAGGTTATATAAGGACTACACCTAGGTTCTACAAGGACTACACCTAGGTTCTACAATGACTACACCTAGGTTCTATAAGGACTACACCTAGGTTCTACAATGACTACACCTAGGTTCTACAATGACTACACCTAGGTTCTACAAGGACTACACCTAGGTTATATAAGGACTACACCTAGGTTCTATAAGGACTACACCTAGGTTCTACAAGGACTACACATAGGTTCTATAAGGACTACACATAGGTTCTACAATGACTACACATAGGTTCTACAATGACTACACCTAGGTTCTATAAGGACTACACCTAGGTTCTATAAGGACTACACCTAGGTTCTACAAGGACTACACCTAGATTCTACAAGGACTACACCTAGGTTCTACAAGGACTACACCTAGGTTCTACAAGGACTACACCTCGGTTCTATAAGGACTACACCTAGGTTCTATAAGGACTACACCTAGGTTCTACAAGGACTACACCTAGATTCTACAAGGACTACACCTAGGTTCTACAAGGACTACACCTAGCTTCTACAAGGACTACACCTAGGTTCTACAATGACTACACCTAGGTTCTACAATGACTACACCTAGGTTCTATAAGGACTACACCTAGCTTCTACAAGGACTACACCTAGGTTCTACAATGACTACACCTAGGTTCTACAAGGACTACACCTAGGTTCTATAAGGACTACACCTAGGTTCTACAAGGACTACACCTAGGTTCTACAAGGAATACACCTAGGTTCTACAAGGACTACACCTAGGTTCTACAAGGACTACACCTAGGTTCTATAAGGACTACACCTAGGTTCTATAAGGACTACACCTAGGTTCTACAATGACTACACCTAGGTTCTATAAGGACTACACCTAGGTTCTATAATGACTACACCTAGGTTCTACAATGTCTACACCTAGGTTCTACAATGACTACACCTAGGTTCTACAATGACTACACCTATGTTCTACAAGGACTACACCTAGGTTCTACAATGACTACACCTAGGTTCTACAATGACTACACCTAGGTTCTACAAGGACTACACCTAGGTTCTACAATGACTACACCTAGGTTCTTAAATGACTACACCTAGGTTCTACAATGACTACACCTAGGTTCTCCAAGGACTACACCTAGGTTCTACAAGGACTACACCTAGGTTCTATAAGGACTACACCTAGGTTATATAAGGACTACACCTAGGTTCTATAAGGACTACACCTAGGTTCTACAAGGACTACACCTAGGTTCTCCAAGGACTACACCTAGGTTCTACAATGACTACACCTAGGTTCTTAAAGGACTACACCTAGGTTCTACAATGACTACACCTAGGTTCTATAAGGACTACACCTAGGTTCTACAAGGACTACACCTAGGTTCTACAAGGACTACACCTAGGTTCTATAAGGACTACACCTAGGTTCTACAATGACTACACCTAGGTTCTACAATGACTACACCTAGGTTCTACAAGGACTACACCTAGGTTATATAAGGACTACACCTAGGTTCTATAAGGACTACACCTAGGTTCTACAAGGACTACACATAGGTTCTATAAGGACTACACATAGGTTCTACAATGACTACACCTAGGTTCTACAATGACTACACCTAGGTTCTATAAGGACTACACATAGGTTCTATAAGGACTACACCTAGGTTCTACAAGGACTACACCTAGATTCTACAAGGACTACACCTAGGTTCTACAAGGACTACACCTAGGTTCTATAAGGACTACACCTAGGTTCTATAAGGACTACACCTAGGTTCTACAAGGACTACACCTAGATTCTACAAGGACTACACCTAGGTTCTACAAGGACTACACCTAGCTTCTACAAGGACTACACCTAGGTTCTACAATGACTACACCTAGGTTCTATAAGGACTACACCTAGCTTCTACAAGGACTACACCTAGGTTCTACAATGACTACACCTAGGTTCTACAAGGACTACACCTAGGTTCTATAAGGACTACACCTAGGTTCTACAAGGACTACACCTAGGTTCTACAAGGACTACACCTAGGTTCTACAAGGACTACACCTAGGTTCTACAAGGACTACACCTAGGTTCTATAAGGACTACACCTAGGTTCTATAAGGACTACACCTAGGTTCTACAATGACTACACCTAGGTTCTATAAGGACTACACCTAGGTTCTATAATGACTACACCTAGGTTCTACAATGTCTACACCTAGGTTCTACAATGACTACACCTATGTTCTACAAGGACTACACCTAGGTTCTACAATGACTACACCTAGGTTCTACAATGACTACACCTAGGTTCTACAAGGACTACACCTAGGTTCTACAATGACTACACCTAGGTTCTATAAGGACTACACCTAGGTTCTACAATGACTACACCTAGGTTCTACAATGACTACACCTAGGTTCTACAATGACTACACCTATGTTCTACAATGACTACACCTAGGTTCTACAAGGACTACACCTAGGTTCTACAATGACTACACCTAGGTTATATAAGGACTACACCTAGGTTCTATAAGGACTACACCTAGGTTCTATAAGGACTACACCTAGGTTCTACAAGGACTACACATAGGTTCTATAAGGACTACACATAGGTTCTACAATGACTACACCTAGGTTCTACAATGACTACACCTAGGTTCTATAAGGACTACACCTAGGTTCTATAAGGACTACACCTAGGTTCTACAAGGACTACACCTAGATTCTACAAGGACTACACCTAGGTTCTACAAGGACTACACCTAGGTTCTATAAGGACTACACCTAGGTTCTATAAGGACTACACCTAGGTTCTACAAGGACTACACCTAGATTCTACAAGGACTACACCTAGGTTCTACAAGGACTACACCTAGCTTCTACAAGGACTACACCTAGGTTCTACAATGACTACACCTAGGTTCTATAAGGACTACACCTAGCTTCTACAAGGACTACACCTAGGTTCTACAATGACTACACCTAGGTTCTACAAGGACTACACCTAGGTTCTATAAGGACTACACCTAGGTTCTACAAGGACTACACCTAGGTTCTACAAGGACTACACCTAGGTTCTACAAGGACTACACCTAGGTTCTACAAGGACTACACCTAGGTTCTATAAGGACTACACCTAGGTTCTATAAGGACTACACCTAGGTTCTACAATGACTACACCTAGGTTCTATAAGGACTACACCTAGGTTCTATAATGACTACACCTAGGTTCTACAATGTCTACACCTAGGTTCTACAATGACTACACCTATGTTCTACAAGGACTACACCTAGGTTCTACAATGACTACACCTAGGTTCTACAATGACTACACCTAGGTTCTACAAGGACTACACCTAGGTTCTACAATGACTACACCTAGGTTCTATAAGGACTACACCTAGGTTCTACAATGACTACACCTAGGTTCTACAATGACTACACCTAGGTTCTACAATGACTACACCTATGTTCTACAATGACTACACCTAGGTTCTACAAGGACTACACCTAGGTTCTACAATGACTACACCTAGGTTATATAAGGACTACACCTAGGTTCTATAAGGACTACACCTAGTTTCTATAAGGACTACACCTAGGTTCTACAATGACTACACCTAGGTTCTACAATGACTACACCTAGGTTCTATAAGGACTACACCTAGGTTCTACAAGGACTACACCTAGGTTATACAAGGACTACGCCTAGGTTCTACAAGGACTACACCTATGTTCTACAAGGACTACACCTAGGTTCTACAATGACTACACCTAGGTTCTATAAGGACTACACCTAGGTTCTACAAGGACTACACCTAGGTTCTACAAGGACTACACCTAGGTTCTACAAGGACTACACCTAGGTTCTACAATGACTACACATAGGTTCTACAATGACTACACCTAGGTTCTATAAGGACTACACCTAGGTTCTATAAGGACTACACCTAGGTTCTACAATGACTACACCTAGGTTCTATAAGGACTACACCTAGGTTCTATAATGACTACACCTAGGTTCTACAATGTCTACACCTAGGTTCTACAATGACTACACCTATGTTCTACAAGGACTACACCTAGGTTCTACAATGACTACACCTAGGTTCTACAATGACTACACCTAGGTTCTACAAGGACTACACCTAGGTTCTACAATGACTACACCTAGGTTCTATAAGGACTACACCTAGGTTCTACAATGACTACACCTAGGTTCTACAATGACTACACCTAGGTTCTACAATGACTACACCTATGTTCTACAATGACTACACCTAGGTTCTACAAGGACTACACCTAGGTTCTACAATGACTACACCTAGGTTATATAAGGACTACACCTAGGTTCTATAAGGACTACACCTAGGTTCTATAAGGACTACACCTAGGTTCTACAATGACTACACCTAGGTTCTACAATGACTACACCTAGGTTCTATAAGGACTACACCTAGGTTCTACAAGGACTACACCTAGGTTATACAAGGACTACGCCTAGGTTCTACAAGGACTACACCTATGTTCTACAAGGACTACACCTAGGTTCTACAATGACTACACCTAGGTTCTATAAGGACTACACCTAGGTTCTACAAGGACTACACCTAGGTTCTACAAGGACTACACCTAGGTTCTACAAGGACTACACCTAGGTTCTACAATGACTACACATAGGTTCTACAATGACTACACCTAGGTTCTATAAGGACTACACCTAGGTTCTACAATGACTACACCTAGGTTCTATAAGGACTACACCTAGGTTCTACTAGGACTACACCTATGTTCTACAATGACTACACATAGGTTCTACAATGACTACACCTAGGTTCTATAAGGACTACACCTAGGTTCTACAAGGACTACACCTAGGTTCTACAAGGACTACACCTAGGTTCTACAATGACTACACCAATGTTCTACAATGACTACACCTAGGTTCTATAAGGACTACACCTAGGTTCTATAATGACTACACCTAGGTTCTACAATGTCTACACCTAGGTTCTACAAGGACTACACCTAGGTTCTATAAGGACTACACCTAGGTTCTACAATGACTACACCTAGGTTCTACAATGACTACACCTAGGTTCTACAATGACTACACCTAGGTTCTACAAGGACTACACCTAGGTTCTACAATGACTACACCTAGGTTCTACAAGGACTACACCTAGGTTCTACAATGACTACACCTAGGTTCTACAATGACTACACCTAGGTTCTACAATGACTACACCTATGTTCTACAAGGACTACACCTAGGTTCTACAATGACTACACCTAGGTTCTACGATGACTACACCTAGGTTCTACAAGGACTACACCTAGGTTCTACAAGGACTACATCTAGGTTCTATAAGGACTACACCTAGGTTATATAAGGACTACACCTAGGTTCTGCATGGACTACACCTAGGTTCTATAAGGACTACACCTAGGTTCTACAATGACTACAGCTAGGTTCTACAATGACTACACCTAGGTTCTATAAGGACTACACCTAAGTTCTACAAGGACTACACCTAGGTTCTACAAGGACTACACCTAGGTTCTACAAGGACTACACCTAGGTTCTACAATGACTACACCTAGGTTCTACAAGGACTACACCTAGGTTCTACAAGGACTACACCTAGGTTCTCCAAGGACTACACCTAGGTTCTACAAGGACTACACCTAGGTTCTATAAGGACTACACCTAGGTTCTACAATGACTACACCTAGGTTATATAAGGACTACACCTAGGTTCTACAATGACTACACCTAGGTTCTACAATGACTACACCTAGGTTCTACAAGGACTACACCTAGGTTCTATAAGGACTACACCTAGGTTATATAAGGACTACACCTAGGTTCTACAATGACTACACCTAGGTTCTACAAGGACTACACCTAGGTTCTACAAGGACTGCACCTAGGTTCTATAAGGACTACACCTAGGTTCTACAAGGACTACACCTAGGTTCTACAAGGACTACACCTAGGTTCTATAAGGACTACACCTAGGTTCTATAAGGACTACACCTAGGTTCTACAATGACTACACCTAGGTTCTACAATGACTACACCTAGGTTCTACAAGGACTACACCTAGGTTCTATAAGGACTACACCTAGGTTCTACAAGGACTACACCTAGGTTCTACAAGGACTACACCTAGGTTCTACAATGACTACACCTAGGTTCTACTAGGACTACACCTAGGTTCTACAATGACTACACATAGGTTCTACAATGACTACACCTAGGTTCTATAAGGACTACACCTAGGTTCTACAAGGACTACACCTAGGTTCTACAAGGACTACACCTAGGTTATACAATGACTACACCTAGGTTCTACAATGACTACACCTAGGTTCTATAAGGACTACACCTAGGTTCTATAATGACTACACCTAGGTTCTACAATGTCTACACCTAGGTTCTACAAGGACTACACCTAGGTTCTATAATGACTACACCTAGGTTCTACAATGACTACACCTAGGTTCTACAATGACTACACCTAGGTTCTACAATGACTACACCTAGGTTCTACAAGGACTACACCTAGGTTCTACAATGACTACACCTAGGTTCTACAAGGACTACACCTAGGTTCTACAATGACTACACCTAGGTTCTACAATGACTACACCTAGGTTCTACAATGACTACACCTATGTTCTACAAGGACTACACCTAGGTTCTACAATGACTACACCTAGGTTCTACGATGATTACACCTAGGTTCTACAAGGACTACACCTAGGTTCTACAAGGACTACACCTAGGTTATATAAGGACTACACCTAGGTTCTGCAAGGACTACACCTAGGTTCTATAAGGACTACACCTAGGTTCTACAATGACTACAGCTAGGTTCTACAATGACTAAACCTAGGTTCTATAAGGACTACACCTAGGTTCTACAAGGACTACACCTAGGTTCTACAAGGACTACACCGAGGTTCTACAAGGACTACACCTAGGTTCTACAATGACTACACCTAGGTTCTACAAGGACTACACCTAGGTTCTACAAGGACTACACCTAGGTTCTCCAAGGACTACACCTAGGTTCTACAAGGACTACACCTAGGTTCTATAAGGACTACACCTAGGTTCTACAATGACTACACCTAGGTTCTATAAGGACTACACCTAGGTTCTACAATGACTACAACTAGGTTCTACAATGACTACACCTAGGTTCTACAAGGACTACACCTAGGTTCTACAAGGACTACACCTAGGTTCTACAAGGACTGCACCTAGGTTCTATAAGGACTACACCTAGGTTCTACAAGGACTACACCTAGGTTCTACAAGGACTACACCTAGGTTCTACAAGGACTGCACCTATGTTCTACAATGACTACACCTAGGTTCTACAAGGACTACACCTAGGTTCTACAAGGACTGCACCTAGGTTCTATAAGGACTACACCTAGGTTCTACAAGGACTACACCTAGGTTCTACAAGGACTACACCTAGGTTATATAAGGACTACACCTAGGTTCTATAAGGACTACACCTATGTTCTACAATGACTACACCTAGGTTCTACAATGACTACACCTAGGTTCTACAAGGACTACACCTAGGTTCTATAAGGACTACACCTAGGTTCTACAAGGACTACACCTAGGTTCTACAAGGACTACACCTAGGTTCTACAATGACTACACCTAGGTTCTACTAGGACTACACCTAGGTTCTACAATGACTACACATAGGTTCTACAATGACTACACCTAGGTTCTATAAGGACTACACCTAGGTTCTACAAGGACTACACCTAGGTTCTACAAGGACTACACCTATGTTCTACAATGACTACACCTAGGTTCTACAATGACTACACATAGGTTCTATAAGGACTACACCTAGGTTCTATAATGACTACACCTAGGTTCTACAATGTCTACACCTAGGTTCTACAAGGACTACACCTAGGTTCTATAAGGACTACACCTAGGTTCTACAATGACTACACCTAGGTTCTACAATGACTACACCTAGGTTCTACAATGACTACACCTAGGTTCTACAATGACTACACCTAGGTTCTATAAGGACTACACCTAGGTTCTACAATGACTACACCTAGGTTCTACAATGACTACACCTAGGTTCTACAAGGACTACACCTAGGTTCTACAAAGACTACACCTAGGTTCTACAAGGACTACACCTAGGTTCTACAATGACTACACCTAGGTTCTACTAGGACTACACCTAGGTTCTACAATGACTACACATAGGTTCTACAATGACTACACCTAGGTTCTATAAGGACTACACCTAGGTTCTACAAGGACTACACCTAGGTTCTACAAGGACTACACCTAGGTTCTACAATGACTACACCTAGGTTCTACAATGACTACACCTAGGTTCTATAAGGACTACACCTAGGTTCTATAATGACTACACCTAGGTTCTACAATGTCTACACCTAGGTTCTACAAGGACTACACCTAGGTTCTATAAGGACTACACCTAGGTTATACAATGACTACACCTAGGTTCTACAATGACTACACCTAGGTTCTACAATGACTACACCTAGGTTCTACAATGACTACACCTAGGTTCTACAATGACTACACCTAGGTTCTACAAGGACTACACCTAGGTTCTACAAGGACTACACCTAGGTTCTACAAGGACTGCACCTAGGTTCTATAAGGACTACACCTAGGTTCTACAAGGACTACACCTAGGTTCTATAAGGACTACACCTAGGTTCTACAATGACTACACCTAGGTTCTACAATGACTACACCTAGGTTCTACAATGACTACACCTAGGTTCTACAAGGACTACACCTAGGTTCTACAATGTCTACACCTAGGTTCTACAAGGACTACACCTAGGTTCTATAAGGACTACACCTAGGTTCTACAATGACTACACCTAGGTTCTACAATGACTACACCTAGGTTCTACAATGACTACACCTAGGTTCTACAATGACTACACCTAGGTTCTACGATGACTACACCTAGGTTCTACAAGGACTACACCTAGGTTCTACAAGGACTACACCTAGGTTATATAAGGACTACACCTAGGTTCTGCAAGGACTACACCTAGGTTCTATAAGGACTACACCTAGGTTCTACAATGACTACAGCTAGGTTCTACAATGACTACACCTAGGTTCTATAAGGACTACACCTAGGTTCTACAAGGACTACACCTAGGTTCTACAAGGACTACACCGAGGTTCTACAAGGACTACACCTAGGTTCTACAATGACTACACCTAGGTTCTACAAGGACTACACCTAGGTTCTACAAGGACTACACCTAGGTTCTCCAAGGACTACACCTAGGTTCTACAAGGACTACACCTAGGTTCTATAAGGACTACACCTAGGTTCTACAATGACTACACCTAGGTTCTATAAGGACTACACATAGGTTCTACAATGACTACACCTAGGTTCTACAATGACTACACCTAGGTTCTACAAGGACTACACCTAGGTTCTACAAGGACTACACCTAGGTTCTACAAGGACTGCACCTAGGTTCTATAAGGACTACACCTAGGTTCTACAAGGACTACACCTAGGTTCTACAAGGACTACACCTAGGTTCTACAAGGACTGCACCTAGGTTCTACAATGACTACACCTAGGTTCTACAATGACTACACCTAGGTTCTACAAGGACTGCACCTAGGTTCTATAAGGACTACACCTAGGTTCTACAAGGACTACACCTAGGTTCTACAAGGACTACACCTAGGTTCTATAAGGACTACACCTAGGTTCTATAAGGACTACACCTAGGTTCTACAATGACTACACCTAGGTTCTACAAGGACTACACCTAGGTTCTACAAGGACTACACCTAGGTTCTACAAGGACTACATCTAGGTTCTACAAGGACTACACCTAGGTTCTATAAGGACTACACCTAGGTTCTATAAGGACTACACCTAGGTTCTACAATGACTACACCTAGGTTCTATAAGGACTACACCTAGGTTCTATAATGACTACACCTAGGTTCTATAAGGACTACACCTAGGTTCTACAATGACTACACCTAGGTTCTACAATGACTACACCTAGGTTCTACAATGACTACACCTAGGTTCTACAATGACTACACCTAGGTTCTACGATGACTACACCTAGGTTCTACAAGGACTACACCTAGGTTCTACAAGGACTACACCTAGGTTATATAAGGACTACACCTAGGTTCTGCAAGGACTACACCTAGGTTCTATAAGGACTACACCTAGGTTCTACAATGACTACAGCTAGGTTCTACAATGACTACACCTAGGTTCTATAAGGACTACACCTAGGTTCTACAAGGACTACACCTAGGTTCTACAAGGACTACACCGAGGTTCTACAAGGACTACACCTAGGTTCTACAATGACTACACCTAGGTTCTACAAGGACTACACCTAGGTTCTACAAGGACTACACCTAGGTTCTCCAAGGACTACACCTAGGTTCTACAAGGACTACACCTAGGTTCTATAAGGACTACACCTAGGTTCTACAATGACTACACCTAGGTTCTATAAGGACTACACATAGGTTCTACAATGACTACACCTAGGTTCTACAATGACTACACCTAGGTTCTACAAGGACTACACCTAGGTTCTACAAGGACTACACCTAGGTTCTACAAGGACTGCACCTAGGTTCTATAAGGACTACACCTAGGTTCTACAAGGACTACACCTAGGTTCTACAAGGACTACACCTAGGTTCTACAAGGACTGCACCTAGGTTCTACAATGACTACACCTAGGTTCTACAATGACTACACCTAGGTTCTACAAGGACTGCACCTAGGTTCTATAAGGACTACACCTAGGTTCTACAAGGACTACACCTAGGTTCTACAAGGACTACACCTAGGTTCTATAAGGACTACACCTAGGTTCTATAAGGACTACACCTAGGTTCTACAATGACTACACCTAGGTTCTACAAGGACTACACCTAGGTTCTACAAGGACTACACCTAGGTTCTACAAGGACTACACCTAGGTTCTACAAGGACTACACCTAGGTTCTATAAGGACTACACCTAGGTTCTATAAGGACTACACCTAGGTTCTACAATGACTACACCTAGGTTCTATAAGGACTACACCTAGGTTCTATAATGACTACACCTAGGTTCTACAATGTCTACACCTAGGTTCTACAATGACTACACCTATGTTCTACAAGGACTACACCTAGGTTCTACAATGACTACACCTAGGTTCTACAATGACTACACCTAGGTTCTACAAGGACTACACCTAGGTTCTACAATGACTACACCTAGGTTCTATAAGGACTACACCTAGGTTCTACAATGACTACACCTAGGTTCTACAATGACTACACCTAGGTTCTACAATGACTACACCTATGTTCTACAATGACTACACCTAGGTTCTACAAGGACTACACCTAGGTTCTACAATGACTACACCTAGGTTATATAAGGACTACACCTAGGTTCTATAAGGACTACACCTAGTTTCTATAAGGACTACACCTAGGTTCTACAATGACTACACCTAGGTTCTACAATGACTACACCTAGGTTCTATAAGGACTACACCTAGGTTCTACAAGGACTACACCTAGGTTATACAAGGACTACGCCTAGGTTCTACAAGGACTACACCTATGTTCTACAAGGACTACACCTAGGTTCTACAATGACTACACCTAGGTTCTATAAGGACTACACCTAGGTTCTACAAGGACTACACCTAGGTTCTACAAGGACTACACCTAGGTTCTACAAGGACTACACCTAGGTTCTACAATGACTACACATAGGTTCTACAATGACTACACCTAGGTTCTATAAGGACTACACCTAGGTTCTATAAGGACTACACCTAGGTTCTACAATGACTACACCTAGGTTCTATAAGGACTACACCTAGGTTCTATAATGACTACACCTAGGTTCTACAATGTCTACACCTAGGTTCTACAATGACTACACCTATGTTCTACAAGGACTACACCTAGGTTCTACAATGACTACACCTAGGTTCTACAATGACTACACCTAGGTTCTACAAGGACTACACCTAGGTTCTACAATGACTACACCTAGGTTCTATAAGGACTACACCTAGGTTCTACAATGACTACACCTAGGTTCTACAATGACTACACCTAGGTTCTACAATGACTACACCTATGTTCTACAATGACTACACCTAGGTTCTACAAGGACTACACCTAGGTTCTACAATGACTACACCTAGGTTATATAAGGACTACACCTAGGTTCTATAAGGACTACACCTAGGTTCTATAAGGACTACACCTAGGTTCTACAATGACTACACCTAGGTTCTACAATGACTACACCTAGGTTCTATAAGGACTACACCTAGGTTCTACAAG
This sequence comes from Notolepis coatsorum, assembly GCF_963971535.1. Lineage (NCBI taxonomy): Eukaryota > Metazoa > Chordata > Actinopteri > Aulopiformes > Paralepididae > Notolepis > Notolepis coatsorum. The sequence continues at coordinate 121,326,596 of NC_140168.1, read as the reverse complement.
GACTACACCTAGGTTATACAAGGACTACGCCTAGGTTCTACAAGGACTACACCTATGTTCTACAAGGACTACACCTAGGTTCTACAATGACTACACCTAGGTTCTATAAGGACTACACCTAGGTTCTACAAGGACTACACCTAGGTTCTACAAGGACTACACCTAGGTTCTACAAGGACTACACCTAGGTTCTACAATGACTACACATAGGTTCTACAATGACTACACCTAGGTTCTATAAGGACTACACCTAGGTTCTACAATGACTACACCTAGGTTCTATAAGGACTACACCTAGGTTCTACTAGGACTACACCTAGGTTCTACAATGACTACACATAGGTTCTACAATGACTACACCTAGGTTCTATAAGGACTACACCTAGGTTCTACAAGGACTACACCTAGGTTCTACAATGACTACACCTAGGTTCTACAATGACTACACCAATGTTCTACAATGACTACACCTAGGTTCTATAAGGACTACACCTAGGTTCTATAATGACTACACCTAGGTTCTACAATGTCTACACCTAGGTTCTACAAGGACTACACCTAGGTTCTATAAGGACTACACCTAGGTTCTACAATGACTACACCTAGGTTCTACAATGACTACACCTAGGTTCTACAATGACTACACCTAGGTTCTACAAGGACTACACCTATGTTCTACAATGACTACACCTAGGTTCTACAAGGACTACACCTAGGTTCTACAATGACTACACCTAGGTTCTACAATGACTACACCTAGGTTCTACAATGACTACACCTATGTTCTACAAGGACTACACCTAGGTTCTACAATGACTACACCTAGGTTCTACGATGACTACACCTAGGTTCTACAAGGACTACACCTAGGTTCTACAAGGACTACACCTAGGTTCTATAAGGACTACACCTAGGTTATATAAGGACTACACCTAGGTTCTGCATGGACTACACCTAGGTTCTATAAGGACTACACCTAGGTTCTACAATGACTACAGCTAGGTTCTACAATGACTACACCTAGGTTCTATAAGGACTACACCTAGGTTCTACAAGGACTACACCTAGGTTCTACAAGGACTACACCTAGGTTCTACAAGGACTACACCTAGGTTCTACAATGACTACACCTAGGTTCTACAAGGACTACACCTAGGTTCTACAAGGACTACACCTAGGTTCTCCAAGGACTACACCTAGGTTCTACAAGGACTACACCTAGGTTCTATAAGGACTACACCTAGGTTCTACAATGACTACACCTAGGTTATATAAGGACTACACCTAGGTTCTACAATGACTACACCTAGGTTCTACAATGACTACACCTAGGTTCTACAAGGACTACACCTAGGTTCTATAAGGACTACACCTAGGTTATATAAGGACTACACCTAGGTTCTACAATGACTACACCTAGGTTCTACAAGGACTACACCTAGGTTCTACAAGGACTGCACCTAGGTTCTATAAGGACTACACCTAGGTTCTACAAGGACTACACCTAGGTTCTACAAGGACTACACCTAGGTTCTATAAGGACTACACCTAGGTTCTATAAGGACTACACCTAGGTTCTACAATGACTACACCTAGGTTCTACAATGACTACACCTAGGTTCTATAAGGACTACACCTAGGTTCTACAAGGACTACACCTAGGTTCTACAAGGACTACACCTAGGTTCTACAATGACTACACCTAGGTTCTACTAGGACTACACCTAGGTTCTACAATGACTACACATAGGTTCTACAATGACTACACCTAGGTTCTATAAGGACTACACCTAGGTTCTACAAGGACTACACCTAGGTTCTACAAGGACTACACCTAGGTTATACAATGACTACACCTAGGTTCTACAATGACTACACCTAGGTTCTATAAGGACTACACCTAGGTTCTATAATGACTACACCTAGGTTCTACAATGTCTACACCTAGGTTCTACAAGGACTACACCTAGGTTCTATAATGACTACACCTAGGTTCTACAATGACTACACCTAGGTTCTACAATGACTACACCTAGGTTCTACAATGACTACACCTAGGTTCTACAAGGACTACACCTAGGTTCTACAATGACTACACCTAGGTTCTACAAGGACTACACCTAGGTTCTACAATGACTACACCTAGGTTCTACAATGACTACACCTAGGTTCTACAATGACTACACCTATGTTCTACAAGGACTACACCTAGGTTCTACAATGACTACACCTAGGTTCTACGATGACTACACCTAGGTTCTACAAGGACTACACCTAGGTTCTACAAGGACTACACCTAGGTTATATAAGGACTACACCTAGGTTCTGCAAGGACTACACCTAGGTTCTATAAGGACTACACCTAGGTTCTACAATGACTACAGCTAGGTTCTACAATGACTAAACCTAGGTTCTATAAGGACTACACCTAGGTTCTACAAGGACTACACCTAGGTTCTACAAGGACTACACCGAGGTTCTACAAGGACTACACCTAGGTTCTACAATGACTACACCTAGGTTCTACAAGGACTACACCTAGGTTCTACAAGGACTACACCTAGGTTCTCCAAGGACTACACCTAGGTTCTACAAGGACTACACCTAGGTTCTATAAGGACTACACCTAGGTTCTACAATGACTACACCTAGGTTCTATAAGGACTACACCTAGGTTCTACAATGACTACACCTAGGTTCTACAATGACTACACCTAGGTTCTACAAGGACTACACCTAGGTTCTACAAGGACTACACCTAGGTTCTACAAGGACTGCACCTAGGTTCTATAAGGACTACACCTAGGTTCTACAAGGACTACACCTAGGTTCTACAAGGACTACACCTAGGTTCTACAAGGACTGCACCTAGGTTCTACAATGACTACACCTAGGTTCTACAAGGACTACACCTAGGTTCTACAAGGACTGCACCTAGGTTCTATAAGGACTACACCTAGGTTCTACAAGGACTACACCTAGGTTCTACAAGGACTACACCTAGGTTATATAAGGACTACACCTAGGTTCTATAAGGACTACACCTAGGTTCTACAATGACTACACCTAGGTTCTACAATGACTACACCTAGGTTCTACAAGGACTACACCTAGGTTCTATAAGGACTACACCTAGGTTCTACAAGGACTACACCTAGGTTCTACAAGGACTACACCTAGGTTCTACAATGACTACACCTAGGTTCTACTAGGACTACACCTAGGTTCTACAATGACTACACATAGGTTCTACAATGACTACACCTAGGTTCTATAAGGACTACACCTAGGTTCTACAAGGACTACACCTAGGTTCTACAAGGACTACACCTATGTTCTACAATGACTACACCTAGGTTCTACAATGACTACACCTAGGTTCTATAAGGACTACACCTAGGTTCTATAATGACTACACCTAGGTTCTACAATGTCTACACCTAGGTTCTACAAGGACTACACCTAGGTTCTATAAGGACTACACCTAGGTTCTACAATGACTACACCTAGGTTCTACAATGACTACACCTAGGTTCTACAATGACTACACCTAGGTTCTACAAGGACTACACCTAGGTTCTACAAGGACTACACCTAGGTTATATAAGGACTACACCTAGGTTCTATAAGGACTACACCTAGGTTCTACAATGACTACACCTAGGTTCTACAATGACTACACCTAGGTTCTACAAGGACTACACCTAGGTTCTATAAGGACTACACCTAGGTTCTACAAGGACTACACCTAGGTTCTACAAGGACTACACCTAGGTTCTACAATGACTACACCTAGGTTCTACTAGGACTACACCTAGGTTCTACAATGACTACACATAGGTTCTACAATGACTACACCTAGGTTCTATAAGGACTACACCTAGGTTCTACAAGGACTACACCTAGGTTCTACAAGGACTACACCTATGTTCTACAATGACTACACCTAGGTTCTACAATGACTACACCTAGGTTCTATAAGGACTACACCTAGGTTCTATAATGACTACACCTAGGTTCTACAATGTCTACACCTAGGTTCTACAAGGACTACACCTAGGTTCTATAAGGACTACACCTAGGTTCTACAATGACTACACCTAGGTTCTACAATGACTACACCTAGGTTCTACAATGACTACACCTAGGTTCTACAATGACTACACCTAGGTTCTATAAGGACTACACCTAGGTTCTACAATGACTACACCTAGGTTCTACAATGACTACACCTAGGTTCTACAAGGACTACACCTAGGTTCTACAAGGACTACACCTAGGTTCTACAAGGACTACACCTAGGTTCTACAATGACTACACCTAGGTTCTACTAGGACTACACCTAGGTTCTACAATGACTACACATAGGTTCTACAATGACTACACCTAGGTTCTATAAGGACTACACCTAGGTTCTACAAGGACTACACCTAGGTTCTACAAGGACTACACCTAGGTTCTACAATGACTACACCTAGGTTCTACAATGACTACACCTAGGTTCTATAAGGACTACACCTAGGTTCTATAATGACTACACCTAGGTTCTACAATGTCTACACCTAGGTTCTACAAGGACTACACCTAGGTTCTATAAGGACTACACCTAGGTTCTACAATGACTACACCTAGGTTCTACAATGACTACACCTAGGTTCTACAATGACTACACCTAGGTTCTACAATGACTACACCTAGGTTCTACAATGACTACACCTAGGTTCTACAAGGACTACACCTAGGTTCTACAAGGACTACACCTAGGTTCTACAAGGACTGCACCTAGGTTCTATAAGGACTACACCTAGGTTCTACAAGGACTACACCTAGGTTCTACAAGGACTACACCTAGGTTCTACAATGACTACACCTAGGTTCTACAATGACTACACCTAGGTTCTATAAGGACTACACCTAGGTTCTATAATGACTACACCTAGGTTCTACAATGACTACACCTAGGTTCTACAATGACTACACCTAGGTTCTACAATGACTACACCTAGGTTCTACAAGGACTACACCTAGGTTCTACAATGACTACACCTAGGTTCTACAAGGACTACACCTAGGTTCTACAATGACTACACCTAGGTTCTACAATGACTACACCTAGGTTCTACAATGACTACACCTATGTTCTACAAGGACTACACCTAGGTTCTACAATGACTACACCTAGGTTCTACGATGACTACACCTAGGTTCTACAAGGACTACACCTAGGTTCTACAAGGACTACACCTAGGTTATATAAGGACTACACCTAGGTTCTGCAAGGACTACACCTAGGTTCTATAAGGACTACACCTAGGTTCTACAATGACTACAGCTAGGTTCTACAATGACTACACCTAGGTTCTATAAGGACTACACCTAGGTTCTACAAGGACTACACCTAGGTTCTACAAGGACTACACCGATGTTCTACAAGGACTACACCTAGGTTCTACAATGACTACACCTAGGTTCTACAAGGACTACACCTAGGTTCTACAAGGACTACACCTAGGTTCTCCAAGGACTACACCTAGGTTCTACAAGGACTACACCTAGGTTCTATAAGGACTACACCTAGGTTCTACAATGACTACACCTAGGTTCTATAAGGACTACACCTAGGTTCTACAATGACTACACCTAGGTTCTACAATGACTACACCTAGGTTCTACAAGGACTACACCTAGGTTCTACAAGGACTACACCTAGGTTCTACAAGGACTGCACCTAGGTTCTATAAGGACTACACCTAGGTTCTACAAGGACTACACCTAGGTTCTACAAGGACTACACCTAGGTTCTACAAGGACTGCACCTAGGTTCTACAATGACTACACCTAGGTTCTACAATGACTACACCTAGGTTCTACAAGGACTGCACCTAGGTTCTATAAGGACTACACCTAGGTTCTACAAGGACTACACCTAGGTTCTACAAGGACTACACCTAGGTTCTATAAGGACTACACCTAGGTTCTATAAGGACTACACCTAGGTTCTACAATGACTACACCTAGGTTCTACAATGACTACACCTAGGTTCTACAAGGACTACACCTAGGTTCTATAAGGACTACACCTAGGTTCTACAAGGACTACACCTAGGTTCTACAAGGACTACACCTAGGTTATACAATGACTACACCTAGGTTCTACTAGGACTACACCTAGGTTCTACAATGACTACACATAGGTTCTACAATGACTACACCTAGGTTCTATAAGGACTACACCTAGGTTCTACAAGGACTACACCTAGGTTCTACAAGGACTACACCTAGGTTCTACAATGACTACACCTAGGTTCTACAATGACTACACCTAGGTTCTATAAGGACTACACCTAGGTTCTATAATGACTACACCTAGGTTCTACAATGTCTACACCTAGGTTCTACAAGGACTACACCTAGGTTCTATAAGGACTACACCTAGGTTCTACAATGACTACACCTAGGTTCTACAATGACTACACCTAGGTTCTACAATGACTACACCTAGGTTCTACAATGACTACACCTAGGTTCTACAATGACTACACCTAGGTTCTACAAGGACTACACCTAGGTTCTACAATGACTACACCTAGGTTCTATAAGGACTACACCTAGGTTCTACAATGACTACACCTAGGTTCTACAATGACTACACCTAGGTTCTACAATGACTACACCTATGTTCTACAATGACTACACCTAGGTTCTACAAGGACTACACCTAGGTTCTACAATGACTACACCTAGGTTATATAAGGACTACACCTAGGTTCTATAAGGACTACACCTAGGTTCTATAAGGACTACACCTAGGTTCTACAATGACTACACCTAGGTTCTACAATGACTACACCTAGGTTCTATAAGGACTACACCTAGGTTCTACAAGGACTACACCTAGGTTATACAAGGACTACGCCTAGGTTCTACAAGGACTACGCCTATGTTCTACAAGGACTACACCTAGGTTCTACAATGACTACACCTAGGTTCTATAAGGACTACACCTAGGTTCTACAAAAACTACACCTAGGTTCTACAAGGACTACACCTAGGTTCTACAAGGACTACACCTAGGTCTACAATGACTACACATAGGTTCTACAATGACTACACCTAGGTTCTATAAGGACTACACCTAGGTTCTACAATGACTACACCTAGGTTCTATAAGGACTACACCTAGGTTCTACAATGACTACACCTAGGTTCTACAATGACTACACCTAGGTTCTACAATGACTACACCTAGGTTCTACAATGACTACACCTAGGTTCTACAAGGACTACACCTAGGTTCTACAATGACTACACCTAGGTTCTATAAGGACTACACCTAGGTTCTACAATGACTACACCTAGGTTCTACAATGACTACACCTAGGTTCTACAATGACTACACCTATGTTCTACAATGACTACACCTAGGTTCTACAAGGACTACACCTAGGTTCTACAATGACTACACCTAGGTTATATAAGGACTACACCTAGGTTCTATAAGGACTACACCTAGGTTCTATAAGGACTACACCTAGGTTCTACAATGACTACACCTAGGTTCTACAATGACTACACCTAGGTTCTATAAGGACTACACCTAGGTTCTACAAGGACTACACCTAGGTTATACAAGGACTACGCCTAGGTTCTACAAGGACTACACCTATGTTCTACAAGGACTACACCTAGGTTCTACAATGACTACACCTAGGTTCTATAAGGACTACACCTAGGTTCTACAAGGACTACACCTAGGTTCTACAAGGACTACACCTAGGTTCTACAAGGACTACACCTAGGTTCTACAATGACTACACATAGGTTCTACAATGACTACACCTAGGTTCTATAAGGACTACACCTAGGTTCTACAATGACTACACCTAGGTTCTATAAGGACTACACCTAGGTTCTACTAGGACTACACCTAGGTTCTACAATGACTACACATAGGTTCTACAATGACTACACCTATGTTCTATAAGGACTACACCTAGGTTCTACAAGGACTACACCTAGGTTCTACAAGGACTACACCTAGGTTCTACAATGACTACACCAATGTTCTACAATGACTACACCTAGGTTCTATAAGGACTACACCTAGGTTCTATAATGACTACACCTAGGTTCTACAATGTCTACACCTAGGTTCTACAAGGACTACACCTAGGTTCTATAAGGACTACACCTAGGTTCTACAATGACTACACCTAGGTTCTACAATGACTACACCTAGGTTCTACAATGACTACACCTAGGTTCTACAAGGACTACACCTAGGTTCTACAATGACTACACCTAGGTTCTACAAGGACTACACCTAGGTTCTACAATGACTACACCTAGGTTCTACAATGACTACACCTAGGTTCTACAATGACTACACCTATGTTCTACAAGGACTACACCTAGGTTCTACAATGACTACACCTAGGTTCTACGATGACTACACCTAGGTTCTACAAGGACTACACCTAGGTTCTACAAGGACTACACCTAGGTTCTATAAGGACTACACCTAGGTTATATAAGGACTACACCTAGGTTCTGCATGGACTACACCTAGGTTCTATAAGGACTACACCTAGGTTCTACAATGACTACAGCTAGGTTCTACAATGACTACACCTAGGTTCTATAAGGACTACACCTAGGTTCTACAAGGACTACACCTAGGTTCTACAAGGACTACACCTAGGTTCTACAAGGACTACACCTAGGTTCTACAATGACTACACCTAGGTTCTACAAGGACTACACCTAGGTTCTACAAGGACTACACCTAGGTTCTCCAAGGACTACACCTAGGTTCTACAAGGACTACACCTAGGTTCTATAAGGACTACACCTAGGTTCTACAATGACTACACCTAGGTTATATAAGGACTACACCTAGGTTCTACAATGACTACACCTAGGTTCTACAATGACTACACCTAGGTTCTACAAGGACTACACCTAGGTTCTATAAGGACTACACCTAGGTTATATAAGGACTACACCTAGGTTCTACAATGACTACACCTAGGTTCTACAAGGACTACACCTAGGTTCTATAAGGACTACACCTAGGTTCTATAATGACTACACCTAGGTTCTACAATGTCTACACCTAGGTTCTACAAGGACTACACCTAGGTTCTATAATGACTACACCTAGGTTCTACAATGACTACACCTAGGTTCTACAATGACTACACCTAGGTTCTACAAGGACTACACCTAGGTTCTACAATGACTACACCTAGGTTCTACAAGGACTACACCTAGGTTCTACAATGACTACACCTAGGTTCTACAATGACTACACCTAGGTTCTACAATGACTACACCTATGTTCTACAAGGACTACACCTAGGTTCTACAATGACTACACCTAGGTTCTACGATGACTACACCTAGGTTCTACAAGGACTACACCTAGGTTCTACAAGGACTACACCTAGGTTATATAAGGACTACACCTAGGTTCTGCAAGGACTACACCTAGGTTCTATAAGGACTACACCTAGGTTCTACAAGGACTACACCTAGGTTCTACAATGACTACACCTAGGTTCTACTAGGACTACACCTAGGTTCTACAATGACTACACATAGGTTCTACAATGACTACACCTAGGTTCTATAAGGACTACACCTAGGTTCTACAAGGACTACACCTAGGTTCTACAAGGACTACACCTAGGTTCTACAAGGACTACACCTAGGTTATATAAGGACTACACCTAGGTTCTGCAAGGACTACACCTAGGTTCTATAAGGACTACACCTAGGTTCTACAAGGACTACACCTAGGTTCTACAATGACTACACCTAGGTTCTACTAGGACTACACCTAGGTTCTACAATGACTACACATAGGTTCTACAATGACTACACCTAGGTTCTATAAGGACTACACCTAGGTTCTACAAGGACTACACCTAGGTTCTACAAGGACTACACCTAGGTTCTACAAGGACTACACCTAGGTTCTACAAGGACTACACCTAGGTTCTACAATGACTACACCTAGGTTCTATAAGGACTACACCTAGGTTCTACAAGGACTACACCTAGGTTCTACAAGGACTACACCTATGTTCTACAATGACTACACCTAGGTTCTACAATGACTACACCTAGGTTCTATAAGGACTACACCTAGGTTCTATAATGACTACACCTAGGTTCTACAATGTCTACACCTAGGTTCTACAAGGACTACACCTAGGTTCTATAAGGACTACACCTAGGTTCTACAATGACTACACCTAGGTTCTACAATGACTACACCTAGGTTCTACAATGACTACACCTAGGTTCTACAATGACTACACCTAGGTTCTATAAGGACTACACCTAGGTTCTACAATGACTACACCTAGGTTCTACAATGACTACACCTAGGTTCTACAAGGACTACACCTAGGTTCTACAAGGACTACACCTAGGTTCTACAAGGACTACACCTAGGTTCTACAATGACTACACCTAGGTTCTACTAGGACTACACCTAGGTTCTACAATGACTACACATAGGTTCTACAATGACTACACCTAGGTTCTATAAGGACTACACCTAGGTTCTACAAGGACTACACCTAGGTTCTACAAGGACTACACCTAGGTTCTACAATGACTACACCTAGGTTCTACAATGACTACACCTAGGTTCTATAAGGACTACACCTAGGTTCTATAATGACTACACCTAGGTTCTACAATGTCTACACCTAGGTTCTACAAGGACTACACCTAGGTTCTATAAGGACTACACCTAGGTTCTACAATGACTACACCTAGGTTCTACAATGACTACACCTAGGTTCTACAATGACTACACCTAGGTTCTACAATGACTACACCTAGGTTCTACAATGACTACACCTAGGTTCTACAAGGACTACACCTAGGTTCTACAAGGACTACACCTAGGTTCTACAAGGACTGCACCTAGGTTCTATAAGGACTACACCTAGGTTCTACAAGGACTACACCTAGGTTCTACAAGGACTACACCTAGGTTCTACAATGACTACACCTAGGTTCTACAATGACTACACCTAGGTTCTATAAGGACTACACCTAGGTTCTATAATGACTACACCTAGGTTCTACAATGACTACACCTAGGTTCTACAATGACTACACCTAGGTTCTACAATGACTACACCTAGGTTCTACAAGGACTACACCTAGGTTCTACAATGACTACACCTAGGTTCTACAAGGACTACACCTAGGTTCTACAATGACTACACCTAGGTTCTACAATGACTACACCTAGGTTCTACAATGACTACACCTATGTTCTACAAGGACTACACCTAGGTTCTACAATGACTACACCTAGGTTCTACGATGACTACACCTAGGTTCTACAAGGACTACACCTAGGTTCTACAAGGACTACACCTAGGTTATATAAGGACTACACCTAGGTTCTGCAAGGACTACACCTAGGTTCTATAAGGACTACACCTAGGTTCTACAATGACTACAGCTAGGTTCTACAATGACTACACCTAGGTTCTATAAGGACTACACCTAGGTTCTACAAGGACTACACCTAGGTTCTACAAGGACTACACCGATGTTCTACAAGGACTACACCTAGGTTCTACAATGACTACACCTAGGTTCTACAAGGACTACACCTAGGTTCTACAAGGACTACACCTAGGTTCTCCAAGGACTACACCTAGGTTCTACAAGGACTACACCTAGGTTCTATAAGGACTACACCTAGGTTCTACAATGACTACACCTAGGTTCTATAAGGACTACACCTAGGTTCTACAATGACTACACCTAGGTTCTACAATGACTACACCTAGGTTCTACAAGGACTACACCTAGGTTCTACAAGGACTACACCTAGGTTCTACAAGGACTGCACCTAGGTTCTATAAGGACTACACCTAGGTTCTACAAGGACTACACCTAGGTTCTACAAGGACTACACCTAGGTTCTACAAGGACTGCACCTAGGTTCTACAATGACTACACCTAGGTTCTACAATGACTACACCTAGGTTCTACAAGGACTGCACCTAGGTTCTATAAGGACTACACCTAGGTTCTACAAGGACTACACCTAGGTTCTACAAGGACTACACCTAGGTTCTATAAGGACTACACCTAGGTTCTATAAGGACTACACCTAGGTTCTACAATGACTACACCTAGGTTCTACAATGACTACACCTAGGTTCTACAAGGACTACACCTAGGTTCTATAAGGACTACACCTAGGTTCTACAAGGACTACACCTAGGTTCTACAAGGACTACACCTAGGTTCTACAATGACTACACCTAGGTTCTACTAGGACTACACCTAGGTTCTACAATGACTACACATAGGTTCTACAATGACTACACCTAGGTTCTATAAGGACTACACCTAGGTTCTACAAGGACTACACCTAGGTTCTACAAGGACTACACCTAGGTTCTACAATGACTACACCTAGGTTCTACAATGACTACACCTAGGTTCTATAAGGACTACACCTAGGTTCTATAATGACTACACCTAGGTTCTACAATGTCTACACCTAGGTTCTACAAGGACTACACCTAGGTTCTATAAGGACTACACCTAGGTTCTACAATGACTACACCTAGGTTCTACAATGACTACACCTAGGTTCTACAATGACTACACCTAGGTTCTACAATGACTACACCTAGGTTCTACAATGACTACACCTAGGTTCTACAAGGACTACACCTAGGTTCTACAATGACTACACCTAGGTTCTATAAGGACTACACCTAGGTTCTACAATGACTACACCTAGGTTCTACAATGACTACACCTAGGTTCTACAATGACTACACCTATGTTCTACAATGACTACACCTAGGTTCTACAAGGACTACACCTAGGTTCTACAATGACTACACCTAGGTTATATAAGGACTACACCTAGGTTCTATAAGGACTACACCTAGGTTCTATAAGGACTACACCTAGGTTCTACAATGACTACACCTAGGTTCTACAATGACTACACCTAGGTTCTATAAGGACTACACCTAGGTTCTACAAGGACTACACCTAGGTTATACAAGGACTACGCCTAGGTTCTACAAGGACTACGCCTATGTTCTACAAGGACTACACCTAGGTTCTACAATGACTACACCTAGGTTCTATAAGGACTACACCTAGGTTCTACAAGGACTACACCTAGGTTCTACAAGGACTACACCTAGGTTCTACAAGGACTACACCTAGGTCTACAATGACTACACATAGGTTCTACAATGACTACACCTAGGTTCTATAAGGACTACACCTAGGTTCTACAAGGACTACACCTAGGTTCTACAAGGACTACACCTATGTTCTACAATGACTACACCTAGGTTCTACAATGACTACACCTAGGTTCTATAAGGACTACACCTAGGTTCTATAATGACTACACCTAGGTTCTACAATGTCTACACCTAGGTTCTACAAGGACTACACCTAGGTTCTATAAGGACTACACCTAGGTTCTACAATGACTACACCTAGGTTCTACAATGACTACACCTAGGTTCTACAATGACTACACCTAGGTTCTACAATGACTACACCTAGGTTCTATAAGGACTACACCTAGGTTCTACAATGACTACACCTAGGTTCTACAATGACTACACCTAGGTTCTACAAGGACTACACCTAGGTTCTACAAGGACTACACCTAGGTTCTACAAGGACTACACCTAGGTTCTACAATGACTACACCTAGGTTCTACTAGGACTACACCTAGGTTCTACAATGACTACACATAGGTTCTACAATGACTACACCTAGGTTCTATAAGGACTACACCTAGGTTCTACAAGGACTACACCTAGGTTCTACAAGGACTACACCTAGGTTCTACAATGACTACACCTAGGTTCTACAATGACTACACCTAGGTTCTATAAGGACTACACCTAGGTTCTATAATGACTACACCTAGGTTCTACAATGTCTACACCTAGGTTCTACAAGGACTACACCTAGGTTCTATAAGGACTACACCTAGGTTCTACAATGACTACACCTAGGTTCTACAATGACTACACCTAGGTTCTACAATGACTACACCTAGGTTCTACAATGACTACACCTAGGTTCTACAATGACTACACCTAGGTTCTACAAGGACTACACCTAGGTTCTACAAGGACTACACCTAGGTTCTACAAGGACTGCACCTAGGTTCTATAAGGACTACACCTAGGTTCTACAAGGACTACACCTAGGTTCTACAAGGACTACACCTAGGTTCTACAATGACTACACCTAGGTTCTACAATGACTACACCTAGGTTCTATAAGGACTACACCTAGGTTCTATAATGACTACACCTAGGTTCTACAATGACTACACCTAGGTTCTACAATGACTACACCTAGGTTCTACAATGACTACACCTAGGTTCTACAAGGACTACACCTAGGTTCTACAATGACTACACCTAGGTTCTACAAGGACTACACCTAGGTTCTACAATGACTACACCTAGGTTCTACAATGACTACACCTAGGTTCTACAATGACTACACCTATGTTCTACAAGGACTACACCTAGGTTCTACAATGACTACACCTAGGTTCTACGATGACTACACCTAGGTTCTACAAGGACTACACCTAGGTTCTACAAGGACTACACCTAGGTTATATAAGGACTACACCTAGGTTCTGCAAGGACTACACCTAGGTTCTATAAGGACTACACCTAGGTTCTACAATGACTACAGCTAGGTTCTACAATGACTACACCTAGGTTCTATAAGGACTACACCTAGGTTCTACAAGGACTACACCTAGGTTCTACAAGGACTACACCGATGTTCTACAAGGACTACACCTAGGTTCTACAATGACTACACCTAGGTTCTACAAGGACTACACCTAGGTTCTACAAGGACTACACCTAGGTTCTCCAAGGACTACACCTAGGTTCTACAAGGACTACACCTAGGTTCTATAAGGACTACACCTAGGTTCTACAATGACTACACCTAGGTTCTATAAGGACTACACCTAGGTTCTACAATGACTACACCTAGGTTCTACAATGACTACACCTAGGTTCTACAAGGACTACACCTAGGTTCTACAAGGACTACACCTAGGTTCTACAAGGACTGCACCTAGGTTCTATAAGGACTACACCTAGGTTCTACAAGGACTACACCTAGGTTCTACAAGGACTACACCTAGGTTCTACAAGGACTGCACCTAGGTTCTACAATGACTACACCTAGGTTCTACAATGACTACACCTAGGTTCTACAAGGACTGCACCTAGGTTCTATAAGGACTACACCTAGGTTCTACAAGGACTACACCTAGGTTCTACAAGGACTACACCTAGGTTCTATAAGGACTACACCTAGGTTCTATAAGGACTACACCTAGGTTCTACAATGACTACACCTAGGTTCTACAATGACTACACCTAGGTTCTACAAGGACTACACCTAGGTTCTATAAGGACTACACCTAGGTTCTACAAGGACTACACCTAGGTTCTACAAGGACTACACCTAGGTTCTACAATGACTACACCTAGGTTCTACTAGGACTACACCTAGGTTCTACAATGACTACACATAGGTTCTACAATGACTACACCTAGGTTCTATAAGGACTACACCTAGGTTCTACAAGGACTACACCTAGGTTCTACAAGGACTACACCTAGGTTCTACAATGACTACACCTAGGTTCTACAATGACTACACCTAGGTTCTATAAGGACTACACCTAGGTTCTATAATGACTACACCTAGGTTCTACAATGTCTACACCTAGGTTCTACAAGGACTACACCTAGGTTCTATAAGGACTACACCTAGGTTCTACAATGACTACACCTAGGTTCTACAATGACTACACCTAGGTTCTACAATGACTACACCTAGGTTCTACAATGACTACACCTAGGTTCTACAATGACTACACCTAGGTTCTACAAGGACTACACCTAGGTTCTACAATGACTACACCTAGGTTCTATAAGGACTACACCTAGGTTCTACAATGACTACACCTAGGTTCTACAATGACTACACCTAGGTTCTACAATGACTACACCTATGTTCTACAATGACTACACCTAGGTTCTACAAGGACTACACCTAGGTTCTACAATGACTACACCTAGGTTATATAAGGACTACACCTAGGTTCTATAAGGACTACACCTAGGTTCTATAAGGACTACACCTAGGTTCTACAATGACTACACCTAGGTTCTACAATGACTACACCTAGGTTCTATAAGGACTACACCTAGGTTCTACAAGGACTACACCTAGGTTATACAAGGACTACGCCTAGGTTCTACAAGGACTACGCCTATGTTCTACAAGGACTACACCTAGGTTCTACAATGACTACACCTAGGTTCTATAAGGACTACACCTAGGTTCTACAAGGACTACACCTAGGTTCTACAAGGACTACACCTAGGTTCTACAAGGACTACACCTAGGTCTACAATGACTACACATAGGTTCTACAATGACTACACCTAGGTTCTATAAGGACTACACCTAGGTTCTACAATGACTACACCTAGGTTCTATAAGGACTACACCTAGGTTCTACAATGACTACACCTAGGTTCTACAATGACTACACCTAGGTTCTACAATGACTACACCTAGGTTCTACAATGACTACACCTAGGTTCTACAAGGACTACACCTAGGTTCTACAATGACTACACCTAGGTTCTATAAGGACTACACCTAGGTTCTACAATGACTACACCTAGGTTCTACAATGACTACACCTAGGTTCTACAATGACTACACCTATGTTCTACAATGACTACACCTAGGTTCTACAAGGACTACACCTAGGTTCTACAATGACTACACCTAGGTTATATAAGGACTACACCTAGGTTCTATAAGGACTACACCTAGGTTCTATAAGGACTACACCTAGGTTCTACAATGACTACACCTAGGTTCTACAATGACTACACCTAGGTTCTATAAGGACTACACCTAGGTTCTACAAGGACTACACCTAGGTTATACAAGGACTACGCCTAGGTTCTACAAGGACTACACCTATGTTCTACAAGGACTACACCTAGGTTCTACAATGACTACACCTAGGTTCTATAAGGACTACACCTAGGTTCTACAAGGACTACACCTAGGTTCTACAAGGACTACACCTAGGTTCTACAAGGACTACACCTAGGTTCTACAATGACTACACATAGGTTCTACAATGACTACACCTAGGTTCTATAAGGACTACACCTAGGTTCTACAATGACTACACCTAGGTTCTATAAGGACTACACCTAGGTTCTACTAGGACTACACCTAGGTTCTACAATGACTACACATAGGTTCTACAATGACTACACCTATGTTCTATAAGGACTACACCTAGGTTCTACAAGGACTACACCTAGGTTCTACAAGGACTACACCTAGGTTCTACAATGACTACACCAATGTTCTACAATGACTACACCTAGGTTCTATAAGGACTACACCTAGGTTCTATAATGACTACACCTAGGTTCTACAATGTCTACACCTAGGTTCTACAAGGACTACACCTAGGTTCTATAAGGACTACACCTAGGTTCTACAATGACTACACCTAGGTTCTACAATGACTACACCTAGGTTCTACAATGACTACACCTAGGTTCTACAAGGACTACACCTAGGTTCTACAATGACTACACCTAGGTTCTACAAGGACTACACCTAGGTTCTACAATGACTACACCTAGGTTCTACAATGACTACACCTAGGTTCTACAATGACTACACCTATGTTCTACAAGGACTACACCTAGGTTCTACAATGACTACACCTAGGTTCTACGATGACTACACCTAGGTTCTACAAGGACTACACCTAGGTTCTACAAGGACTACACCTAGGTTCTATAAGGACTACACCTAGGTTATATAAGGACTACACCTAGGTTCTGCATGGACTACACCTAGGTTCTATAAGGACTACACCTAGGTTCTACAATGACTACAGCTAGGTTCTACAATGACTACACCTAGGTTCTATAAGGACTACACCTAGGTTCTACAAGGACTACACCTAGGTTCTACAAGGACTACACCTAGGTTCTACAAGGACTACACCTAGGTTCTACAATGACTACACCTAGGTTCTACAAGGACTACACCTAGGTTCTACAAGGACTACACCTAGGTTCTCCAAGGACTACACCTAGGTTCTACAAGGACTACACCTAGGTTCTATAAGGACTACACCTAGGTTCTACAATGACTACACCTAGGTTCTACAATGACTACACCTAGGTTCTACAATGACTACACCTATGTTCTACAAGGACTACACCTAGGTTCTACAATGACTACACCTAGGTTCTACGATGACTACACCTAGGTTCTACAAGGACTACACCTAGGTTCTACAAGGACTACACCTAGGTTCTATAAGGACTACACCTAGGTTATATAAGGACTACACCTAGGTTCTGCATGGACTACACCTAGGTTCTATAAGGACTACACCTAGGTTCTACAATGACTACAGCTAGGTTCTACAATGACTACACCTAGGTTCTATAAGGACTACACCTAGGTTCTACAAGGACTACACCTAGGTTCTACAAGGACTACACCTAGGTTCTACAAGGACTACACCTAGGTTCTACAATGACTACACCTAGGTTCTACAAGGACTACACCTAGGTTCTACAAGGACTACACCTAGGTTCTCCAAGGACTACACCTAGGTTCTACAAGGACTACACCTAGGTTCTATAAGGACTACACCTAGGTTCTACAATGACTACACCTAGGTTATATAAGGACTACACCTAGGTTCTACAATGACTACACCTAGGTTCTACAATGACTACACCTAGGTTCTACAAGGACTACACCTAGGTTCTATAAGGACTACACCTAGGTTATATAAGGACTACACCTAGGTTCTACAATGACTACACCTAGGTTCTACAAGGACTACACCTAGGTTCTACAAGGACTGCACCTAGGTTCTATAAGGACTACACCTAGGTTCTACAAGGACTACACCTAGGTTCTACAAGGACTACACCTAGGTTCTATAAGGACTACACCTAGGTTCTATAAGGACTACACCTAGGTTCTACAATGACTACACCTAGGTTCTACAATGACTACACCTAGGTTCTACAAGGACTACACCTAGGTTCTATAAGGACTACACCTAGGTTCTACAAGGACTACACCTAGGTTCTACAAGGACTACACCTAGGTTCTACAATGACTACACCTAGGTTCTACTAGGACTACACCTAGGTTCTACAATGACTACACATAGGTTCTACAATGACTACACCTAGGTTCTATAAGGACTACACCTAGGTTCTACAAGGACTACACCTAGGTTCTACAAGGACTACACCTAGGTTATACAATGACTACACCTAGGTTCTACAATGACTACACCTAGGTTCTATAAGGACTACACCTAGGTTCTATAATGACTACACCTAGGTTCTACAATGTCTACACCTAGGTTCTACAAGGACTACACCTAGGTTCTATAATGACTACACCTAGGTTCTACAATGACTACACCTAGGTTCTACAATGACTACACCTAGGTTCTACAAGGACTACACCTAGGTTCTACAATGACTACACCTAGGTTCTACAAGGACTACACCTAGGTTCTACAATGACTACACCTAGGTTCTACAATGACTACACCTAGGTTCTACAATGACTACACCTATGTTCTACAAGGACTACACCTAGGTTCTACAATGACTACACCTAGGTTCTACGATGACTACACCTAGGTTCTACAAGGACTACACCTAGGTTCTACAAGGACTACACCTAGGTTATATAAGGACTACACCTAGGTTCTGCAAGGACTACACCTAGGTTCTATAAGGACTACACCTAGGTTCTACAAGGACTACACCTAGGTTCTACAATGACTACACCTAGGTTCTACTAGGACTACACCTAGGTTCTACAATGACTACACATAGGTTCTACAATGACTACACCTAGGTTCTATAAGGACTACACCTAGGTTCTACAAGGACTACACCTAGGTTCTACAAGGACTACACCTAGGTTATACAATGACTACACCTAGGTTCTACAATGACTACACCTAGGTTCTATAAGGACTACACCTAGGTTCTATAATGACTACACCTAGGTTCTACAATGTCTACACCTAGGTTCTACAAGGACTACACCTAGGTTTTATAATGACTACACCTAGGTTCTACAATGACTACACCTAGGTTCTACAATGACTACACCTAGGTTCTACAAGGACTACACCTAGGTTCTACAATGACTACACCTAGGTTCTACAAGGACTACACCTAGGTTCTACAATGACTACACCTAGGTTCTACAATGACTACACCTAGGTTCTACAATGACTACACCTATGTTCTACAAGGACTACACCTAGGTTCTACAATGACTACACCTAGGTTCTACGATGACTACACCTAGGTTCTACAAGGACTACACCTAGGTTCTACAAGGACTACACCTAGGTTATATAAGGACTACACCTAGGTTCTGCAAGGACTACACCTAGGTTCTATAAGGACTACACCTAGGTTCTACAATGACTACAGCTAGGTTCTACAATGACTAAACCTAGGTTCTATAAGGACTACACCTAGGTTCTACAAGGACTACACCTAGGTTCTACAAGGACTACACCGAGGTTCTACAAGGACTACACCTAGGTTCTACAATGACTACACCTAGGTTCTACAAGGACTACACCTAGGTTCTACAAGGACTACACCTAGGTTCTCCAAGGACTACACCTAGGTTCTACAAGGACTACACCTAGGTTCTATAAGGACTACACCTAGGTTCTACAATGACTACACCTAGGTTCTATAAGGACTACACCTAGGTTCTACAATGACTACACCTAGGTTCTACAATGACTACACCTAGGTTCTACAAGGACTACACCTAGGTTCTACAAGGACTACACCTAGGTTCTACAAGGACTGCACCTAGGTTCTATAAGGACTACACCTAGGTTCTACAAGGACTACACCTAGGTTCTACAAGGACTACACCTAGGTTCTACAAGGACTGCACCTAGGTTCTACAATGACTACACCTAGGTTCTACAAGGACTACACCTAGGTTCTACAAGGACTGCACCTAGGTTCTATAAGGACTACACCTAGGTTCTACAAGGACTACACCTAGGTTCTACAAGGACTACACCTAGGTTATATAAGGACTACACCTAGGTTCTATAAGGACTACACCTAGGTTCTACAATGACTACACCTAGGTTCTACAATGACTACACCTAGGTTCTACAAGGACTACACCTAGGTTATATAAGGACTACACCTAGGTTCTACAAGGACTACACCTAGGTTCTACAAGGACTACACCTAGGTTCTACAATGACTACACCTAGGTTCTACTAGGACTACACCTAGGTTCTACAATGACTACACATAGGTTCTACAATGACTACACCTAGGTTCTATAAGGACTACACCTAGGTTCTACAAGGACTACACCTAGGTTCTACAAGGACTACACCTAGGTTCTACAATGACTACACCTAGGTTCTACAATGACTACACCTAGGTTCTATAAGGACTACACCTAGGTTCTATAATGACTACACCTAGGTTCTACAATGTCTACACCTAGGTTCTACAAGGACTACACCTAGGTTCTATAAGGACTACACCTAGGTTCTACAATGACTACACCTAGGTTCTACAATGACTACACCTAGGTTCTACAATGACTACACCTAGGTTCTACAATGACTACACCTAGGTTCTATAAGGACTACACCTAGGTTCTACAATGACTACACCTAGGTTCTACAATGACTACACCTAGGTTCTACAAGGACTACACCTAGGTTCTACAAGGACTACACCTAGGTTCTATAAGGACTACACCTAGGTTCTACAATGACTACACCTAGGTTCTACAATGACTACACCTAGGTTCTACAATGACTACACCTAGGTTCTACAATGACTACACCTAGGTTCTACAATGACTACACCTAGGTTCTACAAGGACTACACCTAGGTTCTACAAGGACTACACCTAGGTTCTACAAGGACTGCACCTAGGTTCTATAAGGACTACACCTAGGTTCTACAAGGACTACACCTAGGTTCTATAAGGACTACACCTAGGTTCTACAATGACTACACCTAGGTTCTACAATGACTACACCTAGGTTCTACAATGACTACACCTAGGTTCTACAAGGACTACACCTAGGTTCTACAATGTCTACACCTAGGTTCTACAAGGACTACACCTAGGTTCTATAAGGACTACACCTAGGTTCTACAATGACTACACCTAGGTTCTACAATGACTACACCTAGGTTCTACAATGACTACACCTAGGTTCTACAATGACTACACCTAGGTTCTACGATGACTACACCTAGGTTCTACAAGGACTACACCTAGGTTCTACAAGGACTACACCTAGGTTATATAAGGACTACACCTAGGTTCTGCAAGGACTACACCTAGGTTCTATAAGGACTACACCTAGGTTCTACAATGACTACAGCTAGGTTCTACAATGACTACACCTAGGTTCTATAAGGACTACACCTAGGTTCTACAAGGACTACACCTAGGTTCTACAAGGACTACACCGAGGTTCTACAAGGACTACACCTAGGTTCTACAATGACTACACCTAGGTTCTACAAGGACTACACCTAGGTTCTACAAGGACTACACCTAGGTTCTCCAAGGACTACACCTAGGTTCTACAAGGACTACACCTAGGTTCTATAAGGACTACACCTAGGTTCTACAATGACTACACCTAGGTTCTATAAGGACTACACATAGGTTCTACAATGACTACACCTAGGTTCTACAATGACTACACCTAGGTTCTACAAGGACTACACCTAGGTTCTACAAGGACTACACCTAGGTTCTACAAGGACTGCACCTAGGTTCTATAAGGACTACACCTAGGTTCTACAAGGACTACACCTAGGTTCTACAAGGACTACACCTAGGTTCTACAAGGACTGCACCTAGGTTCTACAATGACTACACCTAGGTTCTACAATGACTACACCTAGGTTCTACAAGGACTGCACCTAGGTTCTATAAGGACTACACCTAGGTTCTACAAGGACTACACCTAGGTTCTACAAGGACTACACCTAGGTTCTATAAGGACTACACCTAGGTTCTATAAGGACTACACCTAGGTTCTACAATGACTACACCTAGGTTCTACAAGGACTACACCTAGGTTCTACAAGGACTACACCTAGGTTCTACAAGGACTACACCTAGGTTCTACAAGGACTACACCTAGGTTCTATAAGGACTACACCTAGGTTCTATAAGGACTACACCTAGGTTCTACAATGACTACACCTAGGTTCTACAAGGACTACACCTAGGTTCTACAAGGACTACACCGAGGTTCTACAAGGACTACACCTAGGTTCTACAATGACTACACCTAGGTTCTACAAGGACTACACCTAGGTTCTACAAGGACTACACCTAGGTTCTCCAAGGACTACACCTAGGTTCTACAAGGACTACACCTAGGTTCTATAAGGACTACACCTAGGTTCTACAATGACTACACCTAGGTTCTATAAGGACTACACATAGGTTCTACAATGACTACACCTAGGTTCTACAATGACTACACCTAGGTTCTACAAGGACTACACCTAGGTTCTACAAGGACTACACCTAGGTTCTACAAGGACTGCACCTAGGTTCTATAAGGACTACACCTAGGTTCTACAAGGACTACACCTAGGTTCTACAAGGACTACACCTAGGTTCTACAAGGACTGCACCTAGGTTCTACAATGACTACACCTAGGTTCTACAATGACTACACCTAGGTTCTACAAGGACTGCACCTAGGTTCTATAAGGACTACACCTAGGTTCTACAAGGACTACACCTAGGTTCTACAAGGACTACACCTAGGTTCTATAAGGACTACACCTAGGTTCTATAAGGACTACACCTAGGTTCTACAATGACTACACCTAGGTTCTACAAGGACTACACCTAGGTTCTACAAGGACTACACCTAGGTTCTACAAGGACTACACCTAGGTTCTACAAGGACTACACCTAGGTTCTATAAGGACTACACCTAGGTTCTATAAGGACTACACCTAGGTTCTACAATGACTACACCTAGGTTCTATAAGGACTACACCTAGGTTCTATAATGACTACACCTAGGTTCTACAATGTCTACACCTAGGTTCTACAATGACTACACCTATGTTCTACAAGGACTACACCTAGGTTCTACAATGACTACACCTAGGTTCTACAATGACTACACCTAGGTTCTACAAGGACTACACCTAGGTTCTACAATGACTACACCTAGGTTCTATAAGGACTACACCTAGGTTCTACAATGACTACACCTAGGTTCTACAATGACTACACCTAGGTTCTACAATGACTACACCTAGGTTCTACAAGGACTACACCTAGGTTCTACAATGACTACACCTAGGTTATATAAGGACTACACCTAGGTTCTATAAGGACTACACCTAGTTTCTATAAGGACTACACCTAGGTTCTACAATGACTACACCTAGGTTCTACAATGACTACACCTAGGTTCTATAAGGACTACACCTAGGTTCTACAAGGACTACACCTAGGTTATACAAGGACTACGCCTAGGTTCTACAAGGACTACACCTATGTTCTACAAGGACTACACCTAGGTTCTACAATGACTACACCTAGGTTCTATAAGGACTACACCTAGGTTCTACAAGGACTACACCTAGGTTCTACAAGGACTACACCTAGGTTCTACAAGGACTACACCTAGGTTCTACAATGACTACACATAGGTTCTACAATGACTACACCTAGGTTCTATAAGGACTACACCTAGGTTCTATAAGGACTACACCTAGGTTCTACAATGACTACACCTAGGTTCTATAAGGACTACACCTAGGTTCTATAATGACTACACCTAGGTTCTACAATGTCTACACCTAGGTTCTACAATGACTACACCTATGTTCTACAAGGACTACACCTAGGTTCTACAATGACTACACCTAGGTTCTACAATGACTACACCTAGGTTCTACAAGGACTACACCTAGGTTCTACAATGACTACACCTAGGTTCTATAAGGACTACACCTAGGTTCTACAATGACTACACCTAGGTTCTACAATGACTACACCTAGGTTCTACAATGACTACACCTATGTTCTACAATGACTACACCTAGGTTCTACAAGGACTACACCTAGGTTCTACAATGACTACACCTAGGTTATATAAGGACTACACCTAGGTTCTATAAGGACTACACCTAGGTTCTATAAGGACTACACCTAGGTTCTACAATGACTACACCTAGGTTCTACAATGACTACACCTAGGTTCTATAAGGACTACACCTAGGTTCTACAAGGACTACACCTAGGTTATACAAGGACTACGCCTAGGTTCTACAAGGACTACACCTATGTTCTACAAGGACTACACCTAGGTT
The DNA here is from genome assembly GCF_963971535.1 of Notolepis coatsorum. Lineage (NCBI taxonomy): Eukaryota > Metazoa > Chordata > Actinopteri > Aulopiformes > Paralepididae > Notolepis > Notolepis coatsorum. The sequence goes on along the minus strand of NC_140168.1, from coordinate 121,301,042 downwards.
CTACAATGACTACACCTAGGTTCTATAAGGACTACACCTAGGTTCTACAAGGACTACACCTAGGTTCTACAAGGACTACACCTAGGTTCTACAAGGACTACACCTAGGTTCTACAATGACTACACATAGGTTCTACAATGACTACACCTAGGTTCTATAAGGACTACACCTAGGTTCTACAATGACTACACCTAGGTTCTATAAGGACTACACCTAGGTTCTACTAGGACTACACCTAGGTTCTACAATGACTACACATAGGTTCTACAATGACTACACCTAGGTTCTATAAGGACTACACCTAGGTTCTACAAGGACTACACCTAGGTTCTACAATGACTACACCTAGGTTCTACAATGACTACACCAATGTTCTACAATGACTACACCTAGGTTCTATAAGGACTACACCTAGGTTCTATAATGACTACACCTAGGTTCTACAATGTCTACACCTAGGTTCTATAAGGACTACACCTAGGTTCTACAATGACTACACCTAGGTTCTACAATGACTACACCTAGGTTCTACAATGACTACACCTAGGTTCTACAAGGACTACACCTATGTTCTACAATGACTACACCTAGGTTCTACAAGGACTACACCTAGGTTCTACAATGACTACACCTAGGTTCTACAATGACTACACCTAGGTTCTACAATGACTACACCTATGTTCTACAAGGACTACACCTAGGTTCTACAATGACTACACCTAGGTTCTACGATGACTACACCTAGGTTCTACAAGGACTACACCTAGGTTCTACAAGGACTACACCTAGGTTCTATAAGGACTACACCTAGGTTATATAAGGACTACACCTAGGTTCTGCATGGACTACACCTAGGTTCTATAAGGACTACACCTAGGTTCTACAATGACTACAGCTAGGTTCTACAATGACTACACCTAGGTTCTATAAGGACTACACCTAGGTTCTACAAGGACTACACCTAGGTTCTACAAGGACTACACCTAGGTTCTACAAGGACTACACCTAGGTTCTACAATGACTACACCTAGGTTCTACAAGGACTACACCTAGGTTCTACAAGGACTACACCTAGGTTCTCCAAGGACTACACCTAGGTTCTACAAGGACTACACCTAGGTTCTATAAGGACTACACCTAGGTTCTACAATGACTACACCTAGGTTATATAAGGACTACACCTAGGTTCTACAATGACTACACCTAGGTTCTACAATGACTACACCTAGGTTCTACAAGGACTACACCTAGGTTCTATAAGGACTACACCTAGGTTATATAAGGACTACACCTAGGTTCTACAATGACTACACCTAGGTTCTACAAGGACTACACCTAGGTTCTACAAGGACTGCACCTAGGTTCTATAAGGACTACACCTAGGTTCTACAAGGACTACACCTAGGTTCTACAAGGACTACACCTAGGTTCTATAAGGACTACACCTAGGTTCTATAAGGACTACACCTAGGTTCTACAATGACTACACCTAGGTTCTACAATGACTACACCTAGGTTCTACAAGGACTACACCTAGGTTCTATAAGGACTACACCTAGGTTCTACAAGGACTACACCTAGGTTCTACAAGGACTACACCTAGGTTCTACAATGACTACACCTAGGTTCTACTAGGACTACACCTAGGTTCTACAATGACTACACATAGGTTCTACAATGACTACACCTAGGTTCTATAAGGACTACACCTAGGTTCTACAAGGACTACACCTAGGTTCTACAAGGACTACACCTAGGTTATACAATGACTACACCTAGGTTCTACAATGACTACACCTAGGTTCTATAAGGACTACACCTAGGTTCTATAATGACTACACCTAGGTTCTACAATGTCTACACCTAGGTTCTACAAGGACTACACCTAGGTTCTATAATGACTACACCTAGGTTCTACAATGACTACACCTAGGTTCTACAATGACTACACCTAGGTTCTACAATGACTACACCTAGGTTCTACAAGGACTACACCTAGGTTCTACAATGACTACACCTAGGTTCTACAAGGACTACACCTAGGTTCTACAATGACTACACCTAGGTTCTACAATGACTACACCTAGGTTCTACAATGACTACACCTATGTTCTACAAGGACTACACCTAGGTTCTACAATGACTACACCTAGGTTCTACGATGACTACACCTAGGTTCTACAAGGACTACACCTAGGTTCTACAAGGACTACACCTAGGTTATATAAGGACTACACCTAGGTTCTGCAAGGACTACACCTAGGTTCTATAAGGACTACACCTAGGTTCTACAATGACTACAGCTAGGTTCTACAATGACTAAACCTAGGTTCTATAAGGACTACACCTAGGTTCTACAAGGACTACACCTAGGTTCTACAAGGACTACACCGAGGTTCTACAAGGACTACACCTAGGTTCTACAATGACTACACCTAGGTTCTACAAGGACTACACCTAGGTTCTACAAGGACTACACCTAGGTTCTCCAAGGACTACACCTAGGTTCTACAAGGACTACACCTATGTTCTACAATGACTACACCTAGGTTCTACAAGGACTACACCTAGGTTCTACAATGACTACACCTAGGTTATATAAGGACTACACCTAGGTTCTATAAGGACTACACCTAGTTTCTATAAGGACTACACCTAGGTTCTACAATGACTACACCTAGGTTCTACAATGACTACACCTAGGTTCTATAAGGACTACACCTAGGTTCTACAAGGACTACACCTAGGTTATACAAGGACTACGCCTAGGTTCTACAAGGACTACACCTATGTTCTACAAGGACTACACCTAGGTTCTACAATGACTACACCTAGGTTCTATAAGGACTACACCTAGGTTCTACAAGGACTACACCTAGGTTCTACAAGGACTACACCTAGGTTCTACAAGGACTACACCTAGGTTCTACAATGACTACACATAGGTTCTACAATGACTACACCTAGGTTCTATAAGGACTACACCTAGGTTCTATAAGGACTACACCTAGGTTCTACAATGACTACACCTAGGTTCTATAAGGACTACACCTAGGTTCTATAATGACTACACCTAGGTTCTACAATGTCTACACCTAGGTTCTACAATGACTACACCTATGTTCTACAAGGACTACACCTAGGTTCTACAATGACTACACCTAGGTTCTACAATGACTACACCTAGGTTCTACAAGGACTACACCTAGGTTCTACAATGACTACACCTAGGTTCTATAAGGACTACACCTAGGTTCTACAATGACTACACCTAGGTTCTACAATGACTACACCTAGGTTCTACAATGACTACACCTATGTTCTACAATGACTACACCTAGGTTCTACAAGGACTACACCTAGGTTCTACAATGACTACACCTAGGTTATATAAGGACTACACCTAGGTTCTATAAGGACTACACCTAGGTTCTATAAGGACTACACCTAGGTTCTACAATGACTACACCTAGGTTCTACAATGACTACACCTAGGTTCTATAAGGACTACACCTAGGTTCTACAAGGACTACACCTAGGTTATACAAGGACTACGCCTAGGTTCTACAAGGACTACACCTATGTTCTACAAGGACTACACCTAGGTTCTACAATGACTACACCTAGGTTCTATAAGGACTACACCTAGGTTCTACAAGGACTACACCTAGGTTCTACAAGGACTACACCTAGGTTCTACAAGGACTACACCTAGGTTCTACAATGACTACACATAGGTTCTACAATGACTACACCTAGGTTCTATAAGGACTACACCTAGGTTCTACAATGACTACACCTAGGTTCTATAAGGACTACACCTAGGTTCTACTAGGACTACACCTAGGTTCTACAATGACTACACATAGGTTCTACAATGACTACACCTAGGTTCTATAAGGACTACACCTAGGTTCTACAAGGACTACACCTAGGTTCTACAATGACTACACCTAGGTTCTACAATGACTACACCAATGTTCTACAATGACTACACCTAGGTTCTATAAGGACTACACCTAGGTTCTATAATGACTACACCTAGGTTCTACAATGTCTACACCTAGGTTCTATAAGGACTACACCTAGGTTCTACAATGACTACACCTAGGTTCTACAATGACTACACCTAGGTTCTACAATGACTACACCTAGGTTCTACAAGGACTACACCTATGTTCTACAATGACTACACCTAGGTTCTACAAGGACTACACCTAGGTTCTACAATGACTACACCTAGGTTCTACAATGACTACACCTAGGTTCTACAATGACTACACCTATGTTCTACAAGGACTACACCTAGGTTCTACAATGACTACACCTAGGTTCTACGATGACTACACCTAGGTTCTACAAGGACTACACCTAGGTTCTACAAGGACTACACCTAGGTTCTATAAGGACTACACCTAGGTTATATAAGGACTACACCTAGGTTCTGCATGGACTACACCTAGGTTCTATAAGGACTACACCTAGGTTCTACAATGACTACAGCTAGGTTCTACAATGACTACACCTAGGTTCTATAAGGACTACACCTAGGTTCTACAAGGACTACACCTAGGTTCTACAAGGACTACACCTAGGTTCTACAAGGACTACACCTAGGTTCTACAATGACTACACCTAGGTTCTACAAGGACTACACCTAGGTTCTACAAGGACTACACCTAGGTTCTCCAAGGACTACACCTAGGTTCTACAAGGACTACACCTAGGTTCTATAAGGACTACACCTAGGTTCTACAATGACTACACCTAGGTTATATAAGGACTACACCTAGGTTCTACAATGACTACACCTAGGTTCTACAATGACTACACCTAGGTTCTACAAGGACTACACCTAGGTTCTATAAGGACTACACCTAGGTTATATAAGGACTACACCTAGGTTCTACAATGACTACACCTAGGTTCTACAAGGACTACACCTAGGTTCTACAAGGACTGCACCTAGGTTCTATAAGGACTACACCTAGGTTCTACAAGGACTACACCTAGGTTCTACAAGGACTACACCTAGGTTCTATAAGGACTACACCTAGGTTCTATAAGGACTACACCTAGGTTCTACAATGACTACACCTAGGTTCTACAATGACTACACCTAGGTTCTACAAGGACTACACCTAGGTTCTATAAGGACTACACCTAGGTTCTACAAGGACTACACCTAGGTTCTACAAGGACTACACCTAGGTTCTACAATGACTACACCTAGGTTCTACTAGGACTACACCTAGGTTCTACAATGACTACACATAGGTTCTACAATGACTACACCTAGGTTCTATAAGGACTACACCTAGGTTCTACAAGGACTACACCTAGGTTCTACAAGGACTACACCTAGGTTATACAATGACTACACCTAGGTTCTACAATGACTACACCTAGGTTCTATAAGGACTACACCTAGGTTCTATAATGACTACACCTAGGTTCTACAATGTCTACACCTAGGTTCTACAAGGACTACACCTAGGTTCTATAATGACTACACCTAGGTTCTACAATGACTACACCTAGGTTCTACAATGACTACACCTAGGTTCTACAATGACTACACCTAGGTTCTACAAGGACTACACCTAGGTTCTACAATGACTACACCTAGGTTCTACAAGGACTACACCTAGGTTCTACAATGACTACACCTAGGTTCTACAATGACTACACCTAGGTTCTACAATGACTACACCTATGTTCTACAAGGACTACACCTAGGTTCTACAATGACTACACCTAGGTTCTACGATGACTACACCTAGGTTCTACAAGGACTACACCTAGGTTCTACAAGGACTACACCTAGGTTATATAAGGACTACACCTAGGTTCTGCAAGGACTACACCTAGGTTCTATAAGGACTACACCTAGGTTCTACAATGACTACAGCTAGGTTCTACAATGACTAAACCTAGGTTCTATAAGGACTACACCTAGGTTCTACAAGGACTACACCTAGGTTCTACAAGGACTACACCGAGGTTCTACAAGGACTACACCTAGGTTCTACAATGACTACACCTAGGTTCTACAAGGACTACACCTAGGTTCTACAAGGACTACACCTAGGTTCTCCAAGGACTACACCTAGGTTCTACAAGGACTACACCTAGGTTCTATAAGGACTACACCTAGGTTCTACAATGACTACACCTAGGTTCTATAAGGACTACACCTAGGTTCTACAATGACTACACCTAGGTTCTACAATGACTACACCTAGGTTCTACAAGGACTACACCTAGGTTCTACAAGGACTACACCTAGGTTCTACAAGGACTGCACCTAGGTTCTATAAGGACTACACCTAGGTTCTACAAGGACTACACCTAGGTTCTACAAGGACTACACCTAGGTTCTACAAGGACTGCACCTAGGTTCTACAATGACTACACCTAGGTTCTACAAGGACTACACCTAGGTTCTACAAGGACTGCACCTAGGTTCTATAAGGACTACACCTAGGTTCTACAAGGACTACACCTAGGTTCTACAAGGACTACACCTAGGTTATATAAGGACTACACCTAGGTTCTATAAGGACTACACCTAGGTTCTACAATGACTACACCTAGGTTCTACAATGACTACACCTAGGTTCTACAAGGACTACACCTAGGTTCTATAAGGACTACACCTAGGTTCTACAAGGACTACACCTAGGTTCTACAAGGACTACACCTAGGTTCTACAATGACTACACCTAGGTTCTACTAGGACTACACCTAGGTTCTACAATGACTACACATAGGTTCTACAATGACTACACCTAGGTTCTATAAGGACTACACCTAGGTTCTACAAGGACTACACCTAGGTTCTACAAGGACTACACCTATGTTCTACAATGACTACACCTAGGTTCTACAATGACTACACCTAGGTTCTATAAGGACTACACCTAGGTTCTATAATGACTACACCTAGGTTCTACAATGTCTACACCTAGGTTCTACAAGGACTACACCTAGGTTCTATAAGGACTACACCTAGGTTCTACAATGACTACACCTAGGTTCTACAATGACTACACCTAGGTTCTACAATGACTACACCTAGGTTCTACAATGACTACACCTAGGTTCTATAAGGACTACACCTAGGTTCTACAATGACTACACCTAGGTTCTACAATGACTACACCTAGGTTCTACAAGGACTACACCTAGGTTCTACAAGGACTACACCTAGGTTCTACAAGGACTACACCTAGGTTCTACAATGACTACACCTAGGTTCTACTAGGACTACACCTAGGTTCTACAATGACTACACATAGGTTCTACAATGACTACACCTAGGTTCTATAAGGACTACACCTAGGTTCTACAAGGACTACACCTAGGTTCTACAAGGACTACACCTAGGTTCTACAATGACTACACCTAGGTTCTACAATGACTACACCTAGGTTCTATAAGGACTACACCTAGGTTCTATAATGACTACACCTAGGTTCTACAATGTCTACACCTAGGTTCTACAAGGACTACACCTAGGTTCTATAAGGACTACACCTAGGTTCTACAATGACTACACCTAGGTTCTACAATGACTACACCTAGGTTCTACAATGACTACACCTAGGTTCTACAATGACTACACCTAGGTTCTACAATGACTACACCTAGGTTCTACAAGGACTACACCTAGGTTCTACAAGGACTACACCTAGGTTCTACAAGGACTGCACCTAGGTTCTACAATGACTACACCTAGGTTCTACAATGACTACACCTAGGTTCTACAAGGACTGCACCTAGGTTCTATAAGGACTACACCTAGGTTCTACAAGGACTACACCTAGGTTCTACAAGGACTACACCTAGGTTCTATAATGACTACACCTAGGTTCTATAAGGACTACACCTAGGTTCTACAATGACTACACCTAGGTTCTACAAGGACTACACCTAGGTTCTACAAGGACTACACCTAGGTTCTACAAGGACTACACCTAGGTTCTACAAGGACTACACCTAGGTTCTATAAGGACTACACCTAGGTTCTATAAGGACTACACCTAGGTTCTACAATGACTACACCTAGGTTCTATAAGGACTACACCTAGGTTCTATAATGACTACACCTAGGTTCTACAATGTCTACACCTAGGTTCTACAATGACTACACCTATGTTCTACAAGGACTACACCTAGGTTCTACAATGACTACACCTAGGTTCTACAATGACTACACCTAGGTTCTACAAGGACTACACCTAGGTTCTACAATGACTACACCTAGGTTCTATAAGGACTACACCTAGGTTCTACAATGACTACACCTAGGTTCTACAATGACTACACCTAGGTTCTACAATGACTACACCTATGTTCTACAATGACTACACCTAGGTTCTACAAGGACTACACCTAGGTTCTACAATGACTACACCTAGGTTATATAAGGACTACACCTAGGTTCTATAAGGACTACACCTAGTTTCTATAAGGACTACACCTAGGTTCTACAATGACTACACCTAGGTTCTACAATGACTACACCTAGGTTCTATAAGGACTACACCTAGGTTCTACAAGGACTACACCTAGGTTATACAAGGACTACGCCTAGGTTCTACAAGGACTACACCTATGTTCTACAAGGACTACACCTAGGTTCTACAATGACTACACCTAGGTTCTATAAGGACTACACCTAGGTTCTACAAGGACTACACCTAGGTTCTACAAGGACTACACCTAGGTTCTACAAGGACTACACCTAGGTTCTACAATGACTACACATAGGTTCTACAATGACTACACCTAGGTTCTATAAGGACTACACCTAGGTTCTATAAGGACTACACCTAGGTTCTACAATGACTACACCTAGGTTCTATAAGGACTACACCTAGGTTCTATAATGACTACACCTAGGTTCTACAATGTCTACACCTAGGTTCTACAATGACTACACCTATGTTCTACAAGGACTACACCTAGGTTCTACAATGACTACACCTAGGTTCTACAATGACTACACCTAGGTTCTACAAGGACTACACCTAGGTTCTACAATGACTACACCTAGGTTCTATAAGGACTACACCTAGGTTCTACAATGACTACACCTAGGTTCTACAATGACTACACCTAGGTTCTACAATGACTACACCTATGTTCTACAATGACTACACCTAGGTTCTACAAGGACTACACCTAGGTTCTACAATGACTACACCTAGGTTATATAAGGACTACACCTAGGTTCTATAAGGACTACACCTAGGTTCTATAAGGACTACACCTAGGTTCTACAATGACTACACCTAGGTTCTACAATGACTACACCTAGGTTCTATAAGGACTACACCTAGGTTCTACAAGGACTACACCTAGGTTATACAAGGACTACGCCTAGGTTCTACAAGGACTACACCTATGTTCTACAAGGACTACACCTAGGTTCTACAATGACTACACCTAGGTTCTATAAGGACTACACCTAGGTTCTACAAGGACTACACCTAGGTTCTACAAGGACTACACCTAGGTTCTACAAGGACTACACCTAGGTTCTACAATGACTACACATAGGTTCTACAATGACTACACCTAGGTTCTATAAGGACTACACCTAGGTTCTACAATGACTACACCTAGGTTCTATAAGGACTACACCTAGGTTCTACTAGGACTACACCTAGGTTCTACAATGACTACACATAGGTTCTACAATGACTACACCTAGGTTCTATAAGGACTACACCTAGGTTCTACAAGGACTACACCTAGGTTCTACAATGACTACACCTAGGTTCTACAATGACTACACCAATGTTCTACAATGACTACACCTAGGTTCTATAAGGACTACACCTAGGTTCTATAATGACTACACCTAGGTTCTACAATGTCTACACCTAGGTTCTATAAGGACTACACCTAGGTTCTACAATGACTACACCTAGGTTCTACAATGACTACACCTAGGTTCTACAATGACTACACCTAGGTTCTACAAGGACTACACCTATGTTCTACAATGACTACACCTAGGTTCTACAAGGACTACACCTAGGTTCTACAATGACTACACCTAGGTTCTACAATGACTACACCTAGGTTCTACAATGACTACACCTATGTTCTACAAGGACTACACCTAGGTTCTACAATGACTACACCTAGGTTCTACGATGACTACACCTAGGTTCTACAAGGACTACACCTAGGTTCTACAAGGACTACACCTAGGTTCTATAAGGACTACACCTAGGTTATATAAGGACTACACCTAGGTTCTGCATGGACTACACCTAGGTTCTATAAGGACTACACCTAGGTTCTACAATGACTACAGCTAGGTTCTACAATGACTACACCTAGGTTCTATAAGGACTACACCTAAGTTCTACAAGGACTACACCTAGGTTCTACAAGGACTACACCTAGGTTCTACAAGGACTACACCTAGGTTCTACAATGACTACACCTAGGTTCTACAAGGACTACACCTAGGTTCTACAAGGACTACACCTAGGTTCTCCAAGGACTACACCTAGGTTCTACAAGGACTACACCTAGGTTCTATAAGGACTACACCTAGGTTCTACAATGACTACACCTAGGTTATATAAGGACTACACCTAGGTTCTACAATGACTACACCTAGGTTCTACAATGACTACACCTAGGTTCTACAAGGACTACACCTAGGTTCTATAAGGACTACACCTAGGTTATATAAGGACTACACCTAGGTTCTACAATGACTACACCTAGGTTCTACAAGGACTACACCTAGGTTCTACAAGGACTGCACCTAGGTTCTATAAGGACTACACCTAGGTTCTACAAGGACTACACCTAGGTTCTACAAGGACTACACCTAGGTTCTATAAGGACTACACCTAGGTTCTATAAGGACTACACCTAGGTTCTACAATGACTACACCTAGGTTCTACAATGACTACACCTAGGTTCTACAAGGACTACACCTAGGTTCTATAAGGACTACACCTAGGTTCTACAAGGACTACACCTAGGTTCTACTAGGACTACACCTAGGTTCTACAATGACTACACATAGGTTCTACAATGACTACACCTAGGTTCTATAAGGACTACACCTAGGTTCTACAAGGACTACACCTAGGTTCTACAAGGACTACACCTAGGTTATACAATGACTACACCTAGGTTCTACAATGACTACACCTAGGTTCTATAAGGACTACACCTAGGTTCTATAATGACTACACCTAGGTTCTACAATGTCTACACCTAGGTTCTACAAGGACTACACCTAGGTTCTATAATGACTACACCTAGGTTCTACAATGACTACACCTAGGTTCTACAATGACTACACCTAGGTTCTACAATGACTACACCTAGGTTCTACAAGGACTACACCTAGGTTCTACAATGACTACACCTAGGTTCTACAAGGACTACACCTAGGTTCTACAATGACTACACCTAGGTTCTACAATGACTACACCTAGGTTCTACAATGACTACACCTATGTTCTACAAGGACTACACCTAGGTTCTACAATGACTACACCTAGGTTCTACGATGACTACACCTAGGTTCTACAAGGACTACACCTAGGTTCTACAAGGACTACACCTAGGTTATATAAGGACTACACCTAGGTTCTGCAAGGACTACACCTAGGTTCTATAAGGACTACACCTAGGTTCTACAATGACTACAGCTAGGTTCTACAATGACTAAACCTAGGTTCTATAAGGACTACACCTAGGTTCTACAAGGACTACACCTAGGTTCTACAAGGACTACACCGAGGTTCTACAAGGACTACACCTAGGTTCTACAATGACTACACCTAGGTTCTACAAGGACTACACCTAGGTTCTACAAGGACTACACCTAGGTTCTCCAAGGACTACACCTAGGTTCTACAAGGACTACACCTAGGTTCTATAAGGACTACACCTAGGTTCTACAATGACTACACCTAGGTTCTATAAGGACTACACCTAGGTTCTACAATGACTACACCTAGGTTCTACAATGACTACACCTAGGTTCTACAAGGACTACACCTAGGTTCTACAAGGACTACACCTAGGTTCTACAAGGACTGCACCTAGGTTCTATAAGGACTACACCTAGGTTCTACAAGGACTACACCTAGGTTCTACAAGGACTACACCTAGGTTCTACAAGGACTGCACCTAGGTTCTACAATGACTACACCTAGGTTCTACAAGGACTACACCTAGGTTCTACAAGGACTGCACCTAGGTTCTATAAGGACTACACCTAGGTTCTACAAGGACTACACCTAGGTTCTACAAGGACTACACCTAGGTTATATAAGGACTACACCTAGGTTCTATAAGGACTACACCTAGGTTCTACAATGACTACACCTAGGTTCTACAATGACTACACCTAGGTTCTACAAGGACTACACCTAGGTTCTATAAGGACTACACCTAGGTTCTACAAGGACTACACCTAGGTTCTACAAGGACTACACCTAGGTTCTACAATGACTACACCTAGGTTCTACTAGGACTACACCTAGGTTCTACAATGACTACACATAGGTTCTACAATGACTACACCTAGGTTCTATAAGGACTACACCTAGGTTCTACAAGGACTACACCTAGGTTCTACAAGGACTACACCTATGTTCTACAATGACTACACCTAGGTTCTACAATGACTACACCTAGGTTCTATAAGGACTACACCTAGGTTCTATAATGACTACACCTAGGTTCTACAATGTCTACACCTAGGTTCTACAAGGACTACACCTAGGTTCTATAAGGACTACACCTAGGTTCTACAATGACTACACCTAGGTTCTACAATGACTACACCTAGGTTCTACAATGACTACACCTAGGTTCTACAATGACTACACCTAGGTTCTATAAGGACTACACCTAGGTTCTACAATGACTACACCTAGGTTCTACAATGACTACACCTAGGTTCTACAAGGACTACACCTAGGTTCTACAAGGACTACACCTAGGTTCTACAAGGACTACACCTAGGTTCTACAATGACTACACCTAGGTTCTACTAGGACTACACCTAGGTTCTACAATGACTACACATAGGTTCTACAATGACTACACCTAGGTTCTATAAGGACTACACCTAGGTTCTACAAGGACTACACCTAGGTTCTACAAGGACTACACCTAGGTTCTACAATGACTACACCTAGGTTCTACAATGACTACACCTAGGTTCTATAAGGACTACACCTAGGTTCTATAATGACTACACCTAGGTTCTACAATGTCTACACCTAGGTTCTACAAGGACTACACCTAGGTTCTATAAGGACTACACCTAGGTTCTACAATGACTACACCTAGGTTCTACAATGACTACACCTAGGTTCTACAATGACTACACCTAGGTTCTACAATGACTACACCTAGGTTCTACAATGACTACACCTAGGTTCTACAAGGACTACACCTAGGTTCTACAAGGACTACACCTAGGTTCTACAAGGACTGCACCTAGGTTCTATAAGGACTACACCTAGGTTCTACAAGGACTACACCTAGGTTCTACAAGGACTACACCTAGGTTCTACAATGACTACACCTAGGTTCTACAATGACTACACCTAGGTTCTATAAGGACTACACCTATGTTCTATAATGACTACACCTAGGTTCTACAATGTCTACACCTAGGTTCTACAAGGACTACACCTAGGTTATATAAGGACTACACCTAGGTTCTACAATGACTACACCTAGGTTCTACAATGACTACGACTAGGTTCTACAATGACTACACCTAGGTTCTACAAGGACTACACCTAGGTTCTACAATGACTACACCTAGGTTCTACAAGGACTACACCTAGGTTCTACAATGACTACACCTAGGTTCTACAATGACTACACCTAGGTTCTACAATGACTACACCTATGTTCTACAAGGACTACACCTAGGTTCTACAATGACTACACCTAGGTTCTACGATGACTACACCTAGGTTCTACAAGGACTACACCTAGGTTCTACAAGGACTACACCTAGGTTATATAAGGACTACACCTAGGTTCTGCAAGGACTACACCTAGGTTCTATAAGGACTACACCTAGGTTCTACAATGACTACAGCTAGGTTCTACAATGACTACACCTAGGTTCTATAAGGACTACACCTAGGTTCTACAAGGACTACACCTAGGTTCTACAAGGACTACACCGATGTTCTACAAGGACTACACCTAGGTTCTACAATGACTACACCTAGGTTCTACAAGGACTACACCTAGGTTCTACAAGGACTACACCTAGGTTCTCCAAGGACTACACCTAGGTTCTACAAGGACTACACCTAGGTTCTATAAGGACTACACCTAGGTTCTACAATGACTACACCTAGGTTCTATAAGGACTACACCTAGGTTCTACAATGACTACACCTAGGTTCTACAATGACTACACCTAGGTTCTACAAGGACTACACCTAGGTTCTACAAGGACTACACCTAGGTTCTACAAGGACTGCACCTAGGTTCTATAAGGACTACACCTAGGTTCTACAAGGACTACACCTAGGTTCTACAAGGACTACACCTAGGTTCTACAAGGACTGCACCTAGGTTCTACAATGACTACACCTAGGTTCTACAATGACTACACCTAGGTTCTACAAGGACTGCACCTAGGTTCTATAAGGACTACACCTAGGTTCTACAAGGACTACACCTAGGTTCTACAAGGACTACACCTAGGTTCTATAAGGACTACACCTAGGTTCTATAAGGACTACACCTAGGTTCTACAATGACTACACCTAGGTTCTACAATGACTACACCTAGGTTCTACAAGGACTACACCTAGGTTCTATAAGGACTACACCTAGGTTCTACAAGGACTACACCTAGGTTCTACAAGGACTACACCTAGGTTCTACAATGACTACACCTAGGTTCTACTAGGACTACACCTAGGTTCTACAATGACTACACATAGGTTCTACAATGACTACACCTAGGTTCTATAAGGACTACACCTAGGTTCTACAAGGACTACACCTAGGTTCTACAAGGACTACACCTAGGTTCTACAATGACTACACCTAGGTTCTACAATGACTACACCTAGGTTCTATAAGGACTACACCTAGGTTCTATAATGACTACACCTAGGTTCTACAATGTCTACACCTAGGTTCTACAAGGACTACACCTAGGTTCTATAAGGACTACACCTAGGTTCTACAATGACTACACCTAGGTTCTACAATGACTACACCTAGGTTCTACAATGACTACACCTAGGTTCTACAATGACTACACCTAGGTTCTACAATGACTACACCTAGGTTCTACAAGGACTACACCTAGGTTCTACAATGACTACACCTAGGTTCTATAAGGACTACACCTAGGTTCTACAATGACTACACCTAGGTTCTACAATGACTACACCTAGGTTCTACAATGACTACACCTATGTTCTACAATGACTACACCTAGGTTCTACAAGGACTACACCTAGGTTCTACAATGACTACACCTAGGTTATATAAGGACTACACCTAGGTTCTATAAGGACTACACCTAGGTTCTATAAGGACTACACCTAGGTTCTACAATGACTACACCTAGGTTCTACAATGACTACACCTAGGTTCTATAAGGACTACACCTAGGTTCTACAAGGACTACACCTAGGTTATACAAGGACTACGCCTAGGTTCTACAAGGACTACGCCTATGTTCTACAAGGACTACACCTAGGTTCTACAATGACTACACCTAGGTTCTATAAGGACTACACCTAGGTTCTACAAGGACTACACCTAGGTTCTACAAGGACTACACCTAGGTTCTACAAGGACTACACCTAGGTCTACAATGACTACACATAGGTTCTACAATGACTACACCTAGGTTCTATAAGGACTACACCTAGGTTCTACAATGACTACACCTAGGTTCTATAAGGACTACACCTAGGTTCTACAATGACTACACCTAGGTTCTACAATGACTACACCTAGGTTCTACAATGACTACACCTAGGTTCTACAATGACTACACCTAGGTTCTACAAGGACTACACCTAGGTTCTACAATGACTACACCTAGGTTCTATAAGGACTACACCTAGGTTCTACAATGACTACACCTAGGTTCTACAATGACTACACCTAGGTTCTACAATGACTACACCTATGTTCTACAATGACTACACCTAGGTTCTACAAGGACTACACCTAGGTTCTACAATGACTACACCTAGGTTATATAAGGACTACACCTAGGTTCTATAAGGACTACACCTAGGTTCTATAAGGACTACACCTAGGTTCTACAATGACTACACCTAGGTTCTACAATGACTACACCTAGGTTCTATAAGGACTACACCTAGGTTCTACAAGGACTACACCTAGGTTATACAAGGACTACGCCTAGGTTCTACAAGGACTACACCTATGTTCTACAAGGACTACACCTAGGTTCTACAATGACTACACCTAGGTTCTATAAGGACTACACCTAGGTTCTACAAGGACTACACCTAGGTTCTACAAGGACTACACCTAGGTTCTACAAGGACTACACCTAGGTTCTACAATGACTACACATAGGTTCTACAATGACTACACCTAGGTTCTATAAGGACTACACCTAGGTTCTACAATGACTACACCTAGGTTCTATAAGGACTACACCTAGGTTCTACTAGGACTACACCTAGGTTCTACAATGACTACACATAGGTTCTACAATGACTACACCTATGTTCTATAAGGACTACACCTAGGTTCTACAAGGACTACACCTAGGTTCTACAAGGACTACACCTAGGTTCTACAATGACTACACCAATGTTCTACAATGACTACACCTAGGTTCTATAAGGACTACACCTAGGTTCTATAATGACTACACCTAGGTTCTACAATGTCTACACCTAGGTTCTACAAGGACTACACCTAGGTTCTATAAGGACTACACCTAGGTTCTACAATGACTACACCTAGGTTCTACAATGACTACACCTAGGTTCTACAATGACTACACCTAGGTTCTATAAGGACTACACCTAGGTTCTACAAGGACTACACCTAGGTTCTACAAGGACTACACCTAGGTTCTACAAGGACTACACCTAGGTTCTACAATGACTACACATAGGTTCTACAATGACTACACCTAGGTTCTATAAGGACTACACCTAGGTTCTATAAGGACTACACCTAGGTTCTACAATGACTACACCTAGGTTCTATAAGGACTACACCTAGGTTCTATAATGACTACACCTAGGTTCTACAATGTCTACACCTAGGTTCTACAATGACTACACCTATGTTCTACAAGGACTACACCTAGGTTCTACAATGACTACACCTAGGTTCTACAATGACTACACCTAGGTTCTACAAGGACTACACCTAGGTTCTACAATGACTACACCTAGGTTCTATAAGGACTACACCTAGGTTCTACAATGACTACACCTAGGTTCTACAATGACTACACCTAGGTTCTACAATGACTACACCTATGTTCTACAATGACTACACCTAGGTTCTACAAGGACTACACCTAGGTTCTACAATGACTACACCTAGGTTATATAAGGACTACACCTAGGTTCTATAAGGACTACACCTAGGTTCTATAAGGACTACACCTAGGTTCTACAATGACTACACCTAGGTTCTACAATGACTACACCTAGGTTCTATAAGGACTACACCTAGGTTCTACAAGGACTACACCTAGGTTATACAAGGACTACGCCTAGGTTCTACAAGGACTACACCTATGTTCTACAAGGACTACACCTAGGTTCTACAATGACTACACCTAGGTTCTATAAGGACTACACCTAGGTTCTACAAGGACTACACCTAGGTTCTACAAGGACTACACCTAGGTTCTACAAGGACTACACCTAGGTTCTACAATGACTACACATAGGTTCTACAATGACTACACCTAGGTTCTATAAGGACTACACCTAGGTTCTACAATGACTACACCTAGGTTCTATAAGGACTACACCTAGGTTCTACTAGGACTACACCTAGGTTCTACAATGACTACACATAGGTTCTACAATGACTACACCTAGGTTCTATAAGGACTACACCTAGGTTCTACAAGGACTACACCTAGGTTCTACAATGACTACACCTAGGTTCTACAATGACTACACCAATGTTCTACAATGACTACACCTAGGTTCTATAAGGACTACACCTAGGTTCTATAATGACTACACCTAGGTTCTACAATGTCTACACCTAGGTTCTATAAGGACTACACCTAGGTTCTACAATGACTACACCTAGGTTCTACAATGACTACACCTAGGTTCTACAATGACTACACCTAGGTTCTACAAGGACTACACCTATGTTCTACAATGACTACACCTAGGTTCTACAAGGACTACACCTAGGTTCTACAATGACTACACCTAGGTTCTACAATGACTACACCTAGGTTCTACAATGACTACACCTATGTTCTACAAGGACTACACCTAGGTTCTACAATGACTACACCTAGGTTCTACGATGACTACACCTAGGTTCTACAAGGACTACACCTAGGTTCTACAAGGACTACACCTAGGTTCTATAAGGACTACACCTAGGTTATATAAGGACTACACCTAGGTTCTGCATGGACTACACCTAGGTTCTATAAGGACTACACCTAGGTTCTACAATGACTACAGCTAGGTTCTACAATGACTACACCTAGGTTCTATAAGGACTACACCTAGGTTCTACAAGGACTACACCTAGGTTCTACAAGGACTACACCTAGGTTCTACAAGGACTACACCTAGGTTCTACAATGACTACACCTAGGTTCTACAAGGACTACACCTAGGTTCTACAAGGACTACACCTAGGTTCTCCAAGGACTACACCTAGGTTCTACAAGGACTACACCTAGGTTCTATAAGGACTACACCTAGGTTCTACAATGACTACACCTAGGTTATATAAGGACTACACCTAGGTTCTACAATGACTACACCTAGGTTCTACAATGACTACACCTAGGTTCTACAAGGACTACACCTAGGTTCTATAAGGACTACACCTAGGTTCTACAAGGACTACACCTAGGTTCTACAAGGACTACACCTAGGTTCTACAATGACTACACCAATGTTCTACAATGACTACACCTAGGTTCTATAAGGACTACACCTAGGTTATATAATGACTACACCTAGGTTCTACAATGTCTACACCTAGGTTCTACAAGGACTACACCTAGGTTCTATAAGGACTACACCTAGGTTCTACAATGACTACACCTAGGTTCTACAATGACTACACCTAGGTTCTACAATGACTACACCTAGGTTCTATAAGGACTACACCTAGGTTCTACAAGGACTACACCTAGGTTCTACAAGGACTACACCTAGGTTCTACAAGGACTACACCTAGGTTCTACAATGACTACACATAGGTTCTACAATGACTACACCTAGGTTCTATAAGGACTACACCTAGGTTCTATAAGGACTACACCTAGGTTCTACAATGACTACACCTAGGTTCTATAAGGACTACACCTAGGTTCTATAATGACTACACCTAGGTTCTACAATGTCTACACCTAGGTTCTACAATGACTACACCTATGTTCTACAAGGACTACACCTAGGTTCTACAATGACTACACCTAGGTTCTACAATGACTACACCTAGGTTCTACAAGGACTACACCTAGGTTCTACAATGACTACACCTAGGTTCTATAAGGACTACACCTAGGTTCTACAATGACTACACCTAGGTTCTACAATGACTACACCTAGGTTCTACAATGACTACACCTATGTTCTACAATGACTACACCTAGGTTCTACAAGGACTACACCTAGGTTCTACAATGACTACACCTAGGTTATATAAGGACTACACCTAGGTTCTATAAGGACTACACCTAGGTTCTATAAGGACTACACCTAGGTTCTACAATGACTACACCTAGGTTCTACAATGACTACACCTAGGTTCTATAAGGACTACACCTAGGTTCTACAAGGACTACACCTAGGTTATACAAGGACTACGCCTAGGTTCTACAAGGACTACACCTATGTTCTACAAGGACTACACCTAGGTTCTACAATGACTACACCTAGGTTCTATAAGGACTACACCTAGGTTCTACAAGGACTACACCTAGGTTCTACAAGGACTACACCTAGGTTCTACAAGGACTACACCTAGGTTCTACAATGACTACACATAGGTTCTACAATGACTACACCTAGGTTCTATAAGGACTACACCTAGGTTCTACAATGACTACACCTAGGTTCTATAAGGACTACACCTAGGTTCTACTAGGACTACACCTAGGTTCTACAATGACTACACATAGGTTCTACAATGACTACACCTAGGTTCTATAAGGACTACACCTAGGTTCTACAAGGACTACACCTAGGTTCTACAATGACTACACCTAGGTTCTACAATGACTACACCAATGTTCTACAATGACTACACCTAGGTTCTATAAGGACTACACCTAGGTTCTATAATGACTACACCTAGGTTCTACAATGTCTACACCTAGGTTCTATAAGGACTACACCTAGGTTCTACAATGACTACACCTAGGTTCTACAATGACTACACCTAGGTTCTACAATGACTACACCTAGGTTCTACAAGGACTACACCTATGTTCTACAATGACTACACCTAGGTTCTACAAGGACTACACCTAGGTTCTACAATGACTACACCTAGGTTCTACAATGACTACACCTAGGTTCTACAATGACTACACCTATGTTCTACAAGGACTACACCTAGGTTCTACAATGACTACACCTAGGT
Source organism: Notolepis coatsorum (assembly GCF_963971535.1). Classification (NCBI taxonomy): domain Eukaryota; kingdom Metazoa; phylum Chordata; class Actinopteri; order Aulopiformes; family Paralepididae; genus Notolepis; species Notolepis coatsorum. The sequence continues at coordinate 121,280,188 of NC_140168.1, read as the reverse complement.
TCTACGATGACTACACCTAGGTTCTACAAGGACTACACCTAGGTTCTACAAGGACTACACCTAGGTTCTATAAGGACTACACCTAGGTTATATAAGGACTACACCTAGGTTCTGCATGGACTACACCTAGGTTCTATAAGGACTACACCTAGGTTCTACAATGACTACAGCTAGGTTCTACAATGACTACACCTAGGTTCTATAAGGACTACACCTAGGTTCTACAAGGACTACACCTAGGTTCTACAAGGACTACACCTAGGTTCTACAAGGACTACACCTAGGTTCTACAATGACTACACCTAGGTTCTACAAGGACTACACCTAGGTTCTACAAGGACTACACCTAGGTTCTCCAAGGACTACACCTAGGTTCTACAAGGACTACACCTAGGTTCTATAAGGACTACACCTAGGTTCTACAATGACTACACCTAGGTTATATAAGGACTACACCTAGGTTCTACAATGACTACACCTAGGTTCTACAATGACTACACCTAGGTTCTACAAGGACTACACCTAGGTTCTATAAGGACTACACCTAGGTTATATAAGGACTACACCTAGGTTCTACAATGACTACACCTAGGTTCTACAAGGACTACACCTAGGTTCTACAAGGACTGCACCTAGGTTCTATAAGGACTACACCTAGGTTCTACAAGGACTACACCTAGGTTCTACAAGGACTACACCTAGGTTCTATAAGGACTACACCTAGGTTCTATAAGGACTACACCTAGGTTCTACAATGACTACACCTAGGTTCTACAATGACTACACCTAGGTTCTACAAGGACTACACCTAGGTTCTATAAGGACTACACCTAGGTTCTACAAGGACTACACCTAGGTTCTACAAGGACTACACCTAGGTTCTACAATGACTACACCTAGGTTCTACTAGGACTACACCTAGGTTCTACAATGACTACACATAGGTTCTACAATGACTACACCTAGGTTCTATAAGGACTACACCTAGGTTCTACAAGGACTACACCTAGGTTCTACAAGGACTACACCTAGGTTATACAATGACTACACCTAGGTTCTACAATGACTACACCTAGGTTCTATAAGGACTACACCTAGGTTCTATAATGACTACACCTAGGTTCTACAATGTCTACACCTAGGTTCTACAAGGACTACACCTAGGTTCTATAATGACTACACCTAGGTTCTACAATGACTACACCTAGGTTCTACAATGACTACACCTAGGTTCTACAATGACTACACCTAGGTTCTACAAGGACTACACCTAGGTTCTACAATGACTACACCTAGGTTCTACAAGGACTACACCTAGGTTCTACAATGACTACACCTAGGTTCTACAATGACTACACCTAGGTTCTACAATGACTACACCTATGTTCTACAAGGACTACACCTAGGTTCTACAATGACTACACCTAGGTTCTACGATGACTACACCTAGGTTCTACAAGGACTACACCTAGGTTCTACAAGGACTACACCTAGGTTATATAAGGACTACACCTAGGTTCTGCAAGGACTACACCTAGGTTCTATAAGGACTACACCTAGGTTCTACAATGACTACAGCTAGGTTCTACAATGACTAAACCTAGGTTCTATAAGGACTACACCTAGGTTCTACAAGGACTACACCTAGGTTCTACAAGGACTACACCGAGGTTCTACAAGGACTACACCTAGGTTCTACAATGACTACACCTAGGTTCTACAAGGACTACACCTAGGTTCTACAAGGACTACACCTAGGTTCTCCAAGGACTACACCTAGGTTCTACAAGGACTACACCTAGGTTCTATAAGGACTACACCTAGGTTCTACAATGACTACACCTAGGTTCTATAAGGACTACACCTAGGTTCTACAATGACTACACCTAGGTTCTACAATGACTACACCTAGGTTCTACAAGGACTACACCTAGGTTCTACAAGGACTACACCTAGGTTCTACAAGGACTGCACCTAGGTTCTATAAGGACTACACCTAGGTTCTACAAGGACTACACCTAGGTTCTACAAGGACTACACCTAGGTTCTACAAGGACTGCACCTAGGTTCTACAATGACTACACCTAGGTTCTACAAGGACTACACCTAGGTTCTACAAGGACTGCACCTAGGTTCTATAAGGACTACACCTAGGTTCTACAAGGACTACACCTAGGTTCTACAAGGACTACACCTAGGTTATATAAGGACTACACCTAGGTTCTATAAGGACTACACCTAGGTTCTACAATGACTACACCTAGGTTCTACAATGACTACACCTAGGTTCTACAAGGACTACACCTAGGTTCTATAAGGACTACACCTAGGTTCTACAAGGACTACACCTAGGTTCTACAAGGACTACACCTAGGTTCTACAATGACTACACCTAGGTTCTACTAGGACTACACCTAGGTTCTACAATGACTACACATAGGTTCTACAATGACTACACCTAGGTTCTATAAGGACTACACCTAGGTTCTACAAGGACTACACCTAGGTTCTACAAGGACTACACCTATGTTCTACAATGACTACACCTAGGTTCTACAATGACTACACCTAGGTTCTATAAGGACTACACCTAGGTTCTATAATGACTACACCTAGGTTCTACAATGTCTACACCTAGGTTCTACAAGGACTACACCTAGGTTCTATAAGGACTACACCTAGGTTCTACAATGACTACACCTAGGTTCTACAATGACTACACCTAGGTTCTACAATGACTACACCTAGGTTCTACAATGACTACACCTAGGTTCTATAAGGACTACACCTAGGTTCTACAATGACTACACCTAGGTTCTACAATGACTACACCTAGGTTCTACAAGGACTACACCTAGGTTCTACAAGGACTACACCTAGGTTCTACAAGGACTACACCTAGGTTCTACAATGACTACACCTAGGTTCTACTAGGACTACACCTAGGTTCTACAATGACTACACATAGGTTCTACAATGACTACACCTAGGTTCTATAAGGACTACACCTAGGTTCTACAAGGACTACACCTAGGTTCTACAAGGACTACACCTAGGTTCTACAATGACTACACCTAGGTTCTACAATGACTACACCTAGGTTCTATAAGGACTACACCTAGGTTCTATAATGACTACACCTAGGTTCTACAATGTCTACACCTAGGTTCTACAAGGACTACACCTAGGTTCTATAAGGACTACACCTAGGTTCTACAATGACTACACCTAGGTTCTACAATGACTACACCTAGGTTCTACAATGACTACACCTAGGTTCTACAATGACTACACCTAGGTTCTACAAGGACTACACCTAGGTTCTACAAGGACTACACCTAGGTTCTACAAGGACTGCACCTAGGTTCTATAAGGACTACACCTAGGTTCTACAAGGACTACACCTAGGTTCTACAAGGACTACACCTAGGTTCTACAATGACTACACCTAGGTTCTACAATGACTACACCTAGGTTCTATAAGGACTACACCTAGGTTCTATAATGACTACACCTAGGTTCTACAATGTCTACACCTAGGTTCTACAAGGACTACACCTAGGTTATATAAGGACTACACCTAGGTTCTACAATGACTACACCTAGGTTCTACAATGACTACACCTAGGTTCTACAATGACTACACCTAGGTTCTACAAGGACTACACCTAGGTTCTACAATGACTACACCTAGGTTCTACAAGGACTACACCTAGGTTCTACAATGACTACACCTAGGTTCTACAATGACTACACCTAGGTTCTACAATGACTACACCTATGTTCTACAAGGACTACACCTAGGTTCTACAATGACTACACCTAGGTTCTACGATGACCACACCTAGGTTCTACAAGGACTACACCTAGGTTCTACAAGGACTACACCTAGGTTATATAAGGACTACACCTAGGTTCTGCAAGGACTACACCTAGGTTCTATAAGGACTACACCTAGGTTCTACAATGACTACAGCTAGGTTCTACAATGACTACACCTAGGTTCTATAAGGACTACACCTAGGTTCTACAAGGACTACACCTAGGTTCTACAAGGACTACACCGATGTTCTACAAGGACTACACCTAGGTTCTACAATGACTACACCTAGGTTCTACAAGGACTACACCTAGGTTCTACAAGGACTACACCTAGGTTCTCCAAGGACTACACCTAGGTTCTACAAGGACTACACCTAGGTTCTATAAGGACTACACCTAGGTTCTACAATGACTACACCTAGGTTCTATAAGGACTACACCTAGGTTCTACAATGACTACACCTAGGTTCTACAATGACTACACCTAGGTTCTACAAGGACTACACCTAGGTTCTACAAGGACTACACCTAGGTTCTACAAGGACTGCACCTAGGTTCTATAAGGACTACACCTAGGTTCTACAAGGACTACACCTAGGTTCTACAAGGACTACACCTAGGTTCTACAAGGACTGCACCTAGGTTCTACAATGACTACACCTAGGTTCTACAATGACTACACCTAGGTTCTACAAGGACTGCACCTAGGTTCTATAAGGACTACACCTAGGTTCTACAAGGACTACACCTAGGTTCTACAAGGACTACACCTAGGTTCTATAAGGACTACACCTAGGTTCTATAAGGACTACACCTAGGTTCTACAATGACTACACCTAGGTTCTACAATGACTACACCTAGGTTCTACAAGGACTACACCTAGGTTCTATAAGGACTACACCTAGGTTCTACAAGGACTACACCTAGGTTCTACAAGGACTACACCTAGGTTCTACAATGACTACACCTAGGTTCTACTAGGACTACACCTAGGTTCTACAATGACTACACATAGGTTCTACAATGACTACACCTAGGTTCTATAAGGACTACACCTAGGTTCTACAAGGACTACACCTAGGTTCTACAAGGACTACACCTAGGTTCTACAATGACTACACCTAGGTTCTACAATGACTACACCTAGGTTCTATAAGGACTACACCTAGGTTCTATAATGACTACACCTAGGTTCTACAATGTCTACACCTAGGTTCTACAAGGACTACACCTAGGTTCTATAAGGACTACACCTAGGTTCTACAATGACTACACCTAGGTTCTACAATGACTACACCTAGGTTCTACAATGACTACACCTAGGTTCTACAATGACTACACCTAGGTTCTACAATGACTACACCTAGGTTCTACAAGGACTACACCTAGGTTCTACAATGACTACACCTAGGTTCTATAAGGACTACACCTAGGTTCTACAATGACTACACCTAGGTTCTACAATGACTACACCTAGGTTCTACAATGACTACACCTATGTTCTACAATGACTACACCTAGGTTCTACAAGGACTACACCTAGGTTCTACAATGACTACACCTAGGTTATATAAGGACTACACCTAGGTTCTATAAGGACTACACCTAGGTTCTATAAGGACTACACCTAGGTTCTACAATGACTACACCTAGGTTCTACAATGACTACACCTAGGTTCTATAAGGACTACACCTAGGTTCTACAAGGACTACACCTAGGTTATACAAGGACTACGCCTAGGTTCTACAAGGACTACGCCTATGTTCTACAAGGACTACACCTAGGTTCTACAATGACTACACCTAGGTTCTATAAGGACTACACCTAGGTTCTACAAGGACTACACCTAGGTTCTACAAGGACTACACCTAGGTTCTACAAGGACTACACCTAGGTCTACAATGACTACACATAGGTTCTACAATGACTACACCTAGGTTCTATAAGGACTACACCTAGGTTCTACAATGACTACACCTAGGTTCTATAAGGACTACACCTAGGTTCTACAATGACTACACCTAGGTTCTACAATGACTACACCTAGGTTCTACAATGACTACACCTAGGTTCTACAATGACTACACCTAGGTTCTACAAGGACTACACCTAGGTTCTACAATGACTACACCTAGGTTCTATAAGGACTACACCTAGGTTCTACAATGACTACACCTAGGTTCTACAATGACTACACCTAGGTTCTACAATGACTACACCTATGTTCTACAATGACTACACCTAGGTTCTACAAGGACTACACCTAGGTTCTACAATGACTACACCTAGGTTATATAAGGACTACACCTAGGTTCTATAAGGACTACACCTAGGTTCTATAAGGACTACACCTAGGTTCTACAATGACTACACCTAGGTTCTACAATGACTACACCTAGGTTCTATAAGGACTACACCTAGGTTCTACAAGGACTACACCTAGGTTATACAAGGACTACGCCTAGGTTCTACAAGGACTACACCTATGTTCTACAAGGACTACACCTAGGTTCTACAATGACTACACCTAGGTTCTATAAGGACTACACCTAGGTTCTACAAGGACTACACCTAGGTTCTACAAGGACTACACCTAGGTTCTACAAGGACTACACCTAGGTTCTACAATGACTACACATAGGTTCTACAATGACTACACCTAGGTTCTATAAGGACTACACCTAGGTTCTACAATGACTACACCTAGGTTCTATAAGGACTACACCTAGGTTCTACTAGGACTACACCTAGGTTCTACAATGACTACACATAGGTTCTACAATGACTACACCTATGTTCTATAAGGACTACACCTAGGTTCTACAAGGACTACACCTAGGTTCTACAAGGACTACACCTAGGTTCTACAATGACTACACCAATGTTCTACAATGACTACACCTAGGTTCTATAAGGACTACACCTAGGTTCTATAATGACTACACCTAGGTTCTACAATGTCTACACCTAGGTTCTACAAGGACTACACCTAGGTTCTATAAGGACTACACCTAGGTTCTACAATGACTACACCTAGGTTCTACAATGACTACACCTAGGTTCTACAATGACTACACCTAGGTTCTACAAGGACTACACCTAGGTTCTACAATGACTACACCTAGGTTCTACAAGGACTACACCTAGGTTCTACAATGACTACACCTAGGTTCTACAATGACTACACCTAGGTTCTACAATGACTACACCTATGTTCTACAAGGACTACACCTAGGTTCTACAATGACTACACCTAGGTTCTACGATGACTACACCTAGGTTCTACAAGGACTACACCTAGGTTCTACAAGGACTACACCTAGGTTCTATAAGGACTACACCTAGGTTATATAAGGACTACACCTAGGTTCTGCATGGACTACACCTAGGTTCTATAAGGACTACACCTAGGTTCTACAATGACTACAGCTAGGTTCTACAATGACTACACCTAGGTTCTATAAGGACTACACCTAGGTTCTACAAGGACTACACCTAGGTTCTACAAGGACTACACCTAGGTTCTACAAGGACTACACCTAGGTTCTACAATGACTACACCTAGGTTCTACAAGGACTACACCTAGGTTCTACAAGGACTACACCTAGGTTCTCCAAGGACTACACCTAGGTTCTACAAGGACTACACCTAGGTTCTATAAGGACTACACCTAGGTTCTACAATGACTACACCTAGGTTATATAAGGACTACACCTAGGTTCTACAATGACTACACCTAGGTTCTACAATGACTACACCTAGGTTCTACAAGGACTACACCTAGGTTCTATAAGGACTACACCTAGGTTATATAAGGACTACACCTAGGTTCTACAATGACTACACCTAGGTTCTACAAGGACTACACCTAGGTTCTACAAGGACTGCACCTAGGTTCTATAAGGACTACACCTAGGTTCTACAAGGACTACACCTAGGTTCTACAAGGACTACACCTAGGTTCTATAAGGACTACACCTAGGTTCTATAAGGACTACACCTAGGTTCTACAATGACTACACCTAGGTTCTACAATGACTACACCTAGGTTCTACAAGGACTACACCTAGGTTCTATAAGGACTACACCTAGGTTCTACAAGGACTACACCTAGGTTCTACAAGGACTACACCTAGGTTCTACAATGACTACACCTAGGTTCTACTAGGACTACACCTAGGTTCTACAATGACTACACATAGGTTCTACAATGACTACACCTAGGTTCTATAAGGACTACACCTAGGTTCTACAAGGACTACACCTAGGTTCTACAAGGACTACACCTAGGTTATACAATGACTACACCTAGGTTCTACAATGACTACACCTAGGTTCTATAAGGACTACACCTAGGTTCTATAATGACTACACCTAGGTTCTACAATGTCTACACCTAGGTTCTACAAGGACTACACCTAGGTTCTATAATGACTACACCTAGGTTCTACAATGACTACACCTAGGTTCTACAATGACTACACCTAGGTTCTACAAGGACTACACCTAGGTTCTACAATGACTACACCTAGGTTCTACAAGGACTACACCTAGGTTCTACAATGACTACACCTAGGTTCTACAATGACTACACCTAGGTTCTACAATGACTACACCTATGTTCTACAAGGACTACACCTAGGTTCTACAATGACTACACCTAGGTTCTACGATGACTACACCTAGGTTCTACAAGGACTACACCTAGGTTCTACAAGGACTACACCTAGGTTATATAAGGACTACACCTAGGTTCTGCAAGGACTACACCTAGGTTCTATAAGGACTACACCTAGGTTCTACAAGGACTACACCTAGGTTCTACAATGACTACACCTAGGTTCTACTAGGACTACACCTAGGTTCTACAATGACTACACATAGGTTCTACAATGACTACACCTAGGTTCTATAAGGACTACACCTAGGTTCTACAAGGACTACACCTAGGTTCTACAAGGACTACACCTAGGTTATACAATGACTACACCTAGGTTCTACAATGACTACACCTAGGTTCTATAAGGACTACACCTAGGTTCTATAATGACTACACCTAGGTTCTACAATGTCTACACCTATGTTCTACAAGGACTACACCTAGGTTTTATAATGACTACACCTAGGTTCTACAATGACTACACCTAGGTTCTACAATGACTACACCTAGGTTCTACAAGGACTAGACCTAGGTTCTACAATGACTACACCTAGGTTCTACAAGGACTACACCTAGGTTCTACAATGACTACACCTAGGTTCTACAATGACTACACCTAGGTTCTACAATGACTACACCTATGTTCTACAAGGACTACACCTAGGTTCTACAATGACTACACCTAGGTTCTACGATGACTACACCTAGGTTCTACAAGGACTACACCTAGGTTCTACAAGGACTACACCTAGGTTATATAAGGACTACACCTAGGTTCTGCAAGGACTACACCTAGGTTCTATAAGGACTACACCTAGGTTCTACAATGACTACAGCTAGGTTCTACAATGACTAAACCTAGGTTCTATAAGGACTACACCTAGGTTCTACAAGGACTACACCTAGGTTCTACAAGGACTACACCGAGGTTCTACAAGGACTACACCTAGGTTCTACAATGACTACACCTAGGTTCTACAAGGACTACACCTAGGTTCTACAAGGACTACACCTAGGTTCTCCAAGGACTACACCTAGGTTCTACAAGGACTACACCTAGGTTCTATAAGGACTACACCTAGGTTCTACAATGACTACACCTAGGTTCTATAAGGACTACACCTAGGTTCTACAATGACTACACCTAGGTTCTACAATGACTACACCTAGGTTCTACAAGGACTACACCTAGGTTCTACAAGGACTACACCTAGGTTCTACAAGGACTGCACCTAGGTTCTATAAGGACTACACCTAGGTTCTACAAGGACTACACCTAGGTTATACAAGGACTACGCCTAGGTTCTACAAGGACTACACCTATGTTCTACAAGGACTACACCTAGGTTCTACAATGACTACACCTAGGTTCTATAAGGACTACACCTAGGTTCTACAAGGACTACACCTAGGTTCTACAAGGACTACACCTAGGTTCTACAAGGACTACACCTAGGTTCTACAATGACTACACATAGGTTCTACAATGACTACACCTAGGTTCTATAAGGACTACACCTAGGTTCTACAATGACTACACCTAGGTTCTATAAGGACTACACCTAGGTTCTACTAGGACTACACCTAGGTTCTACAATGACTACACATAGGTTCTACAATGACTACACCTAGGTTCTATAAGGACTACACCTAGGTTCTACAAGGACTACACCTAGGTTCTACAATGACTACACCTAGGTTCTACAATGACTACACCAATGTTCTACAATGACTACACCTAGGTTCTATAAGGACTACACCTAGGTTCTATAATGACTACACCTAGGTTCTACAATGTCTACACCTAGGTTCTATAAGGACTACACCTAGGTTCTACAATGACTACACCTAGGTTCTACAATGACTACACCTAGGTTCTACAATGACTACACCTAGGTTCTACAAGGACTACACCTATGTTCTACAATGACTACACCTAGGTTCTACAAGGACTACACCTAGGTTCTACAATGACTACACCTAGGTTCTACAATGACTACACCTAGGTTCTACAATGACTACACCTATGTTCTACAAGGACTACACCTAGGTTCTACAATGACTACACCTAGGTTCTACGATGACTACACCTAGGTTCTACAAGGACTACACCTAGGTTCTACAAGGACTACACCTAGGTTCTATAAGGACTACACCTAGGTTATATAAGGACTACACCTAGGTTCTGCATGGACTACACCTAGGTTCTATAAGGACTACACCTAGGTTCTACAATGACTACAGCTAGGTTCTACAATGACTACACCTAGGTTCTATAAGGACTACACCTAGGTTCTACAAGGACTACACCTAGGTTCTACAAGGACTACACCTAGGTTCTACAAGGACTACACCTAGGTTCTACAATGACTACACCTAGGTTCTACAAGGACTACACCTAGGTTCTACAAGGACTACACCTAGGTTCTCCAAGGACTACACCTAGGTTCTACAAGGACTACACCTAGGTTCTATAAGGACTACACCTAGGTTCTACAATGACTACACCTAGGTTATATAAGGACTACACCTAGGTTCTACAATGACTACACCTAGGTTCTACAATGACTACACCTAGGTTCTACAAGGACTACACCTAGGTTCTATAAGGACTACACCTAGGTTCTACAAGGACTACACCTAGGTTCTACAAGGACTACACCTAGGTTCTACAATGACTACACCAATGTTCTACAATGACTACACCTAGGTTCTATAAGGACTACACCTAGGTTATATAATGACTACACCTAGGTTCTACAATGTCTACACCTAGGTTCTACAAGGACTACACCTAGGTTCTATAAGGACTACACCTAGGTTCTACAATGACTACACCTAGGTTCTACAATGACTACACCTAGGTTCTACAATGACTACACCTAGGTTCTATAAGGACTACACCTAGGTTCTACAAGGACTACACCTAGGTTCTACAAGGACTACACCTAGGTTCTACAAGGACTACACCTAGGTTCTACAATGACTACACATAGGTTCTACAATGACTACACCTAGGTTCTATAAGGACTACACCTAGGTTCTATAAGGACTACACCTAGGTTCTACAATGACTACACCTAGGTTCTATAAGGACTACACCTAGGTTCTATAATGACTACACCTAGGTTCTACAATGTCTACACCTAGGTTCTACAATGACTACACCTATGTTCTACAAGGACTACACCTAGGTTCTACAATGACTACACCTAGGTTCTACAATGACTACACCTAGGTTCTACAAGGACTACACCTAGGTTCTACAATGACTACACCTAGGTTCTATAAGGACTACACCTAGGTTCTACAATGACTACACCTAGGTTCTACAATGACTACACCTAGGTTCTACAATGACTACACCTATGTTCTACAATGACTACACCTAGGTTCTACAAGGACTACACCTAGGTTCTACAATGACTACACCTAGGTTATATAAGGACTACACCTAGGTTCTATAAGGACTACACCTAGGTTCTATAAGGACTACACCTAGGTTCTACAATGACTACACCTAGGTTCTACAATGACTACACCTAGGTTCTATAAGGACTACACCTAGGTTCTACAAGGACTACACCTAGGTTATACAAGGACTACGCCTAGGTTCTACAAGGACTACACCTATGTTCTACAAGGACTACACCTAGGTTCTACAATGACTACACCTAGGTTCTATAAGGACTACACCTAGGTTCTACAAGGACTACACCTAGGTTCTACAAGGACTACACCTAGGTTCTACAAGGACTACACCTAGGTTCTACAATGACTACACATAGGTTCTACAATGACTACACCTAGGTTCTATAAGGACTACACCTAGGTTCTACAATGACTACACCTAGGTTCTATAAGGACTACACCTAGGTTCTACTAGGACTACACCTAGGTTCTACAATGACTACACATAGGTTCTACAATGACTACACCTAGGTTCTATAAGGACTACACCTAGGTTCTACAAGGACTACACCTAGGTTCTACAATGACTACACCTAGGTTCTACAATGACTACACCAATGTTCTACAATGACTACACCTAGGTTCTATAAGGACTACACCTAGGTTCTATAATGACTACACCTAGGTTCTACAATGTCTACACCTAGGTTCTATAAGGACTACACCTAGGTTCTACAATGACTACACCTAGGTTCTACAATGACTACACCTAGGTTCTACAATGACTACACCTAGGTTCTACAAGGACTACACCTATGTTCTACAATGACTACACCTAGGTTCTACAAGGACTACACCTAGGTTCTACAATGACTACACCTAGGTTCTACAATGACTACACCTAGGTTCTACAATGACTACACCTATGTTCTACAAGGACTACACCTAGGTTCTACAATGACTACACCTAGGTTCTACGATGACTACACCTAGGTTCTACAAGGACTACACCTAGGTTCTACAAGGACTACACCTAGGTTCTATAAGGACTACACCTAGGTTATATAAGGACTACACCTAGGTTCTGCATGGACTACACCTAGGTTCTATAAGGACTACACCTAGGTTCTACAATGACTACAGCTAGGTTCTACAATGACTACACCTAGGTTCTATAAGGACTACACCTAGGTTCTACAAGGACTACACCTAGGTTCTACAAGGACTACACCTAGGTTCTACAAGGACTACACCTAGGTTCTACAATGACTACACCTAGGTTCTACAAGGACTACACCTAGGTTCTACAAGGACTACACCTAGGTTCTCCAAGGACTACACCTAGGTTCTACAAGGACTACACCTAGGTTCTATAAGGACTACACCTAGGTTCTACAATGACTACACCTAGGTTATATAAGGACTACACCTAGGTTCTACAATGACTACACCTAGGTTCTACAATGACTACACCTAGGTTCTACAAGGACTACACCTAGGTTCTATAAGGACTACACCTAGGTTATATAAGGACTACACCTAGGTTCTACAATGACTACACCTAGGTTCTACAAGGACTACACCTAGGTTCTACAAGGACTGCACCTAGGTTCTATAAGGACTACACCTAGGTTCTACAAGGACTACACCTAGGTTCTACAAGGACTACACCTAGGTTCTATAAGGACTACACCTAGGTTCTATAAGGACTACACCTAGGTTCTACAATGACTACACCTAGGTTCTACAATGACTACACCTAGGTTCTACAAGGACTACACCTAGGTTCTATAAGGACTACACCTAGGTTCTACAAGGACTACACCTAGGTTCTACAAGGACTACACCTAGGTTCTACAATGACTACACCTAGGTTCTACTAGGACTACACCTAGGTTCTACAATGACTACACATAGGTTCTACAATGACTACACCTAGGTTCTATAAGGACTACACCTAGGTTCTACAAGGACTACACCTAGGTTCTACAAGGACTACACCTAGGTTATACAATGACTACACCTAGGTTCTACAATGACTACACCTAGGTTCTATAAGGACTACACCTAGGTTCTATAATGACTACACCTAGGTTCTACAATGTCTACACCTAGGTTCTACAAGGACTACACCTAGGTTCTATAATGACTACACCTAGGTTCTACAATGACTACACCTAGGTTCTACAATGACTACACCTAGGTTCTACAATGACTACACCTAGGTTCTACAAGGACTACACCTAGGTTCTACAATGACTACACCTAGGTTCTACAAGGACTACACCTAGGTTCTACAATGACTACACCTAGGTTCTACAATGACTACACCTAGGTTCTACAATGACTACACCTATGTTCTACAAGGACTACACCTAGGTTCTACAATGACTACACCTAGGTTCTACGATGACTACACCTAGGTTCTACAAGGACTACACCTAGGTTCTACAAGGACTACACCTAGGTTATATAAGGACTACACCTAGGTTCTGCAAGGACTACACCTAGGTTCTATAAGGACTACACCTAGGTTCTACAATGACTACAGCTAGGTTCTACAATGACTAAACCTAGGTTCTATAAGGACTACACCTAGGTTCTACAAGGACTACACCTAGGTTCTACAAGGACTACACCGAGGTTCTACAAGGACTACACCTAGGTTCTACAATGACTACACCTAGGTTCTACAAGGACTACACCTAGGTTCTACAAGGACTACACCTAGGTTCTCCAAGGACTACACCTAGGTTCTACAAGGACTACACCTAGGTTCTATAAGGACTACACCTAGGTTCTACAATGACTACACCTAGGTTCTATAAGGACTACACCTAGGTTCTACAATGACTACACCTAGGTTCTACAATGACTACACCTAGGTTCTACAAGGACTACACCTAGGTTCTACAAGGACTACACCTAGGTTCTACAAGGACTGCACCTAGGTTCTATAAGGACTACACCTAGGTTCTACAAGGACTACACCTAGGTTCTACAAGGACTACACCTAGGTTCTACAAGGACTGCACCTAGGTTCTACAATGACTACACCTAGGTTCTACAAGGACTACACCTAGGTTCTACAAGGACTGCACCTAGGTTCTATAAGGACTACACCTAGGTTCTACAAGGACTACACCTAGGTTCTACAAGGACTACACCTAGGTTATATAAGGACTACACCTAGGTTCTATAAGGACTACACCTAGGTTCTACAATGACTACACCTAGGTTCTACAATGACTACACCTAGGTTCTACAAGGACTACACCTAGGTTCTATAAGGACTACACCTAGGTTCTACAAGGACTACACCTAGGTTCTACAAGGACTACACCTAGGTTCTACAATGACTACACCTAGGTTCTACTAGGACTACACCTAGGTTCTACAATGACTACACATAGGTTCTACAATGACTACACCTAGGTTCTATAAGGACTACACCTAGGTTCTACAAGGACTACACCTAGGTTCTACAAGGACTACACCTATGTTCTACAATGACTACACCTAGGTTCTACAATGACTACACCTAGGTTCTATAAGGACTACACCTAGGTTCTATAATGACTACACCTAGGTTCTACAATGTCTACACCTAGGTTCTACAAGGACTACACCTAGGTTCTATAAGGACTACACCTAGGTTCTACAATGACTACACCTAGGTTCTACAATGACTACACCTAGGTTCTACAATGACTACACCTAGGTTCTACAATGACTACACCTAGGTTCTATAAGGACTACACCTAGGTTCTACAATGACTACACCTAGGTTCTACAATGACTACACCTAGGTTCTACAAGGACTACACCTAGGTTCTACAAGGACTACACCTAGGTTCTACAAGGACTACACCTAGGTTCTACAATGACTACACCTAGGTTCTACTAGGACTACACCTAGGTTCTACAATGACTACACATAGGTTCTACAATGACTACACCTAGGTTCTATAAGGACTACACCTAGGTTCTACAAGGACTACACCTAGGTTCTACAAGGACTACACCTAGGTTCTACAATGACTACACCTAGGTTCTACAATGACTACACCTAGGTTCTATAAGGACTACACCTAGGTTCTATAATGACTACACCTAGGTTCTACAATGTCTACACCTAGGTTCTACAAGGACTACACCTAGGTTCTATAAGGACTACACCTAGGTTCTACAATGACTACACCTAGGTTCTACAATGACTACACCTAGGTTCTACAATGACTACACCTAGGTTCTACAATGACTACACCTAGGTTCTACAAGGACTACACCTAGGTTCTACAAGGACTACACCTAGGTTCTACAAGGACTGCACCTAGGTTCTATAAGGACTACACCTAGGTTCTACAAGGACTACACCTAGGTTCTACAAGGACTACACCTAGGTTCTACAATGACTACACCTAGGTTCTACAATGACTACACCTAGGTTCTATAAGGACTACACCTAGGTTCTATAATGACTACACCTAGGTTCTACAATGTCTACACCTAGGTTCTACAAGGACTACACCTAGGTTATATAAGGACTACACCTAGGTTCTACAATGACTACACCTAGGTTCTACAATGACTACACCTAGGTTCTACAATGACTACACCTAGGTTCTACAAGGACTACACCTAGGTTCTACAATGACTACACCTAGGTTCTACAAGGACTACACCTAGGTTCTACAATGACTACACCTAGGTTCTACAATGACTACACCTAGGTTCTACAATGACTACACCTATGTTCTACAAGGACTACACCTAGGTTCTACAATGACTACACCTAGGTTCTACGATGACCACACCTAGGTTCTACAAGGACTACACCTAGGTTCTACAAGGACTACACCTAGGTTATATAAGGACTACACCTAGGTTCTGCAAGGACTACACCTAGGTTCTATAAGGACTACACCTAGGTTCTACAATGACTACAGCTAGGTTCTACAATGACTACACCTAGGTTCTATAAGGACTACACCTAGGTTCTACAAGGACTACACCTAGGTTCTACAAGGACTACACCGATGTTCTACAAGGACTACACCTAGGTTCTACAATGACTACACCTAGGTTCTACAAGGACTACACCTAGGTTCTACAAGGACTACACCTAGGTTCTCCAAGGACTACACCTAGGTTCTACAAGGACTACACCTAGGTTCTATAAGGACTACACCTAGGTTCTACAATGACTACACCTAGGTTCTATAAGGACTACACCTAGGTTCTACAATGACTACACCTAGGTTCTACAATGACTACACCTAGGTTCTACAAGGACTACACCTAGGTTCTACAAGGACTACACCTAGGTTCTACAAGGACTGCACCTAGGTTCTATAAGGACTACACCTAGGTTCTACAAGGACTACACCTAGGTTCTACAAGGACTACACCTAGGTTCTACAAGGACTGCACCTAGGTTCTACAATGACTACACCTAGGTTCTACAATGACTACACCTAGGTTCTACAAGGACTGCACCTAGGTTCTATAAGGACTACACCTAGGTTCTACAAGGACTACACCTAGGTTCTACAAGGACTACACCTAGGTTCTATAAGGACTACACCTAGGTTCTATAAGGACTACACCTAGGTTCTACAATGACTACACCTAGGTTCTACAATGACTACACCTAGGTTCTACAAGGACTACACCTAGGTTCTATAAGGACTACACCTAGGTTCTACAAGGACTACACCTAGGTTCTACAAGGACTACACCTAGGTTCTACAATGACTACACCTAGGTTCTACTAGGACTACACCTAGGTTCTACAATGACTACACATAGGTTCTACAATGACTACACCTAGGTTCTATAAGGACTACACCTAGGTTCTACAAGGACTACACCTAGGTTCTACAAGGACTACACCTAGGTTCTACAATGACTACACCTAGGTTCTACAATGACTACACCTAGGTTCTATAAGGACTACACCTAGGTTCTATAATGACTACACCTAGGTTCTACAATGTCTACACCTAGGTTCTACAAGGACTACACCTAGGTTCTATAAGGACTACACCTAGGTTCTACAATGACTACACCTAGGTTCTACAATGACTACACCTAGGTTCTACAATGACTACACCTAGGTTCTACAATGACTACACCTAGGTTCTACAATGACTACACCTAGGTTCTACAAGGACTACACCTAGGTTCTACAATGACTACACCTAGGTTCTATAAGGACTACACCTAGGTTCTACAATGACTACACCTAGGTTCTACAATGACTACACCTAGGTTCTACAATGACTACACCTATGTTCTACAATGACTACACCTAGGTTCTACAAGGACTACACCTAGGTTCTACAATGACTACACCTAGGTTATATAAGGACTACACCTAGGTTCTATAAGGACTACACCTAGGTTCTATAAGGACTACACCTAGGTTCTACAATGACTACACCTAGGTTCTACAATGACTACACCTAGGTTCTATAAGGACTACACCTAGGTTCTACAAGGACTACACCTAGGTTATACAAGGACTACGCCTAGGTTCTACAAGGACTACGCCTATGTTCTACAAGGACTACACCTAGGTTCTACAATGACTACACCTAGGTTCTATAAGGACTACACCTAGGTTCTACAAGGACTACACCTAGGTTCTACAAGGACTACACCTAGGTTCTACAAGGACTACACCTAGGTCTACAATGACTACACATAGGTTCTACAATGACTACACCTAGGTTCTATAAGGACTACACCTAGGTTCTACAATGACTACACCTAGGTTCTATAAGGACTACACCTAGGTTCTACAATGACTACACCTAGGTTCTACAATGACTACACCTAGGTTCTACAATGACTACACCTAGGTTCTACAATGACTACACCTAGGTTCTACAAGGACTACACCTAGGTTCTACAATGACTACACCTAGGTTCTATAAGGACTACACCTAGGTTCTACAATGACTACACCTAGGTTCTACAATGACTACACCTAGGTTCTACAATGACTACACCTATGTTCTACAATGACTACACCTAGGTTCTACAAGGACTACACCTAGGTTCTACAATGACTACACCTAGGTTATATAAGGACTACACCTAGGTTCTATAAGGACTACACCTAGGTTCTATAAGGACTACACCTAGGTTCTACAATGACTACACCTAGGTTCTACAATGACTACACCTAGGTTCTATAAGGACTACACCTAGGTTCTACAAGGACTACACCTAGGTTATACAAGGACTACGCCTAGGTTCTACAAGGACTACACCTATGTTCTACAAGGACTACACCTAGGTTCTACAATGACTACACCTAGGTTCTATAAGGACTACACCTAGGTTCTACAAGGACTACACCTAGGTTCTACAAGGACTACACCTAGGTTCTACAAGGACTACACCTAGGTTCTACAATGACTACACATAGGTTCTACAATGACTACACCTAGGTTCTATAAGGACTACACCTAGGTTCTACAATGACTACACCTAGGTTCTATAAGGACTACACCTAGGTTCTACTAGGACTACACCTAGGTTCTACAATGACTACACATAGGTTCTACAATGACTACACCTATGTTCTATAAGGACTACACCTAGGTTCTACAAGGACTACACCTAGGTTCTACAAGGACTACACCTAGGTTCTACAATGACTACACCAATGTTCTACAATGACTACACCTAGGTTCTATAAGGACTACACCTAGGTTCTATAATGACTACACCTAGGTTCTACAATGTCTACACCTAGGTTCTACAAGGACTACACCTAGGTTCTATAAGGACTACACCTAGGTTCTACAATGACTACACCTAGGTTCTACAATGACTACACCTAGGTTCTACAATGACTACACCTAGGTTCTACAAGGACTACACCTAGGTTCTACAATGACTACACCTAGGTTCTACAAGGACTACACCTAGGTTCTACAATGACTACACCTAGGTTCTACAATGACTACACCTAGGTTCTACAATGACTACACCTATGTTCTACAAGGACTACACCTAGGTTCTACAATGACTACACCTAGGTTCTACGATGACTACACCTAGGTTCTACAAGGACTACACCTAGGTTCTACAAGGACTACACCTAGGTTCTATAAGGACTACACCTAGGTTATATAAGGACTACACCTAGGTTCTGCATGGACTACACCTAGGTTCTATAAGGACTACACCTAGGTTCTACAATGACTACAGCTAGGTTCTACAATGACTACACCTAGGTTCTATAAGGACTACACCTAGGTTCTACAAGGACTACACCTAGGTTCTACAAGGACTACACCTAGGTTCTACAAGGACTACACCTAGGTTCTACAATGACTACACCTAGGTTCTACAAGGACTACACCTAGGTTCTACAAGGACTACACCTAGGTTCTCCAAGGACTACACCTAGGTTCTACAAGGACTACACCTAGGTTCTATAAGGACTACACCTAGGTTCTACAATGACTACACCTAGGTTATATAAGGACTACACCTAGGTTCTACAATGACTACACCTAGGTTCTACAATGACTACACCTAGGTTCTACAAGGACTACACCTAGGTTCTATAAGGACTACACCTAGGTTATATAAGGACTACACCTAGGTTCTACAATGACTACACCTAGGTTCTACAAGGACTACACCTAGGTTCTACAAGGACTGCACCTAGGTTCTATAAGGACTACACCTAGGTTCTACAAGGACTACACCTAGGTTCTACAAGGACTACACCTAGGTTCTATAAGGACTACACCTAGGTTCTATAAGGACTACACCTAGGTTCTACAATGACTACACCTAGGTTCTACAATGACTACACCTAGGTTCTACAAGGACTACACCTAGGTTCTATAAGGACTACACCTAGGTTCTACAAGGACTACACCTAGGTTCTACAAGGACTACACCTAGGTTCTACAATGACTACACCTAGGTTCTACTAGGACTACACCTAGGTTCTACAATGACTACACATAGGTTCTACAATGACTACACCTAGGTTCTATAAGGACTACACCTAGGTTCTACAAGGACTACACCTAGGTTCTACAAGGACTACACCTAGGTTATACAATGACTACACCTAGGTTCTACAATGACTACACCTAGGTTCTATAAGGACTACACCTAGGTTCTATAATGACTACACCTAGGTTCTACAATGTCTACACCTAGGTTCTACAAGGACTACACCTAGGTTCTATAATGACTACACCTAGGTTCTACAATGACTACACCTAGGTTCTACAATGACTACACCTAGGTTCTACAAGGACTACACCTAGGTTCTACAATGACTACACCTAGGTTCTACAAGGACTACACCTAGGTTCTACAATGACTACACCTAGGTTCTACAATGACTACACCTAGGTTCTACAATGACTACACCTATGTTCTACAAGGACTACACCTAGGTTCTACAATGACTACACCTAGGTTCTACGATGACTACACCTAGGTTCTACAAGGACTACACCTAGGTTCTACAAGGACTACACCTAGGTTATATAAGGACTACACCTAGGTTCTGCAAGGACTACACCTAGGTTCTATAAGGACTACACCTAGGTTCTACAAGGACTACACCTAGGTTCTACAATGACTACACCTAGGTTCTACTAGGACTACACCTAGGTTCTACAATGACTACACATAGGTTCTACAATGACTACACCTAGGTTCTATAAGGACTACACCTAGGTTCTACAAGGACTACACCTAGGTTCTACAAGGACTACACCTAGGTTATACAATGACTACACCTAGGTTCTACAATGACTACACCTAGGTTCTATAAGGACTACACCTAGGTTCTATAATGACTACACCTAGGTTCTACAATGTCTACACCTATGTTCTACAAGGACTACACCTAGGTTTTATAATGACTACACCTAGGTTCTACAATGACTACACCTAGGTTCTACAATGACTACACCTAGGTTCTACAAGGACTAGACCTAGGTTCTACAATGACTACACCTAGGTTCTACAAGGACTACACCTAGGTTCTACAATGACTACACCTAGGTTCTACAATGACTACACCTAGGTTCTACAATGACTACACCTATGTTCTACAAGGACTACACCTAGGTTCTACAATGACTACACCTAGGTTCTACGATGACTACACCTAGGTTCTACAAGGACTACACCTAGGTTCTACAAGGACTACACCTAGGTTATATAAGGACTACACCTAGGTTCTGCAAGGACTACACCTAGGTTCTATAAGGACTACACCTAGGTTCTACAATGACTACAGCTAGGTTCTACAATGACTAAACCTAGGTTCTATAAGGACTACACCTAGGTTCTACAAGGACTACACCTAGGTTCTACAAGGACTACACCGAGGTTCTACAAGGACTACACCTAGGTTCTACAATGACTACACCTAGGTTCTACAAGGACTACACCTAGGTTCTACAAGGACTACACCTAGGTTCTCCAAGGACTACACCTAGGTTCTACAAGGACTACACCTAGGTTCTATAAGGACTACACCTAGGTTCTACAATGACTACACCTAGGTTCTATAAGGACTACACCTAGGTTCTACAATGACTACACCTAGGTTCTACAATGACTACACCTAGGTTCTACAAGGACTACACCTAGGTTCTACAAGGACTACACCTAGGTTCTACAAGGACTGCACCTAGGTTCTATAAGGACTACACCTAGGTTCTACAAGGACTACACCTAGGTTCTACAAGGACTACACCTAGGTTCTACAAGGACTGCACCTAGGTTCTACAATGACTACACCTAGGTTCTACAAGGACTACACCTAGGTTCTACAAGGACTGCACCTAGGTTCTATAAGGACTACACCTAGGTTCTACAAGGACTACACCTAGGTTCTACAAGGACTACACCTAGGTTATATAAGGACTACACCTAGGTTCTATAAGGACTACACCTAGGTTCTACAATGACTACACCTAGGTTCTACAATGACTACACCTAGGTTCTACAAGGACTACACCTAGGTTATATAAGGACTACACCTAGGTTCTACAAGGACTACACCTAGGTTCTACAAGGACTACACCTAGGTTCTACAATGACTACACCTAGGTTCTACTAGGACTACACCTAGGTTCTACAATGACTACACATAGGTTCTACAATGACTACACCTAGGTTCTATAAGGACTACACCTAGGTTCTACAAGGACTACACCTAGGTTCTACAAGGACTACACCTAGGTTCTACAATGACTACACCTAGGTTCTACAATGACTACACCTAGGTTCTATAAGGACTACACCTAGGTTCTATAATGACTACACCTAGGTTCTACAATGTCTACACCTAGGTTCTACAAGGACTACACCTAGGTTCTATAAGGACTACACCTAGGTTCTACAATGACTACACCTAGGTTCTACAATGACTACACCTAGGTTCTACAATGACTACACCTAGGTTCTACAATGACTACACCTAGGTTCTATAAGGACTACACCTAGGTTCTACAATGACTACACCTAGGTTCTACAATGACTACACCTAGGTTCTACAAGGACTACACCTAGGTTCTACAAGGACTACACCTAGGTTCTACAAGGACTACACCTAGGTTCTACAATGACTACACCTAGGTTCTACTAGGACTACACCTAGGTTCTACAATGACTACACATAGGTTCTACAATGACTACACCTAGGTTCTATAAGGACTACACCTAGGTTCTACAAGGACTACACCTAGGTTCTACAAGGACTACACCTAGGTTCTACAATGACTACACCTAGGTTCTACAATGACTACACCTAGGTTCTATAAGGACTACACCTAGGTTCTATAATGACTACACCTAGGTTCTACAATGTCTACACCTAGGTTCTACAAGGACTACACCTAGGTTCTATAAGGACTACACCTAGGTTCTACAATGACTACACCTAGGTTCTACAATGACTACACCTAGGTTCTACAATGACTACACCTAGGTTCTACAATGACTACACCTAGGTTCTACAATGACTACACCTAGGTTCTACAAGGACTACACCTAGGTTCTACAAGGACTACACCTAGGTTCTACAAGGACTGCACCTAGGTTCTATAAGGACTACACCTAGGTTCTACAAGGACTACACCTAGGTTCTACAAGGACTACACCTAGGTTCTACAATGACTACACCTAGATTCTACAATGACTACACCTAGGTTCTATAAGGACTACACCTAGGTTCTATAATGACTACACCTAGGTTCTACAATGTCTACACCTAGGTTCTACAAGGACTACACCTAGGTTCTATAAGGACTACACCTAGGTTCTACAATGACTACACCTAGGTTCTACAAGGACTGCACCTAGGTTCTACAATGACTACACCTAGGTTCTACAAGGACTACACCTAGGTTCTACAAGGACTGCACCTAGGTTCTATAAGGACTACACCTAGGTTCTACAAGGACTACACCTAGGTTCTACAAGGACTACACCTAGGTTATATAAGGACTACACCTAGGTTCTATAAGGACTACACCTAGGTTCTACAATGACTACACCTAGGTTCTACAATGACTACACCTAGGTTCTACAAGGACTACACCTAGGTTATATAAGGACTACACCTAGGTTCTACAAGGACTACACCTAGGTTCTACAAGGACTACACCTAGGTTCTACAATGACTACACCTAGGTTCTACTAGGACTACACCTAGGTTCTACAATGACTACACATAGGTTCTACAATGACTACACCTAGGTTCTATAAGGACTACACCTAGGTTCTACAAGGACTACACCTAGGTTCTACAAGGACTACACCTAGGTTCTACAATGACTACACCTAGGTTCTACAATGACTACACCTAGGTTCTATAAGGACTACACCTAGGTTCTATAATGACTACACCTAGGTTCTACAATGTCTACACCTAGGTTCTACAAGGACTACACCTAGGTTCTATAAGGACTACACCTAGGTTCTACAATGACTACACCTAGGTTCTACAATGACTACACCTAGGTTCTACAATGACTACACCTAGGTTCTACAATGACTACACCTAGGTTCTATAAGGACTACACCTAGGTTCTACAATGACTACACCTAGGTTCTACAATGACTACACCTAGGTTCTACAAGGACTACACCTAGGTTCTACAAGGACTACACCTAGGTTCTACAAGGACTACACCTAGGTTCTACAATGACTACACCTAGGTTCTACTAGGACTACACCTAGGTTCTACAATGACTACACATAGGTTCTACAATGACTACACCTAGGTTCTATAAGGACTACACCTAGGTTCTACAAGGACTACACCTAGGTTCTACAAGGACTACACCTAGGTTCTACAATGACTACACCTAGGTTCTACAATGACTACACCTAGGTTCTATAAGGACTACACCTAGGTTCTATAATGACTACACCTAGGTTCTACAATGTCTACACCTAGGTTCTACAAGGACTACACCTAGGTTCTATAAGGACTACACCTAGGTTCTACAATGACTACACCTAGGTTCTACAATGACTACACCTAGGTTCTACAATGACTACACCTAGGTTCTACAAGGACTACACCTAGGTTCTACAAGGACTGCACCTAGGTTCTACAATGACTACACCTAGGTTCTACAAGGACTACACCTAGGTTCTACAAGGACTGCACCTAGGTTCTATAAGGACTACACCTAGGTTCTACAAGGACTACACCTAGGTTCTACAAGGACTACACCTAGGTTATATAAGGACTACACCTAGGTTCTATAAGGACTACACCTAGGTTCTACAATGACTACACCTAGGTTCTACAATGACTACACCTAGGTTCTACAAGGACTACACCTAGGTTATATAAGGACTACACCTAGGTTCTACAAGGACTACACCTAGGTTCTACAAGGACTACACCTAGGTTCTACAATGACTACACCTAGGTTCTACTAGGACTACACCTAGGTTCTACAATGACTACACATAGGTTCTACAATGACTACACCTAGGTTCTATAAGGACTACACCTAGGTTCTACAAGGACTACACCTAGGTTCTACAAGGACTACACCTAGGTTCTACAATGACTACACCTAGGTTCTACAATGACTACACCTAGGTTCTATAAGGACTACACCTAGGTTCTATAATGACTACACCTAGGTTCTACAATGTCTACACCTAGGTTCTACAAGGACTACACCTAGGTTCTATAAGGACTACACCTAGGTTCTACAATGACTACACCTAGGTTCTACAATGACTACACCTAGGTTCTACAATGACTACACCTAGGTTCTACAATGACTACACCTAGGTTCTATAAGGACTACACCTAGGTTCTACATTGACTACACCTAGGTTCTACAATGACTACACCTAGGTTCTACAAGGACTACACCTAGGTTCTACAAGGACTACACCTAGGTTCTACAAGGACTACACCTAGGTTCTACAATGACTACACCTAGGTTCTACTAGGACTACACCTAGGTTCTACAATGACTACACATAGGTTCTACAATGACTACACCTAGGTTCTATAAGGACTACACCTAGGTTCTACAAGGACTACACCTAGGTTCTACAAGGACTACACCTAGGTTCTACAATGACTACACCTAGGTTCTACAATGACTACACCTAGGTTCTATAAGGACTACACCTAGGTTCTATAATGACTACACCTAGGTTCTACAATGTCTACACCTAGGTTCTACAAGGACTACACCTAGGTTCTATAAGGACTACACCTAGGTTCTACAATGACTACACCTAGGTTCTACAATGACTACACCTAGGTTCTACAATGACTACACCTAGGTTCTACAATGACTACACCTAGGTTCTACAATGACTACACCTAGGTTCTACAAGGACTACACCTAGGTTCTACAAGGACTACACCTAGGTTCTACAAGGACTGCACCTAGGTTCTATAAGGACTACACCTAGGTTCTACAAGGACTACACCTAGGTTCTACAAGGACTACACCTAGGTTCTACAATGACTACACCTAGATTCTACAATGACTACACCTAGGTTCTATAAGGACTACACCTAGGTTCTATAATGACTACACCTAGGTTCTACAATGTCTACACCTAGGTTCTACAAGGACTACACCTAGGTTCTATAAGGACTACACCTAGGTTCTACAATGACTACACCTAGGTTCTACAAGGACTGCACCTAGGTTCTACAATGACTACACCTAGGTTCTACAAGGACTACACCTAGGTTCTACAAGGACTGCACCTAGGTTCTATAAGGACTACACCTAGGTTCTACAAGGACTACACCTAGGTTCTACAAGGACTACACCTAGGTTATATAAGGACTACACCTAGGTTCTATAAGGACTACACCTAGGTTCTACAATGACTACACCTAGGTTCTACAATGACTACACCTAGGTTCTACAAGGACTACACCTAGGTTATATAAGGACTACACCTAGGTTCTACAAGGACTACACCTAGGTTCTACAAGGACTACACCTAGGTTCTACAATGACTACACCTAGGTTCTACTAGGACTACACCTAGGTTCTACAAGGACTACACCTAGGTTATATAAGGACTACACCTAGGTTCTACAAGGACTACACCTAGGTTCTACAATGACTACACCTAGGTTCTACAATGACTACACCTAGGTTCTACAATGACTACACCTAGGTTCTACAAGGACTACACCTAGGTTCTACAAGGACTGCACCTAGGTTCTACAATGACTACACCTAGGTTCTACAAGGACTACACCTAGGTTCTACAAGGACTGCACCTAGGTTCTATAAGGACTACACCTAGGTTCTACAAGGACTACACCTAGGTTCTACAAGGACTACACCTAGGTTATATAAGGACTACACCTAGGTTCTATAAGGACTACACCTAGGTTCTACAATGACTACACCTAGGTTCTACAATGACTACACCTAGGTTCTACAAGGACTACACCTAGGTTATATAAGGACTACACCTAGGTTCTACAAGGACTACACCTAGGTTCTACAAGGACTACACCTAGGTTCTACAATGACTACACCTAGGTTCTACTAGGACTACACCTAGGTTCTACAATGACTACACATAGGTTCTACAATGACTACACCTAGGTTCTATAAGGACTACACCTAGTTTCTACAAGGACTACACCTAGGTTCTACAAGGACTACACCTAGGTTCTACAATGACTACACCTAGGTTCTACAATGACTACACCTAGGTTCTATAAGGACTACACCTAGGTTCTATAATGACTACACCTAGGTTCTACAATGTCTACACCTAGGTTCTACAAGGACTACACCTAGGTTCTATAAGGACTACACCTAGGTTCTACAATGACTACACCTAGGTTCTACAATGACTACACCTAGGTTCTACAATGACTACACCTAGGTTCTACAATGACTACACCTAGGTTCTATAAGGACTACACCTAGGTTCTACAATGACTACACCTAGGTTCTACAATGACTACACCTAGGTTCTACAAGGACTACACCTAGGTTCTACAAGGACTACACCTAGGTTCTACAAGGACTACACCTAGGTTCTACAATGACTACACCTAGGTTCTACTAGGACTACACCTAGGTTCTACAATGACTACACATAGGTTCTACAATGACTACACCTAGGTTCTATAAGGACTACACCTAGGTTCTACAAGGACTACACCTAGGTTCTACAAGGACTACACCTAGGTTCTACAATGACTACACCTAGGTTCTACAATGACTACACCTAGGTTCTACAATGACTACACCTAGGTTCTACAAGGACTACACCTAGGTTATATAAGGACTACACCTAGGTTCTACAAGGACTACACCTAGGTTCTACAAGGACTACACCTAGGTTCTACAATGACTACACCTAGGTTCTACTAGGACTACACCTAGGTTCTACAAGGACTACACCTAGGTTATATAAGGACTACACCTAGGTTCTACAAGGACTACACCTAGGTTCTACAATGACTACACCTAGGTTCTACAATGACTACACCTAGGTTCTACAATGACTACACCTAGGTTCTACAAGGACTACACCTAGGTTCTACAAGGACTGCACCTAGGTTCTACAATGACTACACCTAGGTTCTACAAGGACTACACCTAGGTTCTACAAGGACTGCACCTAGGTTCTATAAGGACTACACCTAGGTTCTACAAGGACTACACCTAGGTTCTACAATGACTACACCTAGGTTCTACAATGACTACACCTAGGTTCTATAAGGACTACACCTAGGTTCTATAATGACTACACCTAGGTTCTACAATGTCTACACCTAGGTTCTACAAGGACTACACCTAGGTTCTATAAGGACTACACCTAGGTTCTACAATGACTACACCTAGGTTCTACAATGACTACACCTAGGTTCTACAATGACTACACCTAGGTTCTACAAGGACTACACCTAGGTTCTACAAGGACTGCACCTAGGTTCTACAATGACTACACCTAGGTTCTACAAGGACTACACCTAGGTTCTACAAGGACTGCACCTAGGTTCTATAAGGACTACACCTAGGTTCTACAAGGACTACACCTAGGTTCTACAAGGACTACACCTAGGTTATATAAGGACTACACCTAGGTTCTATAAGGACTACACCTAGGTTCTACAATGACTACACCTAGGTTCTACAATGACTACACCTAGGTTCTACAAGGACTACACCTAGGTTATATAAGGACTACACCTAGGTTCTACAAGGACTACACCTAGGTTCTACAAGGACTACACCTAGGTTCTACAATGACTACACCTAGGTTCTACTAGGACTACACCTAGGTTCTACAATGACTACACATAGGTTCTACAATGACTACACCTAGGTTCTATAAGGACTACACCTAGGTTCTACAATGACTACACCTAGGTTCTACAAGGACTACACCTAGGTTCTACAATGACTACACCTAGGTTCTACAATGACTACACCTAGGTTCTATAAGGACTACACCTAGGTTCTATAATGACTACACCTAGGTTCTACAATGTCTACACCTAGGTTCTACAAGGACTACACCTAGGTTCTATAAGGACTACACCTAGGTTCTACAATGACTACACCTAGGTTCTACAATGACTACACCTAGGTTCTACAATGACTACACCTAGGTTCTACAATGACTACACCTAGGTTCTATAAGGACTACACCTAGGTTCTACAATGACTACACCTAGGTTCTACAATGACTACACCTAGGTTCTACAAGGACTACACCTAGGTTCTACAAGGACTACACCTAGGTTCTACAAGGACTACACCTAGGTTCTACAATGACTACACCTAGGTTCTACTAGGACTACACCTAGGTTCTACAATGACTACACATAGGTTCTACAATGACTACACCTAGGTTCTATAAGGACTACACCTAGGTTCTACAAGGACTACACCTAGGTTCTACAAGGACTACACCTAGGTTCTACAATGACTACACCTAGGTTCTACAATGACTACACCTAGGTTCTATAAGGACTACACCTAGGTTCTATAATGACTACACCTAGGTTCTAGAATGTCTACACCTAGGTTCTACAAGGACTACACCTAGGTTCTATAAGGACTACACCTAGGTTCTACAATGACTACACCTAGGTTCTACAATGACTACACCTAGGTTCTACAATGACTACACATAGGTTCTACAATGACTACACCTAGGTTCTACAATGACTACACCTAGGTTCTACA
Organism: Notolepis coatsorum; assembly: GCF_963971535.1. NCBI lineage: Eukaryota > Metazoa > Chordata > Actinopteri > Aulopiformes > Paralepididae > Notolepis > Notolepis coatsorum. The sequence goes on along the minus strand of NC_140168.1, from coordinate 121,249,560 downwards.
AGGACTACACCTAGGTTCTACAAGGACTACACCTAGGTTCTACAAGGACTGCACCTAGGTTCTATAAGGACTACACCTAGGTTCTACAAGGACTACACCTAGGTTCTACAAGGACTACACCTAGGTTCTACAATGACTACACCTAGATTCTACAATGACTACACCTAGGTTCTATAAGGACTACACCTAGGTTCTATAATGACTACACCTAGGTTCTACAATGTCTACACCTAGGTTCTACAAGGACTACACCTAGGTTCTATAAGGACTACACCTAGGTTCTACAATGACTACACCTAGGTTCTACAAGGACTGCACCTAGGTTCTACAATGACTACACCTAGGTTCTACAAGGACTACACCTAGGTTCTACAAGGACTGCACCTAGGTTCTATAAGGACTACACCTAGGTTCTACAAGGACTACACCTAGGTTCTACAAGGACTACACCTAGGTTATATAAGGACTACACCTAGGTTCTATAAGGACTACACCTAGGTTCTACAATGACTACACCTAGGTTCTACAATGACTACACCTAGGTTCTACAAGGACTACACCTAGGTTATATAAGGACTACACCTAGGTTCTACAAGGACTACACCTAGGTTCTACAAGGACTACACCTAGGTTCTACAATGACTACACCTAGGTTCTACTAGGACTACACCTAGGTTCTACAAGGACTACACCTAGGTTATATAAGGACTACACCTAGGTTCTACAAGGACTACACCTAGGTTCTACAATGACTACACCTAGGTTCTACAAGGACTACACCTAGGTTCTACAAGGACTACACCTAGGTTATATAAGGACTACACCTAGGTTCTATAAGGACTACACCTAGGTTCTACAATGACTACACCTAGGTTCTACAATGACTACACCTAGGTTCTACAAGGACTACACCTAGGTTATATAAGGACTACACCTAGGTTCTACAAGGACTACACCTAGGTTCTACAAGGACTACACCTAGGTTCTACAATGACTACACCTAGGTTCTACTAGGACTACACCTAGGTTCTACAAGGACTACACCTAGGTTATATAAGGACTACACCTAGGTTCTACAAGGACTACACCTAGGTTCTACAATGACTACACCTAGGTTCTACAATGACTACACCTAGGTTCTACAATGACTACACCTAGGTTCTACAAGGACTACACCTAGGTTCTACAAGGACTGCACCTAGGTTCTACAATGACTACACCTAGGTTCTACAATGACTACACCTAGGTTCTACAAGGACTACACCTAGGTTCTACAAGGACTGCACCTAGGTTCTATAAGGACTACACCTAGGTTCTACAAGGACTACACCTAGGTTCTACAAGGACTACACCTAGGTTATATAAGGACTACACCTAGGTTCTATAAGGACTACACCTAGGTTCTACAATGACTACACCTAGGTTCTACAATGACTACACCTAGGTTCTACAAGGACTACACCTAGGTTATATAAGGACTACACCTAGGTTCTACAAGGACTACACCTAGGTTCTACAAGGACTACACCTAGGTTCTACAATGACTACACCTAGGTTCTACTAGGACTACACCTAGGTTCTACAATGACTACACATAGGTTCTACAATGACTACACCTAGGTTCTATAAGGACTACACCTAGGTTCTACAAGGACTACACCTAGGTTCTACAAGGACTACACCTAGGTTCTACAATGACTACACCTAGGTTCTACAATGACTACACCTAGGTTCTATAAGGACTACACCTAGGTTCTATAATGACTACACCTAGGTTCTACAATGTCTACACCTAGGTTCTACAAGGACTACACCTAGGTTCTATAAGGACTACACCTAGGTTCTACAATGACTACACCTAGGTTCTACAATGACTACACCTAGGTTCTACAATGACTACACCTAGGTTCTACAATGACTACACCTAGGTTCTATAAGGACTACACCTAGGTTCTACAATGACTACACCTAGGTTCTACAATGACTACACCTAGGTTCTACAAGGACTACACCTAGGTTCTACAAGGACTACACCTAGGTTCTACAAGGACTACACCTAGGTTCTACAATGACTACACCTAGGTTCTACTAGGACTACACCTAGGTTCTACAATGACTACACATAGGTTCTACAATGACTACACCTAGGTTCTATAAGGACTACACCTAGGTTCTACAAGGACTACACCTAGGTTCTACAAGGACTACACCTAGGTTCTATAAGGACTACACCTAGGTTCTACAATGACTACACCTAGGTTCTACAAGGACTGCACCTAGGTTCTACAATGACTACACCTAGGTTCTACAAGGACTACACCTAGGTTCTACAAGGACTGCACCTAGGTTCTATAAGGACTACACCTAGGTTCTACAAGGACTACACCTAGGTTCTACAAGGACTACACCTAGGTTATATAAGGACTACACCTAGGTTCTATAAGGACTACACCTAGGTTCTACAATGACTACACCTAGGTTCTACAATGACTACACCTAGGTTCTACAAGGACTACACCTAGGTTATATAAGGACTACACCTAGGTTCTACAAGGACTACACCTAGGTTCTACAAGGACTACACCTAGGTTCTACAATGACTACACCTAGGTTCTACTAGGACTACACCTAGGTTCTACAAGGACTACACCTAGGTTATATAAGGACTACACCTAGGTTCTACAAGGACTACACCTAGGTTCTACAATGACTACACCTAGGTTCTACAATGACTACACCTAGGTTCTACAATGACTACACCTAGGTTCTACAAGGACTACACCTAGGTTCTACAAGGACTGCACCTAGGTTCTACAATGACTACACCTAGGTTCTACAAGGACTACACCTAGGTTCTACAAGGACTGCACCTAGGTTCTATAAGGACTACACCTAGGTTCTACAAGGACTACACCTAGGTTCTACAATGACTACACCTAGGTTCTACAATGACTACACCTAGGTTCTATAAGGACTACACCTAGGTTCTATAATGACTACACCTAGGTTCTACAATGTCTACACCTAGGTTCTACAAGGACTACACCTAGGTTCTATAAGGACTACACCTAGGTTCTACAATGACTACACCTAGGTTCTACAATGACTACACCTAGGTTCTACAATGACTACACCTAGGTTCTACAAGGACTACACCTAGGTTCTACAAGGACTGCACCTAGGTTCTACAATGACTACACCTAGGTTCTACAAGGACTACACCTAGGTTCTACAAGGACTGCACCTAGGTTCTATAAGGACTACACCTAGGTTCTACAAGGACTACACCTAGGTTCTACAAGGACTACACCTAGGTTATATAAGGACTACACCTAGGTTCTATAAGGACTACACCTAGGTTCTACAATGACTACACCTAGGTTCTACAATGACTACACCTAGGTTCTACAAAGACTACACCTAGGTTATATAAGGACTACACCTAGGTTCTACAAGGACTACACCTAGGTTCTACAAGGACTACACCTAGGTTCTACAATGACTACACCTAGGTTCTACTAGGACTACACCTAGGTTCTACAATGACTACACATAGGTTCTACAATGACTACACCTAGGTTCTATAAGGACTACACCTAGGTTCTACAAGGACTACACCTAGGTTCTACAAGGACTACACCTAGGTTCTACAATGACTACACCTAGGTTCTACAATGACTACACCTAGGTTCTATAAGGACTACACCTAGGTTCTATAATGACTACACCTAGGTTCTACAATGTCTACACCTAGGTTCTACAAGGACTACACCTAGGTTCTATAAGGACTACACCTAGGTTCTACAATGACTACACCTAGGTTCTACAATGACTACACCTAGGTTCTACAATGACTACACCTAGGTTCTACAATGACTACACCTAGGTTCTATAAGGACTACACCTAGGTTCTACAATGACTACACCTAGGTTCTACAATGACTACACCTAGGTTCTACAAGGACTACACCTAGGTTCTACAAGGACTACACCTAGGTTCTACAAGGACTACACCTAGGTTCTACAATGACTACACCTAGGTTCTACTAGGACTACACCTAGGTTCTACAATGACTACACATAGGTTCTACAATGACTACACCTAGGTTCTATAAGGACTACACCTAGGTTCTACAAGGACTACACCTAGGTTCTACAAGGACTACACCTAGGTTCTACAATGACTACACCTAGGTTCTACAATGACTACACCTAGGTTCTATAAGGACTACACCTAGGTTCTATAATGACTACACCTAGGTTCTACAATGTCTACACCTAGGTTCTACAAGGACTACACCTAGGTTCTATAAGGACTACACCTAGGTTCTACAATGACTACACCTAGGTTCTACAATGACTACACCTAGGTTCTACAATGACTACACCTAGGTTCTACAATGACTACACCTAGGTTCTACAATGACTACACCTAGGTTCTACAAGGACTACACCTAGGTTCTACAAGGACTACACCTAGGTTCTACAAGGACTGCACCTAGGTTCTATAAGGACTACACCTAGGTTCTACAAGGACTACACCTAGGTTCTACAAGGACTACACCTAGGTTCTACAATGACTACACCTAGATTCTACAATGACTACACCTAGGTTCTATAAGGACTACACCTAGGTTCTATAATGACTACACCTAGGTTCTACAATGTCTACACCTAGGTTCTACAAGGACTACACCTAGGTTCTATAAGGACTACACCTAGGTTCTACAATGACTACACCTAGGTTCTACAAGGACTGCACCTAGGTTCTACAATGACTACACCTAGGTTCTACAAGGACTACACCTAGGTTCTACAAGGACTGCACCTAGGTTCTATAAGGACTACACCTAGGTTCTACAAGGACTACACCTAGGTTCTACAAGGACTACACCTAGGTTATATAAGGACTACACCTAGGTTCTATAAGGACTACACCTAGGTTCTACAATGACTAAACCTAGGTTCTACAATGACTACACCTAGGTTCTACAAGGACTACACCTAGGTTATATAAGGACTACACCTAGGTTCTACAAGGACTACACCTAGGTTCTACAAGGACTACACCTAGGTTCTACAATGACTACACCTAGGTTCTACTAGGACTACACCTAGGTTCTACAAGGACTACACCTAGGTTATATAAGGACTACACCTAGGTTCTACAAGGACTACACCTAGGTTCTACAATGACTACACCTAGGTTCTACAATGACTACACCTAGGTTCTACAATGACTACACCTAGGTTCTACAAGGACTACACCTAGGTTCTACAAGGACTGCACCTAGGTTCTACAATGACTACACCTAGGTTCTACAAGGACTACACCTAGGTTCTACAAGGACTGCACCTAGGTTCTATAAGGACTACACCTAGGTTCTACAAGGACTACACCTAGGTTCTACAATGACTACACCTAGGTTCTACAATGACTACACCTAGGTTCTATAAGGACTACACCTAGGTTCTATAATGACTACACCTAGGTTCTACAATGTCTACACCTAGGTTCTACAAGGACTACACCTAGGTTCTATAAGGACTACACCTAGGTTCTACAATGACTACACCTAGGTTCTACAATGACTACACCTAGGTTCTACAATGACTACACCTAGGTTCTACAAGGACTACACCTAGGTTCTACAAGGACTGCACCTAGGTTCTACAATGACTACACCTAGGTTCTACAATGACTACACCTAGGTTCTACAAGGACTGCACCTAGGTTCTATAAGGACTACACCTAGGTTCTACAAGGACTACACCTAGGTTCTACAAGGACTACACCTAGGTTATATAAGGACTACACCTAGGTTCTATAAGGACTACACCTAGGTTCTACAATGACTACACCTAGGTTCTACAATGACTACACCTAGGTTCTACAAGGACTACACCTAGGTTATATAAGGACTACACCTAGGTTCTACAAGGACTACACCTAGGTTCTACAAGGACTACACCTAGGTTCTACAATGACTACACCTAGGTTCTACTAGGACTACACCTAGGTTCTACAATGACTACACATAGGTTCTACAATGACTACACCTAGGTTCTATAAGGACTACACCTAGGTTCTACAAGGACTACACCTAGGTTCTACAAGGACTACACCTAGGTTCTACAATGACTACACCTAGGTTCTACAATGACTACACCTAGGTTCTATAAGGACTACACCTAGGTTCTATAATGACTACACCTAGGTTCTACAATGTCTACACCTAGGTTCTACAATGACTACACCTAGGTTCTATAAGGACTACACCTAGGTTCTATAATGACTACACCTAGGTTCTACAATGTCTACACCTAGGTTCTACAAGGACTACACCTAGGTTCTATAAGGACTACACCTAGGTTCTACAATGACTACACCTAGGTTCTACAATGACTACACCTAGGTTCTACAATGACTACACCTAGGTTCTACAATGACTACACCTAGGTTCTACAATGACTACACCTAGGTTCTACAAGGACTACACCTAGGTTCTACAAGGACTACACCTAGGTTCTACAAGGACTGCACCTAGGTTCTATAAGGACTACACCTAGGTTCTACAAGGACTACACCTAGGTTCTACAAGGACTACACCTAGGTTCTACAATGACTACACCTAGGTTCTACAATGACTACACCTAGGTTCTATAAGGACTACACCTAGGTTCTATAATGACTACACCTAGGTTCTACAATGTCTACACCTAGGTTCTACAAGGACTACACCTAGGTTCTATAAGGACTACACCTAGGTTCTACAATGACTACACCTAGGTTCTACAATGACTACACCTAGGTTCTACAATGACTACACCTAGGTTCTACAAGGACTACACCTAGGTTCTACAATGACTACACCTAGGTTCTACAAGGACTACACCTAGGTTCTACAATGACTACACCTAGGTTCTACAATGACTACACCTAGGTTCTACAATGACTACACCTATGTTCTACAAGGACTACACCTAGGTTCTACAATGACTACACCTAGGTTCTACGATGACTACACCTAGGTTCTACAAGGACTACACCTAGGTTCTACAAGGACTACACCTAGGTTATATAAGGACTACACCTAGGTTCTGCAAGGACTACACCTAGGTTCTATAAGGACTACACCTAGGTTCTACAATGACTACAGCTAGGTTCTACAATGACTACACCTAGGTTCTATAAGGACTACACCTAGGTTCTACAAGGACTACACCTAGGTTCTACAAGGACTACACCGAGGTTCTACAAGGACTACACCTAGGTTCTACAATGACTACACCTAGGTTCTACAAGGACTACACCTAGGTTCTACAAGGACTACACCTAGGTTCTCCAAGGACTACACCTAGGTTCTACAAGGACTACACCTAGGTTCTATAAGGACTACACCTAGGTTCTACAATGACTACACCTAGGTTCTATAAGGACTACACCTAGGTTCTACAATGACTACACCTAGGTTCTACAATGACTACACCTAGGTTCTACAAGGACTACACCTAGGTTCTACAATGACTACACCTAGGTTCTACAAGGACTGCACCTAGGTTCTATAAGGACTACACCTAGGTTCTACAAGGACTACACCTAGGTTCTACAAGGACTACACCTAGGTTCTACAAGGACTGCACCTAGGTTCTACAATGACTACACCTAGGTTCTACAATGACTACACCTAGGTTCTACAAGGACTGCACCTAGGTTCTATAAGGACTACACCTAGGTTCTACAAGGACTACACCTAGGTTCTACAAGGACTACACCTAGGTTCTATAAGGACTACACCTAGGTTCTATAAGGACTACACCTAGGTTCTACAATGACTACACCTAGGTTCTACAATGACTACACCTAGGTTCTACAAGGACTACACCTAGGTTCTATAAGGACTACACCTAGGTTCTACAAGGACTACACCTAGGTTCTACAAGGACTACACCTAGGTTCTACAATGACTACACCTAGGTTCTACTAGGACTACACCTAGGTTCTACAATGACTACACATAGGTTCTACAATGACTACACCTAGGTTCTATAAGGACTACACCTAGGTTCTACAAGGACTACACCTAGGTTCTACAAGGACTACACCTAGGTTCTACAATGACTACACCTAGGTTCTACAATGACTACACCTAGGTTCTATAAGGACTACACCTAGGTTCTATAATGACTACACCTAGGTTCTACAATGTCTACACCTAGGTTCTACAAGGACTACACCTAGGTTCTATAAGGACTACACCTAGGTTCTACAATGACTACACCTAGGTTCTACAATGACTACACCTAGGTTCTACAATGACTACACCTAGGTTCTACAATGACTACACCTAGGTTCTATAAGGACTACACCTAGGTTCTACAATGACTACACCTAGGTTCTACAATGACTACACCTAGGTTCTACACGGACTACACCTAGGTTCTACAAGGACTACACCTAGGTTCTACAAGGACTACACCTAGGTTCTACAATGACTACACCTAGGTTCTACTAGGACTACACCTAGGTTCTACAATGACTACACCTAGGTTCTATAAGGACTACACCTAGGTTCTACAAGGACTACACCTAGGTTCTACAAGGACTACACCTAGGTTCTACAATGACTACACCTAGGTTCTACAATGACTACACCTAGGTTCTATAAGGACTACACCTAGGTTCTATAATGACTACACCTAGGTTCTACAATGTCTACACCTAGGTTCTACAAGGACTACACCTAGGTTCTATAAGGACTACACCTAGGTTCTACAATGACTACACCTAGGTTCTACAATGACTACACCTAGGTTCTACAATGACTACACCTAGGTTCTACAATGACTACACCTAGGTTCTATAAGGACTACACCTAGGTTCTACAATGACTACACCTAGGTTCTACAATGACTACACCTAGGTTCTACAAGGACTACACCTAGGTTCTACAAGGACTACACCTAGGTTCTACAAGGACTGCACCTAGGTTCTATAAGGACTACACCTAGGTTCTACAAGGACTACACCTAGGTTCTACAAGGACTACACCTAGGTTCTACAAGGACTGCACCTAGGTTCTACAATGACTACACCTAGGTTCTACAAGGACTACACCTAGGTTCTACAAGGACTGCACCTAGGTTCTATAAGGACTACACCTAGGTTCTACAAGGACTACACCTAGGTTCTACAAGGACTACACCTAGGTTCTATAAGGACTACACCTAGGTTATATAAGGACTACACCTAGGTTCTACAATGACTACACCTAGGTTCTACAATGACTACACCTAGGTTCTACAAGGACTACACCTAGGTTCTATAAGGACTACACCTAGGTTCTACAAGGACTACACCTAGGTTCTACAAGGACTACACCTAGGTTCTACAATGACTACACCTAGGTTCTACTAGGACTACACCTAGGTTCTACAATGACTACACATAGGTTCTACAATGACTACACCTAGGTTCTATAAGGACTACACCTATGTTCTACAAGGACTACACCTATGTTCTACAAGGACTACACCTAGGTTCTACAATGACTACACCTAGGTTCTACAATGACTACACCTAGGTTCTATAAGGACTACACCTAGGTTCTATAATGACTACACCTAGGTTCTACAATGTCTACACCTAGGTTCTACAAGGACTACACCTAGGTTCTATAAGGACTACACCTAGGTTCTACAATGACTACACCTAGGTTCTACAATGACTACACCTAGGTTTTACAATGACTACACCTAGGTTCTACAAGGACTACACCTAGGTTCTACAATGACTACACCTAGGTTCTACAAGGACTACACCTAGGTTCTACAATGACTACACCTAGGTTCTACAATGACTACACCTAGGTTCTACAATGACTACACCTATGTTCTACAAGGACTACACCTAGGTTCTACAATGACTACACCTAGGTTCTACGATGACTACACCTAGGTTCTACAAGGACTACACCTAGGTTCTACAAGGACTACACCTAGGTTCTATAAGGACTACACCTAGGTTATATAAGGACTACACCTAGGTTCTGCAAGGACTACACCTAGGTTCTATAAGGACTACACCTAGGTTCTACAATGACTACAGCTAGGTTCTACAATGACTACACCTAGGTTCTATAAGGACTACACCTAGGTTCTACAAGGACTACACCTAGGTTCTACAAGGACTACACCGAGGTTCTACAAGGACTACACCTAGGTTCTACAATGACTACACCTAGGTTCTACAAGGACTACACCTAGGTTCTACAAGGACTACACCTAGGTTCTCCAAGGACTACACCTAGGTTCTACAAGGACTACACCTAGGTTCTATAAGGACTACACCTAGGTTCTACAATGACTACACCTAGGTTCTATAAGGACTACACCTAGGTTCTACAATGACTACACCTAGGTTCTACAATGACTACACCTAGGTTCTACAAGGACTACACCTAGGTTCTATAAGGACTACACCTAGGTTATATAAGGACTACACCTAGGTTCTACAATGACTACACCTAGGTTCTACAAGGACTACACCTAGGTTCTACAAGGACTGCACCTAGGTTCTATAAGGACTACACCTATGTTCTACAAGGACTACACCTAGGTTCTACAAGGACTACACCTAGGTTCTATAAGGACTACACCTAGGTTCTATAAGGACTACACCTAGGTTCTACAAGGACTACACCTAGGTTCTACAAGGACTACACCTAGGTTCTACAATGACTACACCTAGGTTCTACAATGACTACACCTAGCTTCTACAAGGACTACACCTAGGTTCTACAATGACTACACCTAGCTTCTACAAGGACTACACCTAGGTTCTATAAGGACTACACCTAGGTTCTACAATGACTACACCTAGGTTCTACAAGGACTACACCTAGGTTCTACAAGGACTACACCTAGGTTCTACAAGGACTACACCTAGGTTCTACAAGGACTACACCTAGGTTCTATAAGGACTACACCTAGGTTCTATAAGGACTACACCTAGGTTCTACAATGACTACACCTAGGTTCTACAAGGACTACACCTAGGTTCTCCAAGGACTACACCTAGGTTCTACAAGGACTACACCTAGGTTCTACAATGACTACACCTAGGTTCTACAAGGACTACACCTAGGTTATACAATGACTACACCTAGGTTCTACAAGGACTACACCTAGGTTCTACAATGACTACACCTAGGTTATACAAGGACTACACCTAGGTTCTACAATGACTACACCTAGGTTCTATAAGGACTACACCTAGGTTCTATAATGACTACACCTAGGTTCTATAAGGACTACACCTAGGTTCTACAAGGACTACACCTAGGTTATACAATGACTACACCTAGGTTCTACAAGGACTACACCTAGGTTATACAATGACTACACCTAGGTTCTACAAGGACTACACCTAGGTTCTACAATGACTACACCTAGGTTCTACAATGACTACACCTAGGTTATATAATGACTACACCTAGGTTCTACAAGGACTACACCTAGGTTATACAATGACTACACCTAGGTTCTATAATGACTACACCTAGGTTCTATAAGGACTACACCTAGGTTCTATAATGACTACACCTAGGTTCTATAAGGACTACACCTAGGTTCTATAAGGACTACACCTAGGTTCTACAAGGACTACACCTAGGTTCTACAAGGACTACACCTAGGTTCTACAATGACTACACCTAGGTTCTACAAGGACTACACCTAGGTTCTACAAGGACTACACCTAGGTTCTACAAGGACTACACCTAGGTTCTATAAGGACTACACCTAGGTTCTATAAGGACTACACCTAGGTTCTACAATGACTACACCTAGGTTCTACAATGACTACACCTAGGTTCTACAAGGACTACACCTATGTTCTATAAGGACTACACCTAGGTTCTACAAGGACTACACCTAGGTTCTACAAGGACTACACCTAGGTTCTACAATGACTACACCTAGGTTCTACTAGGACTACACCTAGGTTCTACAATGACTACACATAGGTTCTACAATGACTACACCTAGGTTCTATAAGGACTACACCTAGGTTCTACAAGGACTACACCTAGGTTCTACAAGGACTACACCTAGGTTCTACAATGACTACACCTAGGTTCTACAATGACTACACCTAGGTTCTATAAGGACTACACCTAGGTTCTATAATGACTACACCTAGGTTCTACAATGTCTACACCTAGGTTCTACAAGGACTACACCTAGGTTCTATAAGGACTACACCTAGGTTCTACAATGACTACACCTAGGTTCTACAATGACTACACCTAGGTTCTACAATGACTACACCTAGGTTCTACAATGACTACACCTAGGTTCTACAAGGACTACACCTAGGTTCTACAATGACTACACCTAGGTTCTACAATGACTACACCTAGGTTCTACAATGACTACACCTAGGTTCTACAATGACTACACCTATGTTCTACAAGGACTACACCTAGGTTCTACAATGACTACACCTAGGTTCTACGATGACTACACCTAGGTTCTACAAGGACTACACCTAGGTTCTACAAGGACTACACCTAGGTTATATAAGGACTACACCTAGGTTCTGCAAGGACTACACCTAGGTTCTATAAGGACTACACCTAGGTTCTACAATGACTACAGCTAGGTTCTATAAGGACTACACCTAGGTTCTATAAGGACTACACCTAGGTTCTACAATGACTACACCTAGGTTCTACAATGACTACACCTAGGTTCTACAAGGACTACACCTAGGTTCTATAAGGACTACACCTAGGTTCTACAAGGACTACACCTAGGTTCTACAAGGACTACACCTAGGTTCTACAATGACTACACCTAGGTTCTACTAGGACTACACCTAGGTTCTACAATGACTACACATAGGTTCTACAATGACTACACCTAGGTTCTATAAGGACTACACCTAGGTTCTACAAGGACTACACCTAGGTTCTACAAGGACTACACCTAGGTTCTACAATGACTACACCTAGGTTCTACAATGACTACACCTAGGTTCTATAAGGACTACACCTAGGTTCTATAATGACTACACCTAGGTTCTACAATGTCTACACCTAGGTTCTACAAGGACTACACCTAGGTTCTATAAGGACTACACCTAGGTTCTACAATGACTACACCTAGGTTCTACAATGACTACACCTAGGTTCTACAATGACTACACCTAGGTTCTACAATGACTACACCTAGGTTCTATAAGGACTACACCTAGGTTCTACAATGACTACACCTAGGTTCTACAATGACTACATCTAGGTTCTACAAGGACTACACCTAGGTTCTACAAGGACTACACCTATGTTCTACAAGGACTACACCTAGGTTCTACAATGACTACACCTAGGTTCTACTAGGACTACACCTAGGTTCTACAATGACTACACATAGGTTCTACAATGACTACACCTAGGTTCTATAAGGACTACACCTAGGTTCTACAAGGACAACACCTAGGTTCTACAAGGACTACACCTAGGTTCTACAATGACTACACCTAGGTTCTACAATGACTACACCTAGGTTCTATAAGGACTACACCTAGGTTCTATAATGACTACACCTAGGTTCTACAATGTCTACACCTAGGTTCTACAAGGACTACACCTAGGTTCTATAAGGACTACACCTAGGTTCTACAATGACTACACCTAGGTTCTACAATGACTACACCTAGGTTCTACAATGACTACACCTAGGTTCTACAATGACTACACCTAGGTTCTATAAGGACTACACCTAGGTTCTACAATGACTACACCTAGGTTCTACAATGACTACACCTAGGTTCTACAAGGACTACACCTAGGTTCTACAAGGACTACACCTAGGTTCTACAAGGACTGCACCTAGGTTCTACAATGACTACACCTAGGTTCTACAAGGACTACACCTAGGTTCTACAAGGACTGCACCTAGGTTCTATAAGGACTACACCTAGGTTCTACAATGACTACACCTAGGTTCTACAAGGACTACACCTAGGTTCTATAAGGACTACACCTAGGTTCTATAAGGACTACACCTAGGTTCTACAATGACTACACCTAGGTTCTACAATGACTACACCTAGGTTCTACAAGGACTACACCTAGGTTCTATAAGGACTACACCTAGGTTCTACAAGGACTACACCTAGGTTCTACAAGGACTACACCTAGGTTCTACAATGACTACACCTAGGTTCTACTAGGACTACACCTAGGTTCTACAATGACTACACATAGGTTCTACAATGACTACACCTAGGTTCTATAAGGACTACACCTAGGTTCTACAAGGACTACACCTAGGTTCTACAAGGACTACACCTAGGTTCTACAATGACTACACCTAGGTTCTACAATGACTACACCTAGGTTCTATAAGGACTACACCTAGGTTCTATAATGACTACACCTAGGTTCTACAATGTCTACACCTAGGTTCTACAAGGACTACACCTAGGTTCTATAAGGACTACACCTAGGTTCTACAATGACTACACCTAGGTTCTACAATGACTACACCTAGGTTCTACAATGACTACACCTAGGTTCTACAATGACTACACCTAGGTTCTATAAGGACTACACCTATGTTCTACAATGACTACACCTAGGTTCTACAATGACTACACCTAGGTTCTACAAGGACTGCACCTAGGTTCTACAATGACTACACCTAGGTTCTACAAGGACTACACCTAGGTTCTACAAGGACTGCACCTAGGTTCTATAAGGACTACACCTAGGTTCTACAAGGACTACACCTAGGTTCTACAAGGACTACACCTAGGTTATATAAGGACTACACCTAGGTTCTATAAGGACTACACCTAGGTTCTACAATGACTACACCTAGGTTCTACAATGACTACACCTAGGTTCTACAAGGACTACACCTAGGTTATATAAGGACTACACCTAGGTTCTACAAGGACTACACCTAGGTTCTACAAGGACTACACCTAGGTTCTACAATGACTACACCTAGGTTCTACTAGGACTACACCTAGGTTCTACAAGGACTACACCTAGGTTATATAAGGACTACACCTAGGTTCTACAAGGACTACACCTAGGTTCTACAATGACTACACCTAGGTTCTACAATGACTACACCTAGGTTCTACAATGACTACACCTAGGTTCTACAAGGACTACACCTAGGTTCTACAAGGACTGCACCTAGGTTCTACAATGACTACACCTAGGTTCTACAAGGACTACACCTAGGTTCTACAAGGACTGCACCTAGGTTCTATAAGGACTACACCTAGGTTCTACAAGGACTACACCTAGGTTCTACAAGGACTACACCTAGGTTATATAAGGACTACACCTAGGTTCTATAAGGACTACACCTAGGTTCTACAATGACTACACCTAGGTTCTACAATGACTACACCTAGGTTCTACAAGGACTACACCTAGGTTATATAAGGACTACACCTAGGTTCTACAAGGACTACACCTAGGTTCTACAAGGACTACACCTAGGTTCTACAATGACTACACCTAGGTTCTACTAGGACTACACCTAGGTTCTACAATGACTACACATAGGTTCTACAATGACTACACCTAGGTTCTATAAGGACTACACCTAGGTTCTACAAGGACTACACCTAGGTTCTACAAGGACTACACCTAGGTTCTACAATGACTACACCTAGGTTCTACAATGACTACACCTAGGTTCTATAAGGACTACACCTAGGTTCTATAATGACTACACCTAGGTTCTACAATGTCTACACCTAGGTTCTACAAGGACTACACCTAGGTTCTATAAGGACTACACCTAGGTTCTACAATGACTACACCTAGGTTCTACAATGACTACACCTAGGTTCTACAATGACTACACCTAGGTTCTACAATGACTACACCTAGGTTCTATAAGGACTACACCTAGGTTCTACAATGACTACACCTAGGTTCTACAATGACTACACCTAGGTTCTACAAGGACTACACCTAGGTTCTACAAGGACTACACCTAGGTTCTACAAGGACTACACCTAGGTTCTACAATGACTACACCTAGGTTCTACTAGGACTACACCTAGGTTCTACAATGACTACACATAGGTTCTACAATGACTACACCTAGGTTCTATAAGGACTACACCTAGGTTCTACAAGGACTACACCTAGGTTCTACAAGGACTACACCTAGGTTCTACAATGACTACACCTAGGTTCTACAATGACTACACCTAGGTTCTATAAGGACTACACCTAGGTTCTATAATGACTACACCTAGGTTCTACAATGTCTACACCTAGGTTCTACAAGGACTACACCTAGGTTCTATAAGGACTACACCTAGGTTCTACAATGACTACACCTAGGTTCTACAATGACTACACCTAGGTTCTACAATGACTACACCTAGGTTCTACAATGACTACACCTAGGTTCTACAATGACTACACCTAGGTTCTACAAGGACTACACCTAGGTTCTACAAGGACTACACCTAGGTTCTACAAGGACTGCACCTAGGTTCTATAAGGACTACACCTAGGTTCTACAAGGACTACACCTAGGTTCTACAAGGACTACACCTAGGTTCTACAATGACTACACCTAGATTCTACAATGACTACACCTAGGTTCTATAAGGACTACACCTAGGTTCTATAATGACTACACCTAGGTTCTACAATGTCTACACCTAGGTTCTACAAGGACTACACCTAGGTTCTATAAGGACTACACCTAGGTTCTACAATGACTACACCTAGGTTCTACAAGGACTGCACCTAGGTTCTACAATGACTACACCTAGGTTCTACAAGGACTACACCTAGGTTCTACAAGGACTGCACCTAGGTTCTATAAGGACTACACCTAGGTTCTACAAGGACTACACCTAGGTTCTACAAGGACTACACCTAGGTTATATAAGGACTACACCTAGGTTCTATAAGGACTACACCTAGGTTCTACAATGACTACACCTAGGTTCTACAATGACTACACCTAGGTTCTACAAGGACTACACCTAGGTTATATAAGGACTACACCTAGGTTCTACAAGGACTACACCTAGGTTCTACAAGGACTACACCTAGGTTCTACAATGACTACACCTAGGTTCTACTAGGACTACACCTAGGTTCTACAAGGACTACACCTAGGTTATATAAGGACTACACCTAGGTTCTACAAGGACTACACCTAGGTTCTACAATGACTACACCTAGGTTCTACAATGACTACACCTAGGTTCTACAATGACTACACCTAGGTTCTACAAGGACTACACCTAGGTTCTACAAGGACTGCACCTAGGTTCTACAATGACTACACCTAGGTTCTACAAGGACTACACCTAGGTTCTACAAGGACTGCACCTAGGTTCTATAAGGACTACACCTAGGTTCTACAAGGACTACACCTAGGTTCTACAATGACTACACCTAGGTTCTACAATGACTACACCTAGGTTCTATAAGGACTACACCTAGGTTCTATAATGACTACACCTAGGTTCTACAATGTCTACACCTAGGTTCTACAAGGACTACACCTAGGTTCTATAAGGACTACACCTAGGTTCTACAATGACTACACCTAGGTTCTACAATGACTACACCTAGGTTTTACAATGACTACACCTAGGTTCTACAAGGACTACACCTAGGTTCTACAATGACTACACCTAGGTTCTACAAGGACTACACCTAGGTTCTACAATGACTACACCTAGGTTCTACAATGACTACACCTAGGTTCTACAATGACTACACCTATGTTCTACAAGGACTACACCTAGGTTCTACAATGACTACACCTAGGTTCTACGATGACTACACCTAGGTTCTACAAGGACTACACCTAGGTTCTACAAGGACTACACCTAGGTTCTATAAGGACTACACCTAGGTTATATAAGGACTACACCTAGGTTCTGCAAGGACTACACCTAGGTTCTATAAGGACTACACCTAGGTTCTACAATGACTACAGCTAGGTTCTACAATGACTACACCTAGGTTCTATAAGGACTACACCTAGGTTCTACAAGGACTACACCTAGGTTCTACAAGGACTACACCGAGGTTCTACAAGGACTACACCTAGGTTCTACAATGACTACACCTAGGTTCTACAAGGACTACACCTAGGTTCTACAAGGACTACACCTAGGTTCTCCAAGGACTACACCTAGGTTCTACAAGGACTACACCTAGGTTCTATAAGGACTACACCTAGGTTCTACAATGACTACACCTAGGTTCTATAAGGACTACACCTAGGTTCTACAATGACTACACCTAGGTTCTACAATGACTACACCTAGGTTCTACAAGGACTACACCTAGGTTCTATAAGGACTACACCTAGGTTATATAAGGACTACACCTAGGTTCTACAATGACTACACCTAGGTTCTACAAGGACTACACCTAGGTTCTACAATGACTACACCTAGGTTCTACTAGGACTACACCTAGGTTCTACAAGGACTACACCTAGGTTATATAAGGACTACACCTAGGTTCTACAAGGACTACACCTAGGTTCTACAATGACTACACCTAGGTTCTACAATGACTACACCTAGGTTCTACAATGACTACACCTAGGTTCTACAAGGACTACACCTAGGTTCTACAAGGACTGCACCTAGGTTCTACAATGACTACACCTAGGTTCTACAAGGACTACACCTAGGTTCTACAAGGACTGCACCTAGGTTCTATAAGGACTACACCTAGGTTCTACAAGGACTACACCTAGGTTCTACAATGACTACACCTAGGTTCTACAATGACTACACCTAGGTTCTATAAGGACTACACCTAGGTTCTATAATGACTACACCTAGGTTCTACAATGTCTACACCTAGGTTCTACAAGGACTACACCTAGGTTCTATAAGGACTACACCTAGGTTCTACAATGACTACACCTAGGTTCTACAATGACTACACCTAGGTTCTACAATGACTACACCTAGGTTCTACAAGGACTACACCTAGGTTCTATAAGGACTACACCTAGGTTCTACAAGGACTACACCTAGGTTCTACAAGGACTACACCTAGGTTCTACAATGACTACACCTAGGTTCTACTAGGACTACACCTAGGTTCTACAATGACTACACATAGGTTCTACAATGACTACACCTAGGTTCTATAAGGACTACACCTAGGTTCTACAAGGACTACACCTAGGTTCTACAAGGACTACACCTAGGTTCTACAATGACTACACCTAGGTTCTACAATGACTACACCTAGGTTCTATAAGGACTACACCTAGGTTCTATAATGACTACACCTAGGTTCTACAATGTCTACACCTAGGTTCTACAAGGACTACACCTAGGTTCTATAAGGACTACACCTAGGTTCTACAATGACTACACCTAGGTTCTACAATGACTACACCTAGGTTCTACAATGACTACACCTAGGTTCTACAATGACTACACCTAGGTTCTATAAGGACTACACCTATGTTCTACAATGACTACACCTAGGTTCTACAATGACTACACCTAGGTTCTACAAGGACTGCACCTAGGTTCTACAATGACTACACCTAGGTTCTACAAGGACTACACCTAGGTTCTACAAGGACTGCACCTAGGTTCTATAAGGACTACACCTAGGTTCTACAAGGACTACACCTAGGTTCTACAAGGACTACACCTAGGTTATATAAGGACTACACCTAGGTTCTATAAGGACTACACCTAGGTTCTACAATGACTACACCTAGGTTCTACAATGACTACACCTAGGTTCTACAAGGACTACACCTAGGTTATATAAGGACTACACCTAGGTTCTACAAGGACTACACCTAGGTTCTACAAGGACTACACCTAGGTTCTACAATGACTACACCTAGGTTCTACTAGGACTACACCTAGGTTCTACAAGGACTACACCTAGGTTATATAAGGACTACACCTAGGTTCTACAAGGACTACACCTAGGTTCTACAATGACTACACCTAGGTTCTACAATGACTACACCTAGGTTCTACAATGACTACACCTAGGTTCTACAAGGACTACACCTAGGTTCTACAAGGACTGCACCTAGGTTCTACAATGACTACACCTAGGTTCTACAAGGACTACACCTAGGTTCTACAAGGACTGCACCTAGGTTCTATAAGGACTACACCTAGGTTCTACAAGGACTACACCTAGGTTCTACAAGGACTACACCTAGGTTATATAAGGACTACACCTAGGTTCTATAAGGACTACACCTAGGTTCTACAATGACTACACCTAGGTTCTACAATGACTACACCTAGGTTCTACAAGGACTACACCTAGGTTATATAAGGACTACACCTAGGTTCTACAAGGACTACACCTAGGTTCTACAAGGACTACACCTAGGTTCTACAATGACTACACCTAGGTTCTACTAGGACTACACCTAGGTTCTACAATGACTACACATAGGTTCTACAATGACTACACCTAGGTTCTATAAGGACTACACCTAGGTTCTACAAGGACTACACCTAGGTTCTACAAGGACTACACCTAGGTTCTACAATGACTACACCTAGGTT
Organism: Notolepis coatsorum; assembly: GCF_963971535.1. Classification (NCBI taxonomy): domain Eukaryota; kingdom Metazoa; phylum Chordata; class Actinopteri; order Aulopiformes; family Paralepididae; genus Notolepis; species Notolepis coatsorum. The sequence goes on along the minus strand of NC_140168.1, from coordinate 121,228,973 downwards.
CTACAATGACTACACCTAGGTTCTATAAGGACTACACCTAGGTTCTATAATGACTACACCTAGGTTCTACAATGTCTACACCTAGGTTCTACAAGGACTACACCTAGGTTCTATAAGGACTACACCTAGGTTCTACAATGACTACACCTAGGTTCTACAATGACTACACCTAGGTTCTACAATGACTACACCTAGGTTCTACAATGACTACACCTAGGTTCTATAAGGACTACACCTAGGTTCTACAATGACTACACCTAGGTTCTACAATGACTACACCTAGGTTCTACAAGGACTACACCTAGGTTCTACAAGGACTACACCTAGGTTCTACAAGGACTACACCTAGGTTCTACAATGACTACACCTAGGTTCTACTAGGACTACACCTAGGTTCTACAATGACTACACATAGGTTCTACAATGACTACACCTAGGTTCTATAAGGACTACACCTAGGTTCTACAAGGACTACACCTAGGTTCTACAAGGACTACACCTAGGTTCTACAATGACTACACCTAGGTTCTACAATGACTACACCTAGGTTCTATAAGGACTACACCTAGGTTCTATAATGACTACACCTAGGTTCTACAATGTCTACACCTAGGTTCTACAAGGACTACACCTAGGTTCTATAAGGACTACACCTAGGTTCTACAATGACTACACCTAGGTTCTACAATGACTACACCTAGGTTCTACAATGACTACACCTAGGTTCTACAATGACTACACCTAGGTTCTACAATGACTACACCTAGGTTCTACAAGGACTACACCTAGGTTCTACAAGGACTACACCTAGGTTCTACAAGGACTGCACCTAGGTTCTATAAGGACTACACCTAGGTTCTACAAGGACTACACCTAGGTTCTACAAGGACTACACCTAGGTTCTACAATGACTACACCTAGATTCTACAATGACTACACCTAGGTTCTATAAGGACTACACCTAGGTTCTATAATGACTACACCTAGGTTCTACAATGTCTACACCTAGGTTCTACAAGGACTACACCTAGGTTCTATAAGGACTACACCTAGGTTCTACAATGACTACACCTAGGTTCTACAAGGACTGCACCTAGGTTCTACAATGACTACACCTAGGTTCTACAAGGACTACACCTAGGTTCTACAAGGACTGCACCTAGGTTCTATAAGGACTACACCTAGGTTCTACAAGGACTACACCTAGGTTCTACAAGGACTACACCTAGGTTATATAAGGACTACACCTAGGTTCTATAAGGACTACACCTAGGTTCTACAATGACTACACCTAGGTTCTACAATGACTACACCTAGGTTCTACAAGGACTACACCTAGGTTATATAAGGACTACACCTAGGTTCTACAAGGACTACACCTAGGTTCTACAATGACTACACCTAGGTTCTACAATGACTACACCTAGGTTCTACTAGGACTACACCTAGGTTCTACAAGGACTACACCTAGGTTATATAAGGACTACACCTAGGTTCTACAAGGACTACACCTAGGTTCTACAATGACTACACCTAGGTTCTACAATGACTACACCTAGGTTCTACAATGACTACACCTAGGTTCTACAAGGACTACACCTAGGTTCTACAAGGACTGCACCTAGGTTCTACAATGACTACACCTAGGTTCTACAAGGACTACACCTAGGTTCTACAAGGACTGCACCTAGGTTCTATAAGGACTACACCTAGGTTCTACAAGGACTACACCTAGGTTCTACAATGACTACACCTAGGTTCTACAATGACTACACCTAGGTTCTATAAGGACTACACCTAGGTTCTATAATGACTACACCTAGGTTCTACAATGTCTACACCTAGGTTCTACAAGGACTACACCTAGGTTCTATAAGGACTACACCTAGGTTCTACAATGACTACACCTAGGTTCTACAATGACTACACCTAGGTTTTACAATGACTACACCTAGGTTCTACAAGGACTACACCTAGGTTCTACAATGACTACACCTAGGTTCTACAAGGACTACACCTAGGTTCTACAATGACTACACCTAGGTTCTACAATGACTACACCTAGGTTCTACAATGACTACACCTATGTTCTACAAGGACTACACCTAGGTTCTACAATGACTACACCTAGGTTCTACGATGACTACACCTAGGTTCTACAAGGACTACACCTAGGTTCTACAAGGACTACACCTAGGTTCTATAAGGACTACACCTAGGTTATATAAGGACTACACCTAGGTTCTGCAAGGACTACACCTAGGTTCTATAAGGACTACACCTAGGTTCTACAATGACTACAGCTAGGTTCTACAATGACTACACCTAGGTTCTATAAGGACTACACCTAGGTTCTACAAGGACTACACCTAGGTTCTACAAGGACTACACCGAGGTTCTACAAGGACTACACCTAGGTTCTACAATGACTACACCTAGGTTCTACAAGGACTACACCTAGGTTCTACAAGGACTACACCTAGGTTCTCCAAGGACTACACCTAGGTTCTACAAGGACTACACCTAGGTTCTATAAGGACTACACCTAGGTTCTACAATGACTACACCTAGGTTCTATAAGGACTACACCTAGGTTCTACAATGACTACACCTAGGTTCTACAATGACTACACCTAGGTTCTACAAGGACTACACCTAGGTTCTATAAGGACTACACCTAGGTTATATAAGGACTACACCTAGGTTCTACAATGACTACACCTAGGTTCTACAAGGACTACACCTAGGTTCTACAAGGACTGCACCTAGGTTCTATAAGGACTACACCTATGTTCTACAAGGACTACACCTAGGTTCTACAAGGACTACACCTAGGTTCTATAAGGACTACACCTAGGTTCTATAAGGACTACACCTAGGTTCTACAAGGACTACACCTAGGTTCTACAAGGACTACACCTAGGTTCTACAATGACTACACCTAGGTTCTACAATGACTACACCTAGCTTCTACAAGGACTACACCTAGGTTCTACAATGACTACACCTAGCTTCTACAAGGACTACACCTAGGTTCTATAAGGACTACACCTAGGTTCTACAATGACTACACCTAGGTTCTACAAGGACTACACCTAGGTTCTACAAGGACTACACCTAGGTTCTACAAGGACTACACCTAGGTTCTACAAGGACTACACCTAGGTTCTATAAGGACTACACCTAGGTTCTATAAGGACTACACCTAGGTTCTACAATGACTACACCTAGGTTCTACAAGGACTACACCTAGGTTCTCCAAGGACTACACCTAGGTTCTACAAGGACTACACCTAGGTTCTACAATGACTACACCTAGGTTCTACAAGGACTACACCTAGGTTATACAATGACTACACCTAGGTTCTACAAGGACTACACCTAGGTTCTACAATGACTACACCTAGGTTATACAAGGACTACACCTAGGTTCTACAATGACTACACCTAGGTTCTATAAGGACTACACCTAGGTTCTATAATGACTACACCTAGGTTCTATAAGGACTACACCTAGGTTCTACAAGGACTACACCTAGGTTATACAATGACTACACCTAGGTTCTACAAGGACTACACCTAGGTTATACAATGACTACACCTAGGTTCTACAAGGACTACACCTAGGTTCTACAATGACTACACCTAGGTTCTACAATGACTACACCTAGGTTATATAATGACTACACCTAGGTTCTACAAGGACTACACCTAGGTTATACAATGACTACACCTAGGTTCTATAATGACTACACCTAGGTTCTATAAGGACTACACCTAGGTTCTATAATGACTACACCTAGGTTCTATAAGGACTACACCTAGGTTCTATAAGGACTACACCTAGGTTCTACAAGGACTACACCTAGGTTCTACAAGGACTACACCTAGGTTCTACAATGACTACACCTAGGTTCTACAAGGACTACACCTAGGTTCTACAAGGACTACACCTAGGTTCTACAAGGACTACACCTAGGTTCTATAAGGACTACACCTAGGTTCTATAAGGACTACACCTAGGTTCTACAATGACTACACCTAGGTTCTACAATGACTACACCTAGGTTCTACAAGGACTACACCTATGTTCTATAAGGACTACACCTAGGTTCTACAAGGACTACACCTAGGTTCTACAAGGACTACACCTAGGTTCTACAATGACTACACCTAGGTTCTACTAGGACTACACCTAGGTTCTACAATGACTACACATAGGTTCTACAATGACTACACCTAGGTTCTATAAGGACTACACCTAGGTTCTACAAGGACTACACCTAGGTTCTACAAGGACTACACCTAGGTTCTACAATGACTACACCTAGGTTCTACAATGACTACACCTAGGTTCTATAAGGACTACACCGAGGTTCTATAATGACTACACCTAGGTTCTACAATGTCTACACCTAGGTTCTACAAGGACTACACCTAGGTTCTATAAGGACTACACCTAGGTTCTACAATGACTACACCTAGGTTCTACAATGACTACACCTAGGTTCTACAATGACTACACCTAGGTTCTACAATGACTACACCTAGGTTCTACAAGGACTACACCTAGGTTCTACAATGACTACACCTAGGTTCTACAATGACTACACCTAGGTTCTACAATGACTACACCTAGGTTCTACAATGACTACACCTAGGTTCTACAAGGACTACACCTAGGTTCTACAAGGACTGCACCTAGGTTCTACAATGACTACACCTAGGTTCTACAATGACTACACCTAGGTTCTACAAGGACTACACCTAGGTTCTACAAGGACTGCACCTAGGTTCTATAAGGACTACACCTAGGTTCTACAAGGACTACACCTAGGTTCTACAAGGACTACACCTAGGTTATATAAGGACTACACCTAGGTTCTATAAGGACTACACCTAGGTTCTACAATGACTACACCTAGGTTCTACAATGACTACACCTAGGTTCTACAAGGACTACACCTAGGTTATATAAGGACTACACCTAGGTTCTACAAGGACTACACCTAGGTTCTACAAGGACTACACCTAGGTTCTACAATGACTACACCTAGGTTCTACTAGGACTACACCTAGGTTCTACAATGACTACACATAGGTTCTACAATGACTACACCTAGGTTCTATAAGGACTACACCTAGGTTCTACAAGGACTACACCTAGGTTCTACAAGGACTACACCTAGGTTCTACAATGACTACACCTAGGTTCTACAATGACTACACCTAGGTTCTATAAGGACTACACCTAGGTTCTATAATGACTACACCTAGGTTCTACAATGTCTACACCTAGGTTCTACAAGGACTACACCTAGGTTCTATAAGGACTACACCTAGGTTCTACAATGACTACACCTAGGTTCTACAATGACTACACCTAGGTTCTACAATGACTACACCTAGGTTCTACAATGACTACACCTAGGTTCTATAAGGACTACACCTAGGTTCTACAATGACTACACCTAGGTTCTACAATGACTACACCTAGGTTCTACAAGGACTACACCTAGGTTCTACAAGGACTACACCTAGGTTCTACAAGGACTACACCTAGGTTCTACAATGACTACACCTAGGTTCTACTAGGACTACACCTAGGTTCTACAATGACTACACATAGGTTCTACAATGACTACACCTAGGTTCTATAAGGACTACACCTAGGTTCTACAAGGACTACACCTAGGTTCTACAAGGACTACACCTAGGTTCTATAAGGACTACACCTAGGTTCTACAATGACTACACCTAGGTTCTACAAGGACTGCACCTAGGTTCTACAATGACTACACCTAGGTTCTACAAGGACTACACCTAGGTTCTACAAGGACTGCACCTAGGTTCTATAAGGACTACACCTAGGTTCTACAAGGACTACACCTAGGTTCTACAAGGACTACACCTAGGTTATATAAGGACTACACCTAGGTTCTATAAGGACTACACCTAGGTTCTACAATGACTACACCTAGGTTCTACAATGACTACACCTAGGTTCTACAAGGACTACACCTAGGTTATATAAGGACTACACCTAGGTTCTACAAGGACTACACCTAGGTTCTACAAGGACTACACCTAGGTTCTACAATGACTACACCTAGGTTCTACTAGGACTACACCTAGGTTCTACAAGGACTACACCTAGGTTATATAAGGACTACACCTAGGTTCTACAAGGACTACACCTAGGTTCTACAATGACTACACCTAGGTTCTACAATGACTACACCTAGGTTCTACAATGACTACACCTAGGTTCTACAAGGACTACACCTAGGTTCTACAAGGACTGCACCTAGGTTCTACAATGACTACACCTAGGTTCTACAAGGACTACACCTAGGTTCTACAAGGACTGCACCTAGGTTCTATAAGGACTACACCTAGGTTCTACAAGGACTACACCTAGGTTCTACAATGACTACACCTAGGTTCTACAATGACTACACCTAGGTTCTATAAGGACTACACCTAGGTTCTATAATGACTACACCTAGGTTCTACAATGTCTACACCTAGGTTCTACAAGGACTACACCTAGGTTCTATAAGGACTACACCTAGGTTCTACAATGACTACACCTAGGTTCTACAATGACTACACCTAGGTTCTACAATGACTACACCTAGGTTCTACAAGGACTACACCTAGGTTCTACAAGGACTGCACCTAGGTTCTACAATGACTACACCTAGGTTCTACAAGGACTACACCTAGGTTCTACAAGGACTGCACCTAGGTTCTATAAGGACTACACCTAGGTTCTACAAGGACTACACCTAGGTTCTACAAGGACTACACCTAGGTTATATAAGGACTACACCTAGGTTCTATAAGGACTACACCTAGGTTCTACAATGACTACACCTAGGTTCTACAATGACTACACCTAGGTTCTACAAAGACTACACCTAGGTTATATAAGGACTACACCTAGGTTCTACAAGGACTACACCTAGGTTCTACAAGGACTACACCTAGGTTCTACAATGACTACACCTAGGTTCTACTAGGACTACACCTAGGTTCTACAATGACTACACATAGGTTCTACAATGACTACACCTAGGTTCTATAAGGACTACACCTAGGTTCTACAAGGACTACACCTAGGTTCTACAAGGACTACACCTAGGTTCTACAATGACTACACCTAGGTTCTACAATGACTACACCTAGGTTCTATAAGGACTACACCTAGGTTCTATAATGACTACACCTAGGTTCTACAATGTCTACACCTAGGTTCTACAAGGACTACACCTAGGTTCTATAAGGACTACACCTAGGTTCTACAATGACTACACCTAGGTTCTACAATGACTACACCTAGGTTCTACAATGACTACACCTAGGTTCTACAATGACTACACCTAGGTTCTATAAGGACTACACCTAGGTTCTACAATGACTACACCTAGGTTCTACAATGACTACACCTAGGTTCTACAAGGACTACACCTAGGTTCTACAAGGACTACACCTAGGTTCTACAAGGACTACACCTAGGTTCTACAATGACTACACCTAGGTTCTACTAGGACTACACCTAGGTTCTACAATGACTACACATAGGTTCTACAATGACTACACCTAGGTTCTATAAGGACTACACCTAGGTTCTACAAGGACTACACCTAGGTTCTACAAGGACTACACCTAGGTTCTACAATGACTACACCTAGGTTCTACAATGACTACACCTAGGTTCTATAAGGACTACACCTAGGTTCTATAATGACTACACCTAGGTTCTACAATGTCTACACCTAGGTTCTACAAGGACTACACCTAGGTTCTATAAGGACTACACCTAGGTTCTACAATGACTACACCTAGGTTCTACAATGACTACACCTAGGTTCTACAATGACTACACCTAGGTTCTACAATGACTACACCTAGGTTCTACAATGACTACACCTAGGTTCTACAAGGACTACACCTAGGTTCTACAAGGACTACACCTAGGTTCTACAAGGACTGCACCTAGGTTCTATAAGGACTACACCTAGGTTCTACAAGGACTACACCTAGGTTCTACAAGGACTACACCTAGGTTCTACAATGACTACACCTAGATTCTACAATGACTACACCTAGGTTCTATAAGGACTACACCTAGGTTCTATAATGACTACACCTAGGTTCTACAATGTCTACACCTAGGTTCTACAAGGACTACACCTAGGTTCTATAAGGACTACACCTAGGTTCTACAATGACTACACCTAGGTTCTACAAGGACTGCACCTAGGTTCTACAATGACTACACCTAGGTTCTACAAGGACTACACCTAGGTTCTACAAGGACTGCACCTAGGTTCTATAAGGACTACACCTAGGTTCTACAAGGACTACACCTAGGTTCTACAAGGACTACACCTAGGTTATATAAGGACTACACCTAGGTTCTATAAGGACTACACCTAGGTTCTACAATGACTAAACCTAGGTTCTACAATGACTACACCTAGGTTCTACAAGGACTACACCTAGGTTATATAAGGACTACACCTAGGTTCTACAAGGACTACACCTAGGTTCTACAAGGACTACACCTAGGTTCTACAATGACTACACCTAGGTTCTACTAGGACTACACCTAGGTTCTACAAGGACTACACCTAGGTTATATAAGGACTACACCTAGGTTCTACAAGGACTACACCTAGGTTCTACAATGACTACACCTAGGTTCTACAATGACTACACCTAGGTTCTACAATGACTACACCTAGGTTCTACAAGGACTACACCTAGGTTCTACAAGGACTGCACCTAGGTTCTACAATGACTACACCTAGGTTCTACAAGGACTACACCTAGGTTCTACAAGGACTGCACCTAGGTTCTATAAGGACTACACCTAGGTTCTACAAGGACTACACCTAGGTTCTACAATGACTACACCTAGGTTCTACAATGACTACACCTAGGTTCTATAAGGACTACACCTAGGTTCTATAATGACTACACCTAGGTTCTACAATGTCTACACCTAGGTTCTACAAGGACTACACCTAGGTTCTATAAGGACTACACCTAGGTTCTACAATGACTACACCTAGGTTCTACAATGACTACACCTAGGTTCTACAATGACTACACCTAGGTTCTACAAGGACTACACCTAGGTTCTACAAGGACTGCACCTAGGTTCTACAATGACTACACCTAGGTTCTACAATGACTACACCTAGGTTCTACAAGGACTGCACCTAGGTTCTATAAGGACTACACCTAGGTTCTACAAGGACTACACCTAGGTTCTACAAGGACTACACCTAGGTTATATAAGGACTACACCTAGGTTCTATAAGGACTACACCTAGGTTCTACAATGACTACACCTAGGTTCTACAATGACTACACCTAGGTTCTACAAGGACTACACCTAGGTTATATAAGGACTACACCTAGGTTCTACAAGGACTACACCTAGGTTCTACAAGGACTACACCTAGGTTCTACAATGACTACACCTAGGTTCTACTAGGACTACACCTAGGTTCTACAATGACTACACATAGGTTCTACAATGACTACACCTAGGTTCTATAAGGACTACACCTAGGTTCTACAAGGACTACACCTAGGTTCTACAAGGACTACACCTAGGTTCTACAATGACTACACCTAGGTTCTACAATGACTACACCTAGGTTCTATAAGGACTACACCTAGGTTCTATAATGACTACACCTAGGTTCTACAATGTCTACACCTAGGTTCTACAATGACTACACCTAGGTTCTATAAGGACTACACCTAGGTTCTATAATGACTACACCTAGGTTCTACAATGTCTACACCTAGGTTCTACAAGGACTACACCTAGGTTCTATAAGGACTACACCTAGGTTCTACAATGACTACACCTAGGTTCTACAATGACTACACCTAGGTTCTACAATGACTACACCTAGGTTCTACAATGACTACACCTAGGTTCTACAATGACTACACCTAGGTTCTACAAGGACTACACCTAGGTTCTACAAGGACTACACCTAGGTTCTACAAGGACTGCACCTAGGTTCTATAAGGACTACACCTAGGTTCTACAAGGACTACACCTAGGTTCTACAAGGACTACACCTAGGTTCTACAATGACTACACCTAGGTTCTACAATGACTACACCTAGGTTCTATAAGGACTACACCTAGGTTCTATAATGACTACACCTAGGTTCTACAATGTCTACACCTAGGTTCTACAAGGACTACACCTAGGTTCTATAAGGACTACACCTAGGTTCTACAATGACTACACCTAGGTTCTACAATGACTACACCTAGGTTCTACAATGACTACACCTAGGTTCTACAAGGACTACACCTAGGTTCTACAATGACTACACCTAGGTTCTACAAGGACTACACCTAGGTTCTACAATGACTACACCTAGGTTCTACAATGACTACACCTAGGTTCTACAATGACTACACCTATGTTCTACAAGGACTACACCTAGGTTCTACAATGACTACACCTAGGTTCTACGATGACTACACCTAGGTTCTACAAGGACTACACCTAGGTTCTACAAGGACTACACCTAGGTTATATAAGGACTACACCTAGGTTCTGCAAGGACTACACCTAGGTTCTATAAGGACTACACCTAGGTTCTACAATGACTACAGCTAGGTTCTACAATGACTACACCTAGGTTCTATAAGGACTACACCTAGGTTCTACAAGGACTACACCTAGGTTCTACAAGGACTACACCGAGGTTCTACAAGGACTACACCTAGGTTCTACAATGACTACACCTAGGTTCTACAAGGACTACACCTAGGTTCTACAAGGACTACACCTAGGTTCTCCAAGGACTACACCTAGGTTCTACAAGGACTACACCTAGGTTCTATAAGGACTACACCTAGGTTCTACAATGACTACACCTAGGTTCTATAAGGACTACACCTAGGTTCTACAATGACTACACCTAGGTTCTACAATGACTACACCTAGGTTCTACAAGGACTACACCTAGGTTCTACAATGACTACACCTAGGTTCTACAAGGACTGCACCTAGGTTCTATAAGGACTACACCTAGGTTCTACAAGGACTACACCTAGGTTCTACAAGGACTACACCTAGGTTCTACAAGGACTGCACCTAGGTTCTACAATGACTACACCTAGGTTCTACAATGACTACACCTAGGTTCTACAAGGACTGCACCTAGGTTCTATAAGGACTACACCTAGGTTCTACAAGGACTACACCTAGGTTCTACAAGGACTACACCTAGGTTCTATAAGGACTACACCTAGGTTCTATAAGGACTACACCTAGGTTCTACAATGACTACACCTAGGTTCTACAATGACTACACCTAGGTTCTACAAGGACTACACCTAGGTTCTATAAGGACTACACCTAGGTTCTACAAGGACTACACCTAGGTTCTACAAGGACTACACCTAGGTTCTACAATGACTACACCTAGGTTCTACTAGGACTACACCTAGGTTCTACAATGACTACACATAGGTTCTACAATGACTACACCTAGGTTCTATAAGGACTACACCTAGGTTCTACAAGGACTACACCTAGGTTCTACAAGGACTACACCTAGGTTCTACAATGACTACACCTAGGTTCTACAATGACTACACCTAGGTTCTATAAGGACTACACCTAGGTTCTATAATGACTACACCTAGGTTCTACAATGTCTACACCTAGGTTCTACAAGGACTACACCTAGGTTCTATAAGGACTACACCTAGGTTCTACAATGACTACACCTAGGTTCTACAATGACTACACCTAGGTTCTACAATGACTACACCTAGGTTCTACAATGACTACACCTAGGTTCTATAAGGACTACACCTAGGTTCTACAATGACTACACCTAGGTTCTACAATGACTACACCTAGGTTCTACACGGACTACACCTAGGTTCTACAAGGACTACACCTAGGTTCTACAAGGACTACACCTAGGTTCTACAATGACTACACCTAGGTTCTACTAGGACTACACCTAGGTTCTACAATGACTACACCTAGGTTCTATAAGGACTACACCTAGGTTCTACAAGGACTACACCTAGGTTCTACAAGGACTACACCTAGGTTCTACAATGACTACACCTAGGTTCTACAATGACTACACCTAGGTTCTATAAGGACTACACCTAGGTTCTATAATGACTACACCTAGGTTCTACAATGTCTACACCTAGGTTCTACAAGGACTACACCTAGGTTCTATAAGGACTACACCTAGGTTCTACAATGACTACACCTAGGTTCTACAATGACTACACCTAGGTTCTACAATGACTACACCTAGGTTCTACAATGACTACACCTAGGTTCTATAAGGACTACACCTAGGTTCTACAATGACTACACCTAGGTTCTACAATGACTACACCTAGGTTCTACAAGGACTACACCTAGGTTCTACAAGGACTACACCTAGGTTCTACAAGGACTGCACCTAGGTTCTATAAGGACTACACCTAGGTTCTACAAGGACTACACCTAGGTTCTACAAGGACTACACCTAGGTTCTACAAGGACTGCACCTAGGTTCTACAATGACTACACCTAGGTTCTACAAGGACTACACCTAGGTTCTACAAGGACTGCACCTAGGTTCTATAAGGACTACACCTAGGTTCTACAAGGACTACACCTAGGTTCTACAAGGACTACACCTAGGTTCTATAAGGACTACACCTAGGTTATATAAGGACTACACCTAGGTTCTACAATGACTACACCTAGGTTCTACAATGACTACACCTAGGTTCTACAAGGACTACACCTAGGTTCTATAAGGACTACACCTAGGTTCTACAAGGACTACACCTAGGTTCTACAAGGACTACACCTAGGTTCTACAATGACTACACCTAGGTTCTACTAGGACTACACCTAGGTTCTACAATGACTACACATAGGTTCTACAATGACTACACCTAGGTTCTATAAGGACTACACCTATGTTCTACAAGGACTACACCTATGTTCTACAAGGACTACACCTAGGTTCTACAATGACTACACCTAGGTTCTACAATGACTACACCTAGGTTCTATAAGGACTACACCTAGGTTCTATAATGACTACACCTAGGTTCTACAATGTCTACACCTAGGTTCTACAAGGACTACACCTAGGTTCTATAAGGACTACACCTAGGTTCTACAATGACTACACCTAGGTTCTACAATGACTACACCTAGGTTTTACAATGACTACACCTAGGTTCTACAAGGACTACACCTAGGTTCTACAATGACTACACCTAGGTTCTACAAGGACTACACCTAGGTTCTACAATGACTACACCTAGGTTCTACAATGACTACACCTAGGTTCTACAATGACTACACCTATGTTCTACAAGGACTACACCTAGGTTCTACAATGACTACACCTAGGTTCTACGATGACTACACCTAGGTTCTACAAGGACTACACCTAGGTTCTACAAGGACTACACCTAGGTTCTATAAGGACTACACCTAGGTTATATAAGGACTACACCTAGGTTCTGCAAGGACTACACCTAGGTTCTATAAGGACTACACCTAGGTTCTACAATGACTACAGCTAGGTTCTACAATGACTACACCTAGGTTCTATAAGGACTACACCTAGGTTCTACAAGGACTACACCTAGGTTCTACAAGGACTACACCGAGGTTCTACAAGGACTACACCTAGGTTCTACAATGACTACACCTAGGTTCTACAAGGACTACACCTAGGTTCTACAAGGACTACACCTAGGTTCTCCAAGGACTACACCTAGGTTCTACAAGGACTACACCTAGGTTCTATAAGGACTACACCTAGGTTCTACAATGACTACACCTAGGTTCTATAAGGACTACACCTAGGTTCTACAATGACTACACCTAGGTTCTACAATGACTACACCTAGGTTCTACAAGGACTACACCTAGGTTCTATAAGGACTACACCTAGGTTATATAAGGACTACACCTAGGTTCTACAATGACTACACCTAGGTTCTACAAGGACTACACCTAGGTTCTACAAGGACTGCACCTAGGTTCTATAAGGACTACACCTATGTTCTACAAGGACTACACCTAGGTTCTACAAGGACTACACCTAGGTTCTATAAGGACTACACCTAGGTTCTATAAGGACTACACCTAGGTTCTACAAGGACTACACCTAGGTTCTACAAGGACTACACCTAGGTTCTACAATGACTACACCTAGGTTCTACAATGACTACACCTAGCTTCTACAAGGACTACACCTAGGTTCTACAATGACTACACCTAGCTTCTACAAGGACTACACCTAGGTTCTATAAGGACTACACCTAGGTTCTACAATGACTACACCTAGGTTCTACAAGGACTACACCTAGGTTCTACAAGGACTACACCTAGGTTCTACAAGGACTACACCTAGGTTCTACAAGGACTACACCTAGGTTCTATAAGGACTACACCTAGGTTCTATAAGGACTACACCTAGGTTCTACAATGACTACACCTAGGTTCTACAAGGACTACACCTAGGTTCTCCAAGGACTACACCTAGGTTCTACAAGGACTACACCTAGGTTCTACAATGACTACACCTAGGTTCTACAAGGACTACACCTAGGTTATACAATGACTACACCTAGGTTCTACAAGGACTACACCTAGGTTCTACAATGACTACACCTAGGTTATACAAGGACTACACCTAGGTTCTACAATGACTACACCTAGGTTCTATAAGGACTACACCTAGGTTCTATAATGACTACACCTAGGTTCTATAAGGACTACACCTAGGTTCTACAAGGACTACACCTAGGTTATACAATGACTACACCTAGGTTCTACAAGGACTACACCTAGGTTATACAATGACTACACCTAGGTTCTACAAGGACTACACCTAGGTTCTACAATGACTACACCTAGGTTCTACAATGACTACACCTAGGTTATATAATGACTACACCTAGGTTCTACAAGGACTACACCTAGGTTATACAATGACTACACCTAGGTTCTATAATGACTACACCTAGGTTCTATAAGGACTACACCTAGGTTCTATAATGACTACACCTAGGTTCTATAAGGACTACACCTAGGTTCTATAAGGACTACACCTAGGTTCTACAAGGACTACACCTAGGTTCTACAAGGACTACACCTAGGTTCTACAATGACTACACCTAGGTTCTACAAGGACTACACCTAGGTTCTACAAGGACTACACCTAGGTTCTACAAGGACTACACCTAGGTTCTATAAGGACTACACCTAGGTTCTATAAGGACTACACCTAGGTTCTACAATGACTACACCTAGGTTCTACAATGACTACACCTAGGTTCTACAAGGACTACACCTATGTTCTATAAGGACTACACCTAGGTTCTACAAGGACTACACCTAGGTTCTACAAGGACTACACCTAGGTTCTACAATGACTACACCTAGGTTCTACTAGGACTACACCTAGGTTCTACAAGGACTACACCTAGGTTCTACAAGGACTACACCTAGGTTCTATAAGGACTACACCTAGGTTCTATAAGGACTACACCTAGGTTCTACAATGACTACACCTAGGTTCTACAATGACTACACCTAGGTTCTACAAGGACTACACCTATGTTCTATAAGGACTACACCTAGGTTCTACAAGGACTACACCTAGGTTCTACAAGGACTACACCTAGGTTCTACAATGACTACACCTAGGTTCTACTAGGACTACACCTAGGTTCTACAATGACTACACATAGGTTCTACAATGACTACACCTAGGTTCTATAAGGACTACACCTAGGTTCTACAAGGACTACACCTAGGTTCTACAAGGACTACACCTAGGTTCTACAATGACTACACCTAGGTTCTACAATGACTACACCTAGGTTCTATAAGGACTACACCGAGGTTCTATAATGACTACACCTAGGTTCTACAATGTCTACACCTAGGTTCTACAAGGACTACACCTAGGTTCTATAAGGACTACACCTAGGTTCTACAATGACTACACCTAGGTTCTACAATGACTACACCTAGGTTCTACAATGACTACACCTAGGTTCTACAATGACTACACCTAGGTTCTACAAGGACTACACCTAGGTTCTACAATGACTACACCTAGGTTCTACAATGACTACACCTAGGTTCTACAATGACTACACCTAGGTTCTACAATGACTACACCTAGGTTCTACAAGGACTACACCTAGGTTCTACAAGGACTGCACCTAGGTTCTACAATGACTACACCTAGGTTCTACAATGACTACACCTAGGTTCTACAAGGACTACACCTAGGTTCTACAAGGACTGCACCTAGGTTCTATAAGGACTACACCTAGGTTCTACAAGGACTACACCTAGGTTCTACAAGGACTACACCTAGGTTATATAAGGACTACACCTAGGTTCTATAAGGACTACACCTAGGTTCTACAATGACTACACCTAGGTTCTACAATGACTACACCTAGGTTCTACAAGGACTACACCTAGGTTATATAAGGACTACACCTAGGTTCTACAAGGACTACACCTAGGTTCTACAAGGACTACACCTAGGTTCTACAATGACTACACCTAGGTTCTACTAGGACTACACCTAGGTTCTACAATGACTACACATAGGTTCTACAATGACTACACCTAGGTTCTATAAGGACTACACCTAGGTTCTACAAGGACTACACCTAGGTTCTACAAGGACTACACCTAGGTTCTACAATGACTACACCTAGGTTCTACAATGACTACACCTAGGTTCTATAAGGACTACACCTAGGTTCTATAATGACTACACCTAGGTTCTACAATGTCTACACCTAGGTTCTACAAGGACTACACCTAGGTTCTATAAGGACTACACCTAGGTTCTACAATGACTACACCTAGGTTCTACAATGACTACACCTAGGTTCTACAATGACTACACCTAGGTTCTACAATGACTACACCTAGGTTCTATAAGGACTACACCTAGGTTCTACAATGACTACACCTAGGTTCTACAATGACTACACCTAGGTTCTACAAGGACTACACCTAGGTTCTACAAGGACTACACCTAGGTTCTACAAGGACTACACCTAGGTTCTACAATGACTACACCTAGGTTCTACTAGGACTACACCTAGGTTCTACAATGACTACACATAGGTTCTACAATGACTACACCTAGGTTCTATAAGGACTACACCTAGGTTCTACAAGGACTACACCTAGGTTCTACAAGGACTACACCTAGGTTCTATAAGGACTACACCTAGGTTCTACAATGACTACACCTAGGTTCTACAAGGACTGCACCTAGGTTCTACAATGACTACACCTAGGTTCTACAAGGACTACACCTAGGTTCTACAAGGACTGCACCTAGGTTCTATAAGGACTACACCTAGGTTCTACAAGGACTACACCTAGGTTCTACAAGGACTACACCTAGGTTATATAAGGACTACACCTAGGTTCTATAAGGACTACACCTAGGTTCTACAATGACTACACCTAGGTTCTACAATGACTACACCTAGGTTCTACAAGGACTACACCTAGGTTATATAAGGACTACACCTAGGTTCTACAAGGACTACACCTAGGTTCTACAAGGACTACACCTAGGTTCTACAATGACTACACCTAGGTTCTACTAGGACTACACCTAGGTTCTACAAGGACTACACCTAGGTTATATAAGGACTACACCTAGGTTCTACAAGGACTACACCTAGGTTCTACAATGACTACACCTAGGTTCTACAATGACTACACCTAGGTTCTACAATGACTACACCTAGGTTCTACAAGGACTACACCTAGGTTCTACAAGGACTGCACCTAGGTTCTACAATGACTACACCTAGGTTCTACAAGGACTACACCTAGGTTCTACAAGGACTGCACCTAGGTTCTATAAGGACTACACCTAGGTTCTACAAGGACTACACCTAGGTTCTACAATGACTACACCTAGGTTCTACAATGACTACACCTAGGTTCTATAAGGACTACACCTAGGTTCTATAATGACTACACCTAGGTTCTACAATGTCTACACCTAGGTTCTACAAGGACTACACC
Source organism: Notolepis coatsorum (assembly GCF_963971535.1). Classification (NCBI taxonomy): domain Eukaryota; kingdom Metazoa; phylum Chordata; class Actinopteri; order Aulopiformes; family Paralepididae; genus Notolepis; species Notolepis coatsorum. The sequence continues at coordinate 121,210,851 of NC_140168.1, read as the reverse complement.
TAGGTTCTATAAGGACTACACCTAGGTTCTACAATGACTACACCTAGGTTCTACAATGACTACACCTAGGTTCTACAATGACTACACCTAGGTTCTACAAGGACTACACCTAGGTTCTACAAGGACTGCACCTAGGTTCTACAATGACTACACCTAGGTTCTACAAGGACTACACCTAGGTTCTACAAGGACTGCACCTAGGTTCTATAAGGACTACACCTAGGTTCTACAAGGACTACACCTAGGTTCTACAAGGACTACACCTAGGTTATATAAGGACTACACCTAGGTTCTATAAGGACTACACCTAGGTTCTACAATGACTACACCTAGGTTCTACAATGACTACACCTAGGTTCTACAAAGACTACACCTAGGTTATATAAGGACTACACCTAGGTTCTACAAGGACTACACCTAGGTTCTACAAGGACTACACCTAGGTTCTACAATGACTACACCTAGGTTCTACTAGGACTACACCTAGGTTCTACAATGACTACACATAGGTTCTACAATGACTACACCTAGGTTCTATAAGGACTACACCTAGGTTCTACAAGGACTACACCTAGGTTCTACAAGGACTACACCTAGGTTCTACAATGACTACACCTAGGTTCTACAATGACTACACCTAGGTTCTATAAGGACTACACCTAGGTTCTATAATGACTACACCTAGGTTCTACAATGTCTACACCTAGGTTCTACAAGGACTACACCTAGGTTCTATAAGGACTACACCTAGGTTCTACAATGACTACACCTAGGTTCTACAAGGACTACACCTAGGTTCTACAAGGACTACACCTAGGTTCTACAATGACTACACCTAGGTTCTACTAGGACTACACCTAGGTTCTACAAGGACTACACCTAGGTTATATAAGGACTACACCTAGGTTCTACAAGGACTACACCTAGGTTCTACAATGACTACACCTAGGTTCTACAATGACTACACCTAGGTTCTACAATGACTACACCTAGGTTCTACAAGGACTACACCTAGGTTCTACAAGGACTGCACCTAGGTTCTACAATGACTACACCTAGGTTCTACAAGGACTACACCTAGGTTCTACAAGGACTGCACCTAGGTTCTATAAGGACTACACCTAGGTTCTACAAGGACTACACCTAGGTTCTACAATGACTACACCTAGGTTCTACAATGACTACACCTAGGTTCTATAAGGACTACACCTAGGTTCTATAATGACTACACCTAGGTTCTACAATGTCTACACCTAGGTTCTACAAGGACTACACCTAGGTTCTATAAGGACTACACCTAGGTTCTACAATGACTACACCTAGGTTCTACAATGACTACACCTAGGTTCTACAATGACTACACCTAGGTTCTACAAGGACTACACCTAGGTTCTACAAGGACTGCACCTAGGTTCTACAATGACTACACCTAGGTTCTACAAGGACTACACCTAGGTTCTACAAGGACTGCACCTAGGTTCTATAAGGACTACACCTAGGTTCTACAAGGACTACACCTAGGTTCTACAAGGACTACACCTAGGTTATATAAGGACTACACCTAGGTTCTATAAGGACTACACCTAGGTTCTACAATGACTACACCTAGGTTCTACAATGACTACACCTAGGTTCTACAAAGACTACACCTAGGTTATATAAGGACTACACCTAGGTTCTACAAGGACTACACCTAGGTTCTACAAGGACTACACCTAGGTTCTACAATGACTACACCTAGGTTCTACTAGGACTACACCTAGGTTCTACAATGACTACACATAGGTTCTACAATGACTACACCTAGGTTCTATAAGGACTACACCTAGGTTCTACAAGGACTACACCTAGGTTCTACAAGGACTACACCTAGGTTCTACAATGACTACACCTAGGTTCTACAATGACTACACCTAGGTTCTATAAGGACTACACCTAGGTTCTATAATGACTACACCTAGGTTCTACAATGTCTACACCTAGGTTCTACAAGGACTACACCTAGGTTCTATAAGGACTACACCTAGGTTCTACAATGACTACACCTAGGTTCTACAATGACTACACCTAGGTTCTACAATGACTACACCTAGGTTCTACAATGACTACACCTAGGTTCTATAAGGACTACACCTAGGTTCTACAATGACTACACCTAGGTTCTACAATGACTACACCTAGGTTCTACAAGGACTACACCTAGGTTCTACAAGGACTACACCTAGGTTCTACAAGGACTACACCTAGGTTCTACAATGACTACACCTAGGTTCTACTAGGACTACACCTAGGTTCTACAATGACTACACATAGGTTCTACAATGACTACACCTAGGTTCTATAAGGACTACACCTAGGTTCTACAAGGACTACACCTAGGTTCTACAAGGACTACACCTAGGTTCTACAATGACTACACCTAGGTTCTACAATGACTACACCTAGGTTCTATAAGGACTACACCTAGGTTCTATAATGACTACACCTAGGTTCTACAATGTCTACACCTAGGTTCTACAAGGACTACACCTAGGTTCTATAAGGACTACACCTAGGTTCTACAATGACTACACCTAGGTTCTACAATGACTACACCTAGGTTCTACAATGACTACACCTAGGTTCTACAATGACTACACCTAGGTTCTACAATGACTACACCTAGGTTCTACAAGGACTACACCTAGGTTCTACAAGGACTACACCTAGGTTCTACAAGGACTGCACCTAGGTTCTATAAGGACTACACCTAGGTTCTACAAGGACTACACCTAGGTTCTACAAGGACTACACCTAGGTTCTACAATGACTACACCTAGATTCTACAATGACTACACCTAGGTTCTATAAGGACTACACCTAGGTTCTATAATGACTACACCTAGGTTCTACAATGTCTACACCTAGGTTCTACAAGGACTACACCTAGGTTCTATAAGGACTACACCTAGGTTCTACAATGACTACACCTAGGTTCTACAAGGACTGCACCTAGGTTCTACAATGACTACACCTAGGTTCTACAAGGACTACACCTAGGTTCTACAAGGACTGCACCTAGGTTCTATAAGGACTACACCTAGGTTCTACAAGGACTACACCTAGGTTCTACAAGGACTACACCTAGGTTATATAAGGACTACACCTAGGTTCTATAAGGACTACACCTAGGTTCTACAATGACTAAACCTAGGTTCTACAATGACTACACCTAGGTTCTACAAGGACTACACCTAGGTTATATAAGGACTACACCTAGGTTCTACAAGGACTACACCTAGGTTCTACAAGGACTACACCTAGGTTCTACAATGACTACACCTAGGTTCTACTAGGACTACACCTAGGTTCTACAAGGACTACACCTAGGTTATATAAGGACTACACCTAGGTTCTACAAGGACTACACCTAGGTTCTACAATGACTACACCTAGGTTCTACAATGACTACACCTAGGTTCTACAATGACTACACCTAGGTTCTACAAGGACTACACCTAGGTTCTACAAGGACTGCACCTAGGTTCTACAATGACTACACCTAGGTTCTACAAGGACTACACCTAGGTTCTACAAGGACTGCACCTAGGTTCTATAAGGACTACACCTAGGTTCTACAAGGACTACACCTAGGTTCTACAATGACTACACCTAGGTTCTACAATGACTACACCTAGGTTCTATAAGGACTACACCTAGGTTCTATAATGACTACACCTAGGTTCTACAATGTCTACACCTAGGTTCTACAAGGACTACACCTAGGTTCTATAAGGACTACACCTAGGTTCTACAATGACTACACCTAGGTTCTACAATGACTACACCTAGGTTCTACAATGACTACACCTAGGTTCTACAAGGACTACACCTAGGTTCTACAAGGACTGCACCTAGGTTCTACAATGACTACACCTAGGTTCTACAATGACTACACCTAGGTTCTACAAGGACTGCACCTAGGTTCTATAAGGACTACACCTAGGTTCTACAAGGACTACACCTAGGTTCTACAAGGACTACACCTAGGTTATATAAGGACTACACCTAGGTTCTATAAGGACTACACCTAGGTTCTACAATGACTACACCTAGGTTCTACAATGACTACACCTAGGTTCTACAAGGACTACACCTAGGTTATATAAGGACTACACCTAGGTTCTACAAGGACTACACCTAGGTTCTACAAGGACTACACCTAGGTTCTACAATGACTACACCTAGGTTCTACTAGGACTACACCTAGGTTCTACAATGACTACACATAGGTTCTACAATGACTACACCTAGGTTCTATAAGGACTACACCTAGGTTCTACAAGGACTACACCTAGGTTCTACAAGGACTACACCTAGGTTCTACAATGACTACACCTAGGTTCTACAATGACTACACCTAGGTTCTATAAGGACTACACCTAGGTTCTATAATGACTACACCTAGGTTCTACAATGTCTACACCTAGGTTCTACAATGACTACACCTAGGTTCTATAAGGACTACACCTAGGTTCTATAATGACTACACCTAGGTTCTACAATGTCTACACCTAGGTTCTACAAGGACTACACCTAGGTTCTATAAGGACTACACCTAGGTTCTACAATGACTACACCTAGGTTCTACAATGACTACACCTAGGTTCTACAATGACTACACCTAGGTTCTACAATGACTACACCTAGGTTCTACAATGACTACACCTAGGTTCTACAAGGACTACACCTAGGTTCTACAAGGACTACACCTAGGTTCTACAAGGACTGCACCTAGGTTCTATAAGGACTACACCTAGGTTCTACAAGGACTACACCTAGGTTCTACAAGGACTACACCTAGGTTCTACAATGACTACACCTAGGTTCTACAATGACTACACCTAGGTTCTATAAGGACTACACCTAGGTTCTATAATGACTACACCTAGGTTCTACAATGTCTACACCTAGGTTCTACAAGGACTACACCTAGGTTCTATAAGGACTACACCTAGGTTCTACAATGACTACACCTAGGTTCTACAATGACTACACCTAGGTTCTACAATGACTACACCTAGGTTCTACAAGGACTACACCTAGGTTCTACAATGACTACACCTAGGTTCTACAAGGACTACACCTAGGTTCTACAATGACTACACCTAGGTTCTACAATGACTACACCTAGGTTCTACAATGACTACACCTATGTTCTACAAGGACTACACCTAGGTTCTACAATGACTACACCTAGGTTCTACGATGACTACACCTAGGTTCTACAAGGACTACACCTAGGTTCTACAAGGACTACACCTAGGTTATATAAGGACTACACCTAGGTTCTGCAAGGACTACACCTAGGTTCTATAAGGACTACACCTAGGTTCTACAATGACTACAGCTAGGTTCTACAATGACTACACCTAGGTTCTATAAGGACTACACCTAGGTTCTACAAGGACTACACCTAGGTTCTACAAGGACTACACCGAGGTTCTACAAGGACTACACCTAGGTTCTACAATGACTACACCTAGGTTCTACAAGGACTACACCTAGGTTCTACAAGGACTACACCTAGGTTCTCCAAGGACTACACCTAGGTTCTACAAGGACTACACCTAGGTTCTATAAGGACTACACCTAGGTTCTACAATGACTACACCTAGGTTCTATAAGGACTACACCTAGGTTCTACAATGACTACACCTAGGTTCTACAATGACTACACCTAGGTTCTACAAGGACTACACCTAGGTTCTACAATGACTACACCTAGGTTCTACAAGGACTGCACCTAGGTTCTATAAGGACTACACCTAGGTTCTACAAGGACTACACCTAGGTTCTACAAGGACTACACCTAGGTTCTACAAGGACTGCACCTAGGTTCTACAATGACTACACCTAGGTTCTACAATGACTACACCTAGGTTCTACAAGGACTGCACCTAGGTTCTATAAGGACTACACCTAGGTTCTACAAGGACTACACCTAGGTTCTACAAGGACTACACCTAGGTTCTATAAGGACTACACCTAGGTTCTATAAGGACTACACCTAGGTTCTACAATGACTACACCTAGGTTCTACAATGACTACACCTAGGTTCTACAAGGACTACACCTAGGTTCTATAAGGACTACACCTAGGTTCTACAAGGACTACACCTAGGTTCTACAAGGACTACACCTAGGTTCTACAATGACTACACCTAGGTTCTACTAGGACTACACCTAGGTTCTACAATGACTACACATAGGTTCTACAATGACTACACCTAGGTTCTATAAGGACTACACCTAGGTTCTACAAGGACTACACCTAGGTTCTACAAGGACTACACCTAGGTTCTACAATGACTACACCTAGGTTCTACAATGACTACACCTAGGTTCTATAAGGACTACACCTAGGTTCTATAATGACTACACCTAGGTTCTACAATGTCTACACCTAGGTTCTACAAGGACTACACCTAGGTTCTATAAGGACTACACCTAGGTTCTACAATGACTACACCTAGGTTCTACAATGACTACACCTAGGTTCTACAATGACTACACCTAGGTTCTACAATGACTACACCTAGGTTCTATAAGGACTACACCTAGGTTCTACAATGACTACACCTAGGTTCTACAATGACTACACCTAGGTTCTACACGGACTACACCTAGGTTCTACAAGGACTACACCTAGGTTCTACAAGGACTACACCTAGGTTCTACAATGACTACACCTAGGTTCTACTAGGACTACACCTAGGTTCTACAATGACTACACCTAGGTTCTATAAGGACTACACCTAGGTTCTACAAGGACTACACCTAGGTTCTACAAGGACTACACCTAGGTTCTACAATGACTACACCTAGGTTCTACAATGACTACACCTAGGTTCTATAAGGACTACACCTAGGTTCTATAATGACTACACCTAGGTTCTACAATGTCTACACCTAGGTTCTACAAGGACTACACCTAGGTTCTATAAGGACTACACCTAGGTTCTACAATGACTACACCTAGGTTCTACAATGACTACACCTAGGTTCTACAATGACTACACCTAGGTTCTACAATGACTACACCTAGGTTCTATAAGGACTACACCTAGGTTCTACAATGACTACACCTAGGTTCTACAATGACTACACCTAGGTTCTACAAGGACTACACCTAGGTTCTACAAGGACTACACCTAGGTTCTACAAGGACTGCACCTAGGTTCTATAAGGACTACACCTAGGTTCTACAAGGACTACACCTAGGTTCTACAAGGACTACACCTAGGTTCTACAAGGACTGCACCTAGGTTCTACAATGACTACACCTAGGTTCTACAAGGACTACACCTAGGTTCTACAAGGACTGCACCTAGGTTCTATAAGGACTACACCTAGGTTCTACAAGGACTACACCTAGGTTCTACAAGGACTACACCTAGGTTCTATAAGGACTACACCTAGGTTATATAAGGACTACACCTAGGTTCTACAATGACTACACCTAGGTTCTACAATGACTACACCTAGGTTCTACAAGGACTACACCTAGGTTCTATAAGGACTACACCTAGGTTCTACAAGGACTACACCTAGGTTCTACAAGGACTACACCTAGGTTCTACAATGACTACACCTAGGTTCTACTAGGACTACACCTAGGTTCTACAATGACTACACATAGGTTCTACAATGACTACACCTAGGTTCTATAAGGACTACACCTATGTTCTACAAGGACTACACCTATGTTCTACAAGGACTACACCTAGGTTCTACAATGACTACACCTAGGTTCTACAATGACTACACCTAGGTTCTATAAGGACTACACCTAGGTTCTATAATGACTACACCTAGGTTCTACAATGTCTACACCTAGGTTCTACAAGGACTACACCTAGGTTCTATAAGGACTACACCTAGGTTCTACAATGACTACACCTAGGTTCTACAATGACTACACCTAGGTTTTACAATGACTACACCTAGGTTCTACAAGGACTACACCTAGGTTCTACAATGACTACACCTAGGTTCTACAAGGACTACACCTAGGTTCTACAATGACTACACCTAGGTTCTACAATGACTACACCTAGGTTCTACAATGACTACACCTATGTTCTACAAGGACTACACCTAGGTTCTACAATGACTACACCTAGGTTCTACGATGACTACACCTAGGTTCTACAAGGACTACACCTAGGTTCTACAAGGACTACACCTAGGTTCTATAAGGACTACACCTAGGTTATATAAGGACTACACCTAGGTTCTGCAAGGACTACACCTAGGTTCTATAAGGACTACACCTAGGTTCTACAATGACTACAGCTAGGTTCTACAATGACTACACCTAGGTTCTATAAGGACTACACCTAGGTTCTACAAGGACTACACCTAGGTTCTACAAGGACTACACCGAGGTTCTACAAGGACTACACCTAGGTTCTACAATGACTACACCTAGGTTCTACAAGGACTACACCTAGGTTCTACAAGGACTACACCTAGGTTCTCCAAGGACTACACCTAGGTTCTACAAGGACTACACCTAGGTTCTATAAGGACTACACCTAGGTTCTACAATGACTACACCTAGGTTCTATAAGGACTACACCTAGGTTCTACAATGACTACACCTAGGTTCTACAATGACTACACCTAGGTTCTACAAGGACTACACCTAGGTTCTATAAGGACTACACCTAGGTTATATAAGGACTACACCTAGGTTCTACAATGACTACACCTAGGTTCTACAAGGACTACACCTAGGTTCTACAAGGACTGCACCTAGGTTCTATAAGGACTACACCTATGTTCTACAAGGACTACACCTAGGTTCTACAAGGACTACACCTAGGTTCTATAAGGACTACACCTAGGTTCTATAAGGACTACACCTAGGTTCTACAAGGACTACACCTAGGTTCTACAAGGACTACACCTAGGTTCTACAATGACTACACCTAGGTTCTACAATGACTACACCTAGCTTCTACAAGGACTACACCTAGGTTCTACAATGACTACACCTAGCTTCTACAAGGACTACACCTAGGTTCTATAAGGACTACACCTAGGTTCTACAATGACTACACCTAGGTTCTACAAGGACTACACCTAGGTTCTACAAGGACTACACCTAGGTTCTACAAGGACTACACCTAGGTTCTACAAGGACTACACCTAGGTTCTATAAGGACTACACCTAGGTTCTATAAGGACTACACCTAGGTTCTACAATGACTACACCTAGGTTCTACAAGGACTACACCTAGGTTCTCCAAGGACTACACCTAGGTTCTACAAGGACTACACCTAGGTTCTACAATGACTACACCTAGGTTCTACAAGGACTACACCTAGGTTATACAATGACTACACCTAGGTTCTACAAGGACTACACCTAGGTTCTACAATGACTACACCTAGGTTATACAAGGACTACACCTAGGTTCTACAATGACTACACCTAGGTTCTATAAGGACTACACCTAGGTTCTATAATGACTACACCTAGGTTCTATAAGGACTACACCTAGGTTCTACAAGGACTACACCTAGGTTATACAATGACTACACCTAGGTTCTACAAGGACTACACCTAGGTTATACAATGACTACACCTAGGTTCTACAAGGACTACACCTAGGTTCTACAATGACTACACCTAGGTTCTACAATGACTACACCTAGGTTATATAATGACTACACCTAGGTTCTACAAGGACTACACCTAGGTTATACAATGACTACACCTAGGTTCTATAATGACTACACCTAGGTTCTATAAGGACTACACCTAGGTTCTATAATGACTACACCTAGGTTCTATAAGGACTACACCTAGGTTCTATAAGGACTACACCTAGGTTCTACAAGGACTACACCTAGGTTCTACAAGGACTACACCTAGGTTCTACAATGACTACACCTAGGTTCTACAAGGACTACACCTAGGTTCTACAAGGACTACACCTAGGTTCTACAAGGACTACACCTAGGTTCTATAAGGACTACACCTAGGTTCTATAAGGACTACACCTAGGTTCTACAATGACTACACCTAGGTTCTACAATGACTACACCTAGGTTCTACAAGGACTACACCTATGTTCTATAAGGACTACACCTAGGTTCTACAAGGACTACACCTAGGTTCTACAAGGACTACACCTAGGTTCTACAATGACTACACCTAGGTTCTACTAGGACTACACCTAGGTTCTACAATGACTACACATAGGTTCTACAATGACTACACCTAGGTTCTATAAGGACTACACCTAGGTTCTACAAGGACTACACCTAGGTTCTACAAGGACTACACCTAGGTTCTACAATGACTACACCTAGGTTCTACAATGACTACACCTAGGTTCTATAAGGACTACACCTAGGTTCTATAATGACTACACCTAGGTTCTACAATGTCTACACCTAGGTTCTACAAGGACTACACCTAGGTTCTATAAGGACTACACCTAGGTTCTACAATGACTACACCTAGGTTCTACAATGACTACACCTAGGTTCTACAATGACTACACCTAGGTTCTACAATGACTACACCTAGGTTCTACAAGGACTACACCTAGGTTCTACAATGACTACACCTAGGTTCTACAATGACTACACCTAGGTTCTACAATGACTACACCTAGGTTCTACAATGACTACACCTATGTTCTACAAGGACTACACCTAGGTTCTACAATGACTACACCTAGGTTCTACGATGACTACACCTAGGTTCTACAAGGACTACACCTAGGTTCTACAAGGACTACACCTAGGTTATATAAGGACTACACCTAGGTTCTGCAAGGACTACACCTAGGTTCTATAAGGACTACACCTAGGTTCTACAATGACTACAGCTAGGTTCTATAAGGACTACACCTAGGTTCTATAAGGACTACACCTAGGTTCTACAATGACTACACCTAGGTTCTACAATGACTACACCTAGGTTCTACAAGGACTACACCTAGGTTCTATAAGGACTACACCTAGGTTCTACAAGGACTACACCTAGGTTCTACAAGGACTACACCTAGGTTCTACAATGACTACACCTAGGTTCTACTAGGACTACACCTAGGTTCTACAATGACTACACATAGGTTCTACAATGACTACACCTAGGTTCTATAAGGACTACACCTAGGTTCTACAAGGACTACACCTAGGTTCTACAAGGACTACACCTAGGTTCTACAATGACTACACCTAGGTTCTACAATGACTACACCTAGGTTCTATAAGGACTACACCTAGGTTCTATAATGACTACACCTAGGTTCTACAATGTCTACACCTAGGTTCTACAAGGACTACACCTAGGTTCTATAAGGACTACACCTAGGTTCTACAATGACTACACCTAGGTTCTACAATGACTACACCTAGGTTCTACAATGACTACACCTAGGTTCTACAATGACTACACCTAGGTTCTATAAGGACTACACCTAGGTTCTACAATGACTACACCTAGGTTCTACAATGACTACATCTAGGTTCTACAAGGACTACACCTAGGTTCTACAAGGACTACACCTATGTTCTACAAGGACTACACCTAGGTTCTACAATGACTACACCTAGGTTCTACTAGGACTACACCTAGGTTCTACAATGACTACACATAGGTTCTACAATGACTACACCTAGGTTCTATAAGGACTACACCTAGGTTCTACAAGGACAACACCTAGGTTCTACAAGGACTACACCTAGGTTCTACAATGACTACACCTAGGTTCTACAATGACTACACCTAGGTTCTATAAGGACTACACCTAGGTTCTATAATGACTACACCTAGGTTCTACAATGTCTACACCTAGGTTCTACAAGGACTACACCTAGGTTCTATAAGGACTACACCTAGGTTCTACAATGACTACACCTAGGTTCTACAATGACTACACCTAGGTTCTACAATGACTACACCTAGGTTCTACAATGACTACACCTAGGTTCTATAAGGACTACACCTAGGTTCTACAATGACTACACCTAGGTTCTACAATGACTACACCTAGGTTCTACAAGGACTACACCTAGGTTCTACAAGGACTACACCTAGGTTCTACAAGGACTGCACCTAGGTTCTACAATGACTACACCTAGGTTCTACAAGGACTACACCTAGGTTCTACAAGGACTGCACCTAGGTTCTATAAGGACTACACCTAGGTTCTACAATGACTACACCTAGGTTCTACAAGGACTACACCTAGGTTCTATAAGGACTACACCTAGGTTCTATAAGGACTACACCTAGGTTCTACAATGACTACACCTAGGTTCTACAATGACTACACCTAGGTTCTACAAGGACTACACCTAGGTTCTATAAGGACTACACCTAGGTTCTACAAGGACTACACCTAGGTTCTACAAGGACTACACCTAGGTTCTACAATGACTACACCTAGGTTCTACTAGGACTACACCTAGGTTCTACAATGACTACACATAGGTTCTACAATGACTACACCTAGGTTCTATAAGGACTACACCTAGGTTCTACAAGGACTACACCTAGGTTCTACAAGGACTACACCTAGGTTCTACAATGACTACACCTAGGTTCTACAATGACTACACCTAGGTTCTATAAGGACTACACCTAGGTTCTATAATGACTACACCTAGGTTCTACAATGTCTACACCTAGGTTCTACAAGGACTACACCTAGGTTCTATAAGGACTACACCTAGGTTCTACAATGACTACACCTAGGTTCTACAATGACTACACCTAGGTTCTACAATGACTACACCTAGGTTCTACAATGACTACACCTAGGTTCTATAAGGACTACACCTATGTTCTACAATGACTACACCTAGGTTCTACAATGACTACACCTAGGTTCTACAAGGACTGCACCTAGGTTCTACAATGACTACACCTAGGTTCTACAAGGACTACACCTAGGTTCTACAAGGACTGCACCTAGGTTCTATAAGGACTACACCTAGGTTCTACAAGGACTACACCTAGGTTCTACAAGGACTACACCTAGGTTATATAAGGACTACACCTAGGTTCTATAAGGACTACACCTAGGTTCTACAATGACTACACCTAGGTTCTACAATGACTACACCTAGGTTCTACAAGGACTACACCTAGGTTATATAAGGACTACACCTAGGTTCTACAAGGACTACACCTAGGTTCTACAAGGACTACACCTAGGTTCTACAATGACTACACCTAGGTTCTACTAGGACTACACCTAGGTTCTACAAGGACTACACCTAGGTTATATAAGGACTACACCTAGGTTCTACAAGGACTACACCTAGGTTCTACAATGACTACACCTAGGTTCTACAATGACTACACCTAGGTTCTACAATGACTACACCTAGGTTCTACAAGGACTACACCTAGGTTCTACAAGGACTGCACCTAGGTTCTACAATGACTACACCTAGGTTCTACAAGGACTACACCTAGGTTCTACAAGGACTGCACCTAGGTTCTATAAGGACTACACCTAGGTTCTACAAGGACTACACCTAGGTTCTACAAGGACTACACCTAGGTTATATAAGGACTACACCTAGGTTCTATAAGGACTACACCTAGGTTCTACAATGACTACACCTAGGTTCTACAATGACTACACCTAGGTTCTACAAGGACTACACCTAGGTTATATAAGGACTACACCTAGGTTCTACAAGGACTACACCTAGGTTCTACAAGGACTACACCTAGGTTCTACAATGACTACACCTAGGTTCTACTAGGACTACACCTAGGTTCTACAATGACTACACATAGGTTCTACAATGACTACACCTAGGTTCTATAAGGACTACACCTAGGTTCTACAAGGACTACACCTAGGTTCTACAAGGACTACACCTAGGTTCTACAATGACTACACCTAGGTTCTACAATGACTACACCTAGGTTCTATAAGGACTACACCTAGGTTCTATAATGACTACACCTAGGTTCTACAATGTCTACACCTAGGTTCTACAAGGACTACACCTAGGTTCTATAAGGACTACACCTAGGTTCTACAATGACTACACCTAGGTTCTACAATGACTACACATAGGTTCTACAATGACTACACCTAGGTTCTATAAGGACTACACCTAGGTTCTACAAGGACTACACCTAGGTTCTACAAGGACTACACCTAGGTTCTACAAGGACTACACCTAGGTTCTACAATGACTACACCTAGGTTCTACTAGGACTACACCTAGGTTCTACAATGACTACACATAGGTTCTACAATGACTACACCTAGGTTCTATAAGGACTACACCTAGGTTCTACAAGGACTACACCTAGGTTCTACAAGGACTACACCTAGGTTCTACAATGACTACACCTAGGTTCTACAATGACTACACCTAGGTTCTATAAGGACTACACCTAGGTTCTATAATGACTACACCTAGGTTCTACAATGTCTACACCTAGGTTCTACAAGGACTACACCTAGGTTCTATAAGGACTACACCTAGGTTCTACAATGACTACACCTAGGTTCTACAATGACTACACCTAGGTTCTACAATGACTACACCTAGGTTCTACAATGACTACACCTAGGTTCTATAAGGACTACACCTATGTTCTACAATGACTACACCTAGGTTCTACAATGACTACACCTAGGTTCTACAAGGACTGCACCTAGGTTCTACAATGACTACACCTAGGTTCTACAAGGACTACACCTAGGTTCTACAAGGACTGCACCTAGGTTCTATAAGGACTACACCTAGGTTCTACAAGGACTACACCTAGGTTCTACAAGGACTACACCTAGGTTATATAAGGACTACACCTAGGTTCTATAAGGACTACACCTAGGTTCTACAATGACTACACCTAGGTTCTACAATGACTACACCTAGGTTCTACAAGGACTACACCTAGGTTATATAAGGACTACACCTAGGTTCTACAAGGACTACACCTAGGTTCTACAAGGACTACACCTAGGTTCTACAATGACTACACCTAGGTTCTACTAGGACTACACCTAGGTTCTACAAGGACTACACCTAGGTTATATAAGGACTACACCTAGGTTCTACAAGGACTACACCTAGGTTCTACAATGACTACACCTAGGTTCTACAATGACTACACCTAGGTTCTACAATGACTACACCTAGGTTCTACAAGGACTACACCTAGGTTCTACAAGGACTGCACCTAGGTTCTACAATGACTACACCTAGGTTCTACAAGGACTACACCTAGGTTCTACAAGGACTGCACCTAGGTTCTATAAGGACTACACCTAGGTTCTACAAGGACTACACCTAGGTTCTACAAGGACTACACCTAGGTTATATAAGGACTACACCTAGGTTCTATAAGGACTACACCTAGGTTCTACAATGACTACACCTAGGTTCTACAATGACTACACCTAGGTTCTACAAGGACTACACCTAGGTTATATAAGGACTACACCTAGGTTCTACAAGGACTACACCTAGGTTCTACAAGGACTACACCTAGGTTCTACAATGACTACACCTAGGTTCTACTAGGACTACACCTAGGTTCTACAATGACTACACATAGGTTCTACAATGACTACACCTAGGTTCTATAAGGACTACACCTAGGTTCTACAAGGACTACACCTAGGTTCTACAAGGACTACACCTAGGTTCTACAATGACTACACCTAGGTTCTACAATGACTACACCTAGGTTCTATAAGGACTACACCTAGGTTCTATAATGACTACACCTAGGTTCTACAATGTCTACACCTAGGTTCTACAAGGACTACACCTAGGTTCTATAAGGACTACACCTAGGTTCTACAATGACTACACCTAGGTTCTACAATGACTACACCTAGGTTCTACAATGACTACACCTAGGTTCTACAATGACTACACCTAGGTTCTATAAGGACTACACCTAGGTTCTACAATGACTACACCTAGGTTCTACAATGACTACACCTAGGTTCTACAAGGACTACACCTAGGTTCTACAAGGACTACACCTAGGTTCTACAAGGACTACACCTAGGTTCTACAATGACTACACCTAGGTTCTACTAGGACTACACCTAGGTTCTACAATGACTACACATAGGTTCTACAATGACTACACCTAGGTTCTATAAGGACTACACCTAGGTTCTACAAGGACTACACCTAGGTTCTACAAGGACTACACCTAGGTTCTACAATGACTACACCTAGGTTCTACAATGACTACACCTAGGTTCTATAAGGACTACACCTAGGTTCTATAATGACTACACCTAGGTTCTACAATGTCTACACCTAGGTTCTACAAGGACTACACCTAGGTTCTATAAGGACTACACCTAGGTTCTACAATGACTACACCTAGGTTCTACAATGACTACACCTAGGTTCTACAATGACTACACCTAGGTTCTACAATGACTACACCTAGGTTCTACAATGACTACACCTAGGTTCTACAAGGACTACACCTAGGTTCTACAAGGACTACACCTAGGTTCTACAAGGACTGCACCTAGGTTCTATAAGGACTACACCTAGGTTCTACAAGGACTACACCTAGGTTCTACAAGGACTACACCTAGGTTCTACAATGACTACACCTAGATTCTACAATGACTACACCTAGGTTCTATAAGGACTACACCTAGGTTCTATAATGACTACACCTAGGTTCTACAATGTCTACACCTAGGTTCTACAAGGACTACACCTAGGTTCTATAAGGACTACACCTAGGTTCTACAATGACTACACCTAGGTTCTACAAGGACTGCACCTAGGTTCTACAATGACTACACCTAGGTTCTACAAGGACTACACCTAGGTTCTACAAGGACTGCACCTAGGTTCTATAAGGACTACACCTAGGTTCTACAAGGACTACACCTAGGTTCTACAAGGACTACACCTAGGTTATATAAGGACTACACCTAGGTTCTATAAGGACTACACCTAGGTTCTACAATGACTACACCTAGGTTCTACAATGACTACACCTAGGTTCTACAAGGACTACACCTAGGTTATATAAGGACTACACCTAGGTTCTACAAGGACTACACCTAGGTTCTACAAGGACTACACCTAGGTTCTACAATGACTACACCTAGGTTCTACTAGGACTACACCTAGGTTCTACAAGGACTACACCTAGGTTATATAAGGACTACACCTAGGTTCTACAAGGACTACACCTAGGTTCTACAATGACTACACCTAGGTTCTACAATGACTACACCTAGGTTCTACAATGACTACACCTAGGTTCTACAAGGACTACACCTAGGTTCTACAAGGACTGCACCTAGGTTCTACAATGACTACACCTAGGTTCTACAAGGACTACACCTAGGTTCTACAAGGACTGCACCTAGGTTCTATAAGGACTACACCTAGGTTCTACAAGGACT
Organism: Notolepis coatsorum; assembly: GCF_963971535.1. Lineage (NCBI taxonomy): Eukaryota > Metazoa > Chordata > Actinopteri > Aulopiformes > Paralepididae > Notolepis > Notolepis coatsorum. The sequence continues at coordinate 121,193,410 of NC_140168.1, read as the reverse complement.
ACACCTAGGTTCTACAATGACTACACCTAGGTTCTACAATGACTACACCTAGGTTCTATAAGGACTACACCTAGGTTCTATAATGACTACACCTAGGTTCTACAATGTCTACACCTAGGTTCTACAAGGACTACACCTAGGTTCTATAAGGACTACACCTAGGTTCTACAATGACTACACCTAGGTTCTACAATGACTACACCTAGGTTTTACAATGACTACACCTAGGTTCTACAAGGACTACACCTAGGTTCTACAATGACTACACCTAGGTTCTACAAGGACTACACCTAGGTTCTACAATGACTACACCTAGGTTCTACAATGACTACACCTAGGTTCTACAATGACTACACCTATGTTCTACAAGGACTACACCTAGGTTCTACAATGACTACACCTAGGTTCTACGATGACTACACCTAGGTTCTACAAGGACTACACCTAGGTTCTACAAGGACTACACCTAGGTTCTATAAGGACTACACCTAGGTTATATAAGGACTACACCTAGGTTCTGCAAGGACTACACCTAGGTTCTATAAGGACTACACCTAGGTTCTACAATGACTACAGCTAGGTTCTACAATGACTACACCTAGGTTCTATAAGGACTACACCTAGGTTCTACAAGGACTACACCTAGGTTCTACAAGGACTACACCGAGGTTCTACAAGGACTACACCTAGGTTCTACAATGACTACACCTAGGTTCTACAAGGACTACACCTAGGTTCTACAAGGACTACACCTAGGTTCTCCAAGGACTACACCTAGGTTCTACAAGGACTACACCTAGGTTCTATAAGGACTACACCTAGGTTCTACAATGACTACACCTAGGTTCTATAAGGACTACACCTAGGTTCTACAATGACTACACCTAGGTTCTACAATGACTACACCTAGGTTCTACAAGGACTACACCTAGGTTCTATAAGGACTACACCTAGGTTATATAAGGACTACACCTAGGTTCTACAATGACTACACCTAGGTTCTACAAGGACTACACCTAGGTTCTACAAGGACTGCACCTAGGTTCTATAAGGACTACACCTATGTTCTACAAGGACTACACCTAGGTTCTACAAGGACTACACCTAGGTTCTATAAGGACTACACCTAGGTTCTATAAGGACTACACCTAGGTTCTACAAGGACTACACCTAGGTTCTACAAGGACTACACCTAGGTTCTACAATGACTACACCTAGGTTCTACAATGACTACACCTAGCTTCTACAAGGACTACACCTAGGTTCTACAATGACTACACCTAGCTTCTACAAGGACTACACCTAGGTTCTATAAGGACTACACCTAGGTTCTACAATGACTACACCTAGGTTCTACAAGGACTACACCTAGGTTCTACAAGGACTACACCTAGGTTCTACAAGGACTACACCTAGGTTCTACAAGGACTACACCTAGGTTCTATAAGGACTACACCTAGGTTCTATAAGGACTACACCTAGGTTCTACAATGACTACACCTAGGTTCTACAAGGACTACACCTAGGTTCTCCAAGGACTACACCTAGGTTCTACAAGGACTACACCTAGGTTCTACAATGACTACACCTAGGTTCTACAAGGACTACACCTAGGTTATACAATGACTACACCTAGGTTCTACAAGGACTACACCTAGGTTCTACAATGACTACACCTAGGTTATACAAGGACTACACCTAGGTTCTACAATGACTACACCTAGGTTCTATAAGGACTACACCTAGGTTCTATAATGACTACACCTAGGTTCTATAAGGACTACACCTAGGTTCTACAAGGACTACACCTAGGTTATACAATGACTACACCTAGGTTCTACAAGGACTACACCTAGGTTATACAATGACTACACCTAGGTTCTACAAGGACTACACCTAGGTTCTACAATGACTACACCTAGGTTCTACAATGACTACACCTAGGTTATATAATGACTACACCTAGGTTCTACAAGGACTACACCTAGGTTATACAATGACTACACCTAGGTTCTATAATGACTACACCTAGGTTCTATAAGGACTACACCTAGGTTCTATAATGACTACACCTAGGTTCTATAAGGACTACACCTAGGTTCTATAAGGACTACACCTAGGTTCTACAAGGACTACACCTAGGTTCTACAAGGACTACACCTAGGTTCTACAATGACTACACCTAGGTTCTACAAGGACTACACCTAGGTTCTACAAGGACTACACCTAGGTTCTACAAGGACTACACCTAGGTTCTATAAGGACTACACCTAGGTTCTATAAGGACTACACCTAGGTTCTACAATGACTACACCTAGGTTCTACAATGACTACACCTAGGTTCTACAAGGACTACACCTATGTTCTATAAGGACTACACCTAGGTTCTACAAGGACTACACCTAGGTTCTACAAGGACTACACCTAGGTTCTACAATGACTACACCTAGGTTCTACTAGGACTACACCTAGGTTCTACAATGACTACACATAGGTTCTACAATGACTACACCTAGGTTCTATAAGGACTACACCTAGGTTCTACAAGGACTACACCTAGGTTCTACAAGGACTACACCTAGGTTCTACAATGACTACACCTAGGTTCTACAATGACTACACCTAGGTTCTATAAGGACTACACCGAGGTTCTATAATGACTACACCTAGGTTCTACAATGTCTACACCTAGGTTCTACAAGGACTACACCTAGGTTCTATAAGGACTACACCTAGGTTCTACAATGACTACACCTAGGTTCTACAATGACTACACCTAGGTTCTACAATGACTACACCTAGGTTCTACAATGACTACACCTAGGTTCTACAAGGACTACACCTAGGTTCTACAATGACTACACCTAGGTTCTACAATGACTACACCTAGGTTCTACAATGACTACACCTAGGTTCTACAATGACTACACCTATGTTCTACAAGGACTACACCTAGGTTCTACAATGACTACACCTAGGTTCTACGATGACTACACCTAGGTTCTACAAGGACTACACCTAGGTTCTACAAGGACTACACCTAGGTTATATAAGGACTACACCTAGGTTCTGCAAGGACTACACCTAGGTTCTATAAGGACTACACCTAGGTTCTACAATGACTACAGCTAGGTTCTATAAGGACTACACCTAGGTTCTATAAGGACTACACCTAGGTTCTACAATGACTACACCTAGGTTCTACAATGACTACACCTAGGTTCTACAAGGACTACACCTAGGTTCTATAAGGACTACACCTAGGTTCTACAAGGACTACACCTAGGTTCTACAAGGACTACACCTAGGTTCTACAATGACTACACCTAGGTTCTACTAGGACTACACCTAGGTTCTACAATGACTACACATAGGTTCTACAATGACTACACCTAGGTTCTATAAGGACTACACCTAGGTTCTACAAGGACTACACCTAGGTTCTACAAGGACTACACCTAGGTTCTACAATGACTACACCTAGGTTCTACAATGACTACACCTAGGTTCTATAAGGACTACACCTAGGTTCTATAATGACTACACCTAGGTTCTACAATGTCTACACCTAGGTTCTACAAGGACTACACCTAGGTTCTATAAGGACTACACCTAGGTTCTACAATGACTACACCTAGGTTCTACAATGACTACACCTAGGTTCTACAATGACTACACCTAGGTTCTACAATGACTACACCTAGGTTCTATAAGGACTACACCTAGGTTCTACAATGACTACACCTAGGTTCTACAATGACTACATCTAGGTTCTACAAGGACTACACCTAGGTTCTACAAGGACTACACCTATGTTCTACAAGGACTACACCTAGGTTCTACAATGACTACACCTAGGTTCTACTAGGACTACACCTAGGTTCTACAATGACTACACATAGGTTCTACAATGACTACACCTAGGTTCTATAAGGACTACACCTAGGTTCTACAAGGACAACACCTAGGTTCTACAAGGACTACACCTAGGTTCTACAATGACTACACCTAGGTTCTACAATGACTACACCTAGGTTCTATAAGGACTACACCTAGGTTCTATAATGACTACACCTAGGTTCTACAATGTCTACACCTAGGTTCTACAAGGACTACACCTAGGTTCTATAAGGACTACACCTAGGTTCTATAAGGACTACACCTAGGTTCTACAATGACTACACCTAGGTTCTACAATGACTACACCTAGGTTCTACAAGGACTACACCTAGGTTCTACAAGGACTACACCTAGGTTCTACAAGGACTGCACCTAGGTTCTACAATGACTACACCTAGGTTCTACAAGGACTACACCTAGGTTCTACAAGGACTGCACCTAGGTTCTATAAGGACTACACCTAGGTTCTACAATGACTACACCTAGGTTCTACAAGGACTACACCTAGGTTCTATAAGGACTACACCTAGGTTCTATAAGGACTACACCTAGGTTCTACAATGACTACACCTAGGTTCTACAATGACTACACCTAGGTTCTACAAGGACTACACCTAGGTTCTATAAGGACTACACCTAGGTTCTACAAGGACTACACCTAGGTTCTACAAGGACTACACCTAGGTTCTACAATGACTACACCTAGGTTCTACTAGGACTACACCTAGGTTCTACAATGACTACACATAGGTTCTACAATGACTACACCTAGGTTCTATAAGGACTACACCTAGGTTCTACAAGGACTACACCTAGGTTCTACAAGGACTACACCTAGGTTCTACAATGACTACACCTAGGTTCTACAATGACTACACCTAGGTTCTATAAGGACTACACCTAGGTTCTATAATGACTACACCTAGGTTCTACAATGTCTACACCTAGGTTCTACAAGGACTACACCTAGGTTCTATAAGGACTACACCTAGGTTCTACAATGACTACACCTAGGTTCTACAATGACTACACCTAGGTTCTACAATGACTACACCTAGGTTCTACAATGACTACACCTAGGTTCTATAAGGACTACACCTATGTTCTACAATGACTACACCTAGGTTCTACAATGACTACACCTAGGTTCTACAAGGACTGCACCTAGGTTCTACAATGACTACACCTAGGTTCTACAAGGACTACACCTAGGTTCTACAAGGACTGCACCTAGGTTCTATAAGGACTACACCTAGGTTCTACAAGGACTACACCTAGGTTCTACAAGGACTACACCTAGGTTATATAAGGACTACACCTAGGTTCTATAAGGACTACACCTAGGTTCTACAATGACTACACCTAGGTTCTACAATGACTACACCTAGGTTCTACAAGGACTACACCTAGGTTATATAAGGACTACACCTAGGTTCTACAAGGACTACACCTAGGTTCTACAAGGACTACACCTAGGTTCTACAATGACTACACCTAGGTTCTACTAGGACTACACCTAGGTTCTACAAGGACTACACCTAGGTTATATAAGGACTACACCTAGGTTCTACAAGGACTACACCTAGGTTCTACAATGACTACACCTAGGTTCTACAATGACTACACCTAGGTTCTACAATGACTACACCTAGGTTCTACAAGGACTACACCTAGGTTCTACAAGGACTGCACCTAGGTTCTACAATGACTACACCTAGGTTCTACAAGGACTACACCTAGGTTCTACAAGGACTGCACCTAGGTTCTATAAGGACTACACCTAGGTTCTACAAGGACTACACCTAGGTTCTACAAGGACTACACCTAGGTTATATAAGGACTACACCTAGGTTCTATAAGGACTACACCTAGGTTCTACAATGACTACACCTAGGTTCTACAATGACTACACCTAGGTTCTACAAGGACTACACCTAGGTTATATAAGGACTACACCTAGGTTCTACAAGGACTACACCTAGGTTCTACAAGGACTACACCTAGGTTCTACAATGACTACACCTAGGTTCTACTAGGACTACACCTAGGTTCTACAATGACTACACATAGGTTCTACAATGACTACACCTAGGTTCTATAAGGACTACACCTAGGTTCTACAAGGACTACACCTAGGTTCTACAAGGACTACACCTAGGTTCTACAATGACTACACCTAGGTTCTACAATGACTACACCTAGGTTCTATAAGGACTACACCTAGGTTCTATAATGACTACACCTAGGTTCTACAATGTCTACACCTAGGTTCTACAAGGACTACACCTAGGTTCTATAAGGACTACACCTAGGTTCTACAATGACTACACCTAGGTTCTACAATGACTACACCTAGGTTCTACAATGACTACACCTAGGTTCTACAATGACTACACCTAGGTTCTATAAGGACTACACCTAGGTTCTACAATGACTACACCTAGGTTCTACAATGACTACACCTAGGTTCTACAAGGACTACACCTAGGTTCTACAAGGACTACACCTAGGTTCTACAAGGACTACACCTAGGTTCTACAATGACTACACCTAGGTTCTACTAGGACTACACCTAGGTTCTACAATGACTACACATAGGTTCTACAATGACTACACCTAGGTTCTATAAGGACTACACCTAGGTTCTACAAGGACTACACCTAGGTTCTACAAGGACTACACCTAGGTTCTACAATGACTACACCTAGGTTCTACAATGACTACACCTAGGTTCTATAAGGACTACACCTAGGTTCTATAATGACTACACCTAGGTTCTACAATGTCTACACCTAGGTTCTACAAGGACTACACCTAGGTTCTATAAGGACTACACCTAGGTTCTACAATGACTACACCTAGGTTCTACAATGACTACACCTAGGTTCTACAATGACTACACCTAGGTTCTACAATGACTACACCTAGGTTCTACAATGACTACACCTAGGTTCTACAAGGACTACACCTAGGTTCTACAAGGACTACACCTAGGTTCTACAAGGACTGCACCTAGGTTCTATAAGGACTACACCTAGGTTCTACAAGGACTACACCTAGGTTCTACAAGGACTACACCTAGGTTCTACAATGACTACACCTAGATTCTACAATGACTACACCTAGGTTCTATAAGGACTACACCTAGGTTCTATAATGACTACACCTAGGTTCTACAATGTCTACACCTAGGTTCTACAAGGACTACACCTAGGTTCTATAAGGACTACACCTAGGTTCTACAATGACTACACCTAGGTTCTACAAGGACTGCACCTAGGTTCTACAATGACTACACCTAGGTTCTACAAGGACTACACCTAGGTTCTACAAGGACTGCACCTAGGTTCTATAAGGACTACACCTAGGTTCTACAAGGACTACACCTAGGTTCTACAAGGACTACACCTAGGTTATATAAGGACTACACCTAGGTTCTATAAGGACTACACCTAGGTTCTACAATGACTACACCTAGGTTCTACAATGACTACACCTAGGTTCTACAAGGACTACACCTAGGTTATATAAGGACTACACCTAGGTTCTACAAGGACTACACCTAGGTTCTACAAGGACTACACCTAGGTTCTACAATGACTACACCTAGGTTCTACTAGGACTACACCTAGGTTCTACAAGGACTACACCTAGGTTATATAAGGACTACACCTAGGTTCTACAAGGACTACACCTAGGTTCTACAATGACTACACCTAGGTTCTACAATGACTACACCTAGGTTCTACAATGACTACACCTAGGTTCTACAAGGACTACACCTAGGTTCTACAAGGACTGCACCTAGGTTCTACAATGACTACACCTAGGTTCTACAAGGACTACACCTAGGTTCTACAAGGACTGCACCTAGGTTCTATAAGGACTACACCTAGGTTCTACAAGGACTACACCTAGGTTCTACAATGACTACACCTAGGTTCTACAATGACTACACCTAGGTTCTATAAGGACTACACCTAGGTTCTATAATGACTACACCTAGGTTCTACAATGTCTACACCTAGGTTCTACAAGGACTACACCTAGGTTCTATAAGGACTACACCTAGGTTCTACAATGACTACACCTAGGTTCTACAATGACTACACCTAGGTTCTACAATGACTACACCTAGGTTCTACAAGGACTACACCTAGGTTCTACAAGGACTGCACCTAGGTTCTACAATGACTACACCTAGGTTCTACAAGGACTACACCTAGGTTCTACAAGGACTGCACCTAGGTTCTATAAGGACTACACCTAGGTTCTACAAGGACTACACCTAGGTTCTACAAGGACTACACCTAGGTTATATAAGGACTACACCTAGGTTCTATAAGGACTACACCTAGGTTCTACAATGACTACACCTAGGTTCTACAATGACTACACCTAGGTTCTACAAGGACTACACCTAGGTTATATAAGGACTACACCTAGGTTCTACAAGGACTACACCTAGGTTCTACAAGGACTACACCTAGGTTCTACAATGACTACACCTAGGTTCTACTAGGACTACACCTAGGTTCTACAATGACTACACATAGGTTCTACAATGACTACACCTAGGTTCTATAAGGACTACACCTAGGTTCTACAAGGACTACACCTAGGTTCTACAAGGACTACACCTAGGTTCTACAATGACTACACCTAGGTTCTACAATGACTACACCTAGGTTCTATAAGGACTACACCTAGGTTCTATAATGACTACACCTAGGTTCTACAATGTCTACACCTAGGTTCTACAAGGACTACACCTAGGTTCTATAAGGACTACACCTAGGTTCTACAATGACTACACCTAGGTTCTACAATGACTACACCTAGGTTCTACAATGACTACACCTAGGTTCTACAATGACTACACCTAGGTTCTATAAGGACTACACCTAGGTTCTACAATGACTACACCTAGGTTCTACAATGACTACACCTAGGTTCTACAAGGACTACACCTAGGTTCTACAAGGACTACACCTAGGTTCTACAAGGACTACACCTAGGTTCTACAATGACTACACCTAGGTTCTACTAGGACTACACCTAGGTTCTACAATGACTACACATAGGTTCTACAATGACTACACCTAGGTTCTATAAGGACTACACCTAGGTTCTACAAGGACTACACCTAGGTTCTACAAGGACTACACCTAGGTTCTACAATGACTACACCTAGGTTCTACAATGACTACACCTAGGTTCTATAAGGACTACACCTAGGTTCTACAATGTCTACACCTAGGTTCTACAATGACTACACCTAGGTTCTATAAGGACTACACCTAGGTTCTACAATGACTACACCTAGGTTCTACAATGACTACACCTAGGTTCTACAATGACTACACCTAGGTTCTACAATGACTACACCTAGGTTCTACAATGACTACACCTAGGTTCTACAAGGACTACACCTAGGTTCTACAAGGACTACACCTAGGTTCTACAAGGACTGCACCTAGGTTCTATAAGGACTACACCTAGGTTCTACAAGGACTACACCTAGGTTCTACAAGGACTACACCTAGGTTCTACAATGACTACACCTAGATTCTACAATGACTACACCTAGGTTCTATAAGGACTACACCTAGGTTCTATAATGACTACACCTAGGTTCTACAATGTCTACACCTAGGTTCTACAATGACTACACCTAGGTTCTATAAGGACTACACCTAGGTTCTACAATGACTACACCTAGGTTCTACAAGGACTGCACCTAGGTTCTACAATGACTACACCTAGGTTCTACAAGGACTACACCTAGGTTCTACAAGGACTGCACCTAGGTTCTATAAGGACTACACCTAGGTTCTACAAGGACTACACCTAGGTTCTACAAGGACTACACCTAGGTTATATAAGGACTACACCTAGGTTCTATAAGGACTACACCTAGGTTCTACAATGACTACACCTAGGTTCTACAATGACTACACCTAGGTTCTACAAGGACTACACCTAGGTTATATAAGGACTACACCTAGGTTCTATAAGGACTACACCTAGGTTCTACAATGACTACACCTAGGTTCTACAATGACTACACCTAGGTTCTACAATGACTACACCTAGGTTCTACAATGACTACACCTAGGTTCTATAAGGACTACACCTAGGTTCTACAATGACTACACCTAGGTTCTACAATGACTACACCTAGGTTCTACAAGGACTACACCTAGGTTCTACAAGGACTACACCTAGGTTCTACAAGGACTACACCTAGGTTCTACAATGACTACACCTAGGTTCTACTAGGACTACACCTAGGTTCTACAATGACTACACATAGGTTCTACAATGACTACACCTAGGTTCTATAAGGACTACACCTAGGTTCTACAAGGACTACACCTAGGTTCTACAAGGACTACACCTAGGTTCTACAATGACTACACCTAGGTTCTACAATGACTACACCTAGGTTCTATAAGGACTACACCTAGGTTCTATAATGACTACACCTAGGTTCTACAATGTCTACACCTAGGTTCTACAAGGACTACACCTAGGTTCTATAAGGACTACACCTAGGTTCTACAATGACTACACCTAGGTTCTACAATGACTACACCTAGGTTCTACAATGACTACACCTAGGTTCTACAATGACTACACCTAGGTTCTACAATGACTACACCTAGGTTCTACAAGGACTACACCTAGGTTCTACAAGGACTACACCTAGGTTCTACAAGGACTGCACCTAGGTTCTATAAGGACTACACCTAGGTTCTACAAGGACTACACCTAGGTTCTACAAGGACTACACCTAGGTTCTACAATGACTACACCTAGATTCTACAATGACTACACCTAGGTTCTATAAGGACTACACCTAGGTTCTATAATGACTACACCTAGGTTCTACAATGTCTACACCTAGGTTCTACAAGGACTACACCTAGGTTCTATAAGGACTACACCTAGGTTCTACAATGACTACACCTAGGTTCTACAAGGACTGCACCTAGGTTATACAATGACTACACCTAGGTTCTACAAGGACTACACCTAGGTTCTACAAGGACTGCACCTAGGTTCTATAAGGACTACACCTAGGTTCTACAAGGACTACACCTAGGTTCTACAAGGACTACACCTAGGTTATATAAGGACTACACCTAGGTTCTATAAGGACTACACCTAGGTTCTACAATGACTACACCTAGGTTCTACAATGACTACACCTAGGTTCTACAAGGACTACACCTAGGTTATATAAGGACTACACCTAGGTTCTACAAGGACTACACCTAGGTTCTACAAGGACTACACCTAGGTTCTACAATGACTACACCTAGGTTCTACTAGGACTACACCTAGGTTCTACAAGGACTACACCTAGGTTATATAAGGACTACACCTAGGTTCTACAAGGACTACACCTAGGTTCTACAATGACTACACCTAGGTTCTACAATGACTACACCTAGGTTCTACAATGACTACACCTAGGTTCTACAAGGACTACACCTAGGTTCTACAAGGACTGCACCTAGGTTCTACAATGACTACACCTAGGTTCTACAAGGACTACACCTAGGTTCTACAAGGACTGCACCTAGGTTCTATAAGGACTACACCTAGGTTCTACAAGGACTACACATAGGTTCTACAAGGACTGCACCTAGGTTCTATAAGGACTACACCTAGGTTCTACAAGGACTACACCTAGGTTCTACAAGGACTACACCTAGGTTATATAAGGACTACACCTAGGTTCTATAAGGACTACACCTAGGTTCTACAATGACTACACCTAGGTTCTACAAGGACTACACCTAGGTTATATAAGGACTACACCTAGGTTCTACAAGGACTACACCTAGGTTCTACAAGGACTACACCTAGGTTCTACAATGACTACACCTAGGTTCTACTAGGACTACACCTAGGTTCTACAATGACTACACATAGGTTCTACAATGACTACACCTAGGTTCTATAAGGACTACACCTAGGTTCTACAAGGACTACACCTAGGTTCTACAAGGACTACACCTAGGTTCTACAATGACTACACCTAGGTTCTACAATGACTACACCTAGGTTCTATAAGGACTACACCTAGGTTCTATAATGACTACACCTAGGTTCTACAATGTCTACACCTAGGTTCTACAAGGACTACACCTAGGTTCTATAAGGACTACACCTAGGTTCTACAATGACTACACCTAGGTTCTACAATGACTACACCTAGGTTCTACAATGACTACACCTAGGTTCTACAATGACTACACCTAGGTTCTATAAGGACTACACCTAGGTTCTACAATGACTACACCTAGGTTCTACAATGACTACACCTAGGTTCTACAAGGACTACACCTAGGTTCTACAAGGACTACACCTAGGTTCTACAAGGACTACACCTAGGTTCTACAATGACTACACCTAGGTTCTACTAGGACTACACCTAGGTTCTACAATGACTACACATAGGTTCTACAATGACTACACCTAGGTTCTATAAGGACTACACCTAGGTTCTACAAGGACTACACCTAGGTTCTACAAGGACTACACCTAGGTTCTATAAGGACTACACCTAGGTTCTACAATGACTACACCTAGGTTCTACAAGGACTGCACCTAGGTTCTACAATGACTACACCTAGGTTCTACAAGGACTACACCTAGGTTCTACAAGGACTGCACCTAGGTTCTATAAGGACTACACCTAGGTTCTACAAGGACTACACCTAGGTTCTACAAGGACTACACCTAGGTTATATAAGGACTACACCTAGGTTCTATAAGGACTACACCTAGGTTCTACAATGACTACACCTAGGTTCTACAATGACTACACCTAGGTTCTACAAGGACTACACCTAGGTTATATAAGGACTACACCTAGGTTCTACAAGGACTACACCTAGGTTCTACAAGGACTACACCTAGGTTCTACAATGACTACACCTAGGTTCTACTAGGACTACACCTAGGTTCTACAAGGACTACACCTAGGTTATATAAGGACTACACCTAGGTTCTACAAGGACTACACCTAGGTTCTACAATGACTACACCTAGGTTCTACAATGACTACACCTAGGTTCTACAATGACTACACCTAGGTTCTACAAGGACTACACCTAGGTTCTACAAGGACTGCACCTAGGTTCTACAATGACTACACCTAGGTTCTACAAGGACTACACCTAGGTTCTATAAGGACTACACCTAGGTTCTACAATGACTACACCTAGGTTCTACAATGACTACACCTAGGTTCTACAAGGACTACACCTAGGTTATATAAGGACTACACCTAGGTTCTATAAGGACTACACCTAGGTTCTACAATGACTACACCTAGGTTCTACAATGACTACACCTAGGTTCTACAATGACTACACCTAGGTTCTACAATGACTACACCTAGGTTCTATAAGGACTACACCTAGGTTCTACAATGACTACACCTAGGTTCTACAATGACTACACCTAGGTTCTACAAGGACTACACCTAGGTTCTACAAGGACTACACCTAGGTTCTACAAGGACTACACCTAGGTTCTACAATGACTACACCTAGGTTCTACTAGGACTACACCTAGGTTCTACAATGACTACACATAGGTTCTACAATGACTACACCTAGGTTCTATAAGGACTACACCTAGGTTCTACAAGGACTACACCTAGGTTCTACAAGGACTACACCTAGGTTCTACAATGACTACACCTAGGTTCTACAATGACTACACCTAGGTTCTACAATGACTACACCTAGGTTCTATAAGGACTACACCTAGGTTCTACAATGACTACACCTAGGTTCTACAATGACTACACCTAGGTTCTACAAGGACTACACCTAGGTTCTACAAGGACTACACCTAGGTTCTACAAGGACTACACCTAGGTTCTACAATGACTACACCTAGGTTCTACTAGGACTACACCTAGGTTCTACAATGACTACACATAGGTTCTACAATGACTACACCTAGGTTCTATAAGGACTACACCTAGGTTCTACAAGGACTACACCTAGGTTCTACAAGGACTACACCTAGGTTCTACAATGACTACACCTAGGTTCTACAATGACTACACCTAGGTTCTATAAGGACTACACCTAGGTTCTACAATGTCTACACCTAGGTTCTACAATGACTACACCTAGGTTCTATAAGGACTACACCTAGGTTCTACAATGACTACACCTAGGTTCTACAATGACTACACCTAGGTTCTACAATGACTACACCTAGGTTCTACAATGACTACACCTAGGTTCTACAATGACTACACCTAGGTTCTACAAGGACTACACCTAGGTTCTACAAGGACTACACCTAGGTTCTACAAGGACTGCACCTAGGTTCTATAAGGACTACACCTAGGTTCTACAAGGACTACACCTAGGTTCTACAAGGACTACACCTAGGTTCTACAATGACTACACCTAGATTCTACAATGACTACACCTAGGTTCTATAAGGACTACACCTAGGTTCTATAATGACTACACCTAGGTTCTACAATGTCTACACCTAGGTTCTACAATGACTACACCTAGGTTCTATAAGGACTACACCTAGGTTCTACAATGACTACACCTAGGTTCTACAAGGACTGCACCTAGGTTCTACAATGACTACACCTAGGTTCTACAAGGACTACACCTAGGTTCTACAAGGACTGCACCTAGGTTCTATAAGGACTACACCTAGGTTCTACAAGGACTACACCTAGGTTCTACAAGGACTACACCTAGGTTATATAAGGACTACACCTAGGTTCTATAAGGACTACACCTAGGTTCTACAATGACTACACCTAGGTTCTACAATGACTACACCTAGGTTCTACAAGGACTACACCTAGGTTATATAAGGACTACACCTAGGTTCTATAAGGACTACACCTAGGTTCTACAATGACTACACCTAGGTTCTACAATGACTACACCTAGGTTCTACAATGACTACACCTAGGTTCTACAATGACTACACCTAGGTTCTATAAGGACTACACCTAGGTTCTACAATGACTACACCTAGGTTCTACAATGACTACACCTAGGTTCTACAAGGACTACACCTAGGTTCTACAAGGACTACACCTAGGTTCTACAAGGACTACACCTAGGTTCTACAATGACTACACCTAGGTTCTACTAGGACTACACCTAGGTTCTACAATGACTACACATAGGTTCTACAATGACTACACCTAGGTTCTATAAGGACTACACCTAGGTTCTACAAGGACTACACCTAGGTTCTACAAGGACTACACCTAGGTTCTACAATGACTACACCTAGGTTCTACAATGACTACACCTAGGTTCTATAAGGACTACACCTAGGTTCTATAATGACTACACCTAGGTTCTACAATGTCTACACCTAGGTTCTACAAGGACTACACCTAGGTTCTATAAGGACTACACCTAGGTTCTACAATGACTACACCTAGGTTCTACAATGACTACACCTAGGTTCTACAATGACTACACCTAGGTTCTACAATGACTACACCTAG
Source organism: Notolepis coatsorum (assembly GCF_963971535.1). NCBI lineage: Eukaryota > Metazoa > Chordata > Actinopteri > Aulopiformes > Paralepididae > Notolepis > Notolepis coatsorum. The sequence goes on along the minus strand of NC_140168.1, from coordinate 121,177,980 downwards.
GTTCTACAATGACTACACCTAGGTTCTACAAGGACTACACCTAGGTTCTACAAGGACTACACCTAGGTTCTACAAGGACTGCACCTAGGTTCTATAAGGACTACACCTAGGTTCTACAAGGACTACACCTAGGTTCTACAAGGACTACACCTAGGTTCTACAATGACTACACCTAGATTCTACAATGACTACACCTAGGTTCTATAAGGACTACACCTAGGTTCTATAATGACTACACCTAGGTTCTACAATGTCTACACCTAGGTTCTACAAGGACTACACCTAGGTTCTATAAGGACTACACCTAGGTTCTACAATGACTACACCTAGGTTCTACAAGGACTGCACCTAGGTTATACAATGACTACACCTAGGTTCTACAAGGACTACACCTAGGTTCTACAAGGACTGCACCTAGGTTCTATAAGGACTACACCTAGGTTCTACAAGGACTACACCTAGGTTCTACAAGGACTACACCTAGGTTATATAAGGACTACACCTAGGTTCTATAAGGACTACACCTAGGTTCTACAATGACTACACCTAGGTTCTACAATGACTACACCTAGGTTCTACAAGGACTACACCTAGGTTATATAAGGACTACACCTAGGTTCTACAAGGACTACACCTAGGTTCTACAAGGACTACACCTAGGTTCTACAATGACTACACCTAGGTTCTACTAGGACTACACCTAGGTTCTACAAGGACTACACCTAGGTTATATAAGGACTACACCTAGGTTCTACAAGGACTACACCTAGGTTCTACAATGACTACACCTAGGTTCTACAATGACTACACCTAGGTTCTACAATGACTACACCTAGGTTCTACAAGGACTACACCTAGGTTCTACAAGGACTGCACCTAGGTTCTACAATGACTACACCTAGGTTCTACAAGGACTACACCTAGGTTCTACAAGGACTGCACCTAGGTTCTATAAGGACTACACCTAGGTTCTACAAGGACTACACATAGGTTCTACAAGGACTGCACCTAGGTTCTATAAGGACTACACCTAGGTTCTACAAGGACTACACCTAGGTTCTACAAGGACTACACCTAGGTTATATAAGGACTACACCTAGGTTCTATAAGGACTACACCTAGGTTCTACAATGACTACACCTAGGTTCTACAAGGACTACACCTAGGTTATATAAGGACTACACCTAGGTTCTACAAGGACTACACCTAGGTTCTACAAGGACTACACCTAGGTTCTACAATGACTACACCTAGGTTCTACTAGGACTACACCTAGGTTCTACAATGACTACACATAGGTTCTACAATGACTACACCTAGGTTCTATAAGGACTACACCTAGGTTCTACAAGGACTACACCTAGGTTCTACAAGGACTACACCTAGGTTCTACAATGACTACACCTAGGTTCTACAATGACTACACCTAGGTTCTATAAGGACTACACCTAGGTTCTATAATGACTACACCTAGGTTCTACAATGTCTACACCTAGGTTCTACAAGGACTACACCTAGGTTCTATAAGGACTACACCTAGGTTCTACAATGACTACACCTAGGTTCTACAATGACTACACCTAGGTTCTACAATGACTACACCTAGGTTCTACAATGACTACACCTAGGTTCTATAAGGACTACACCTAGGTTCTACAATGACTACACCTAGGTTCTACAATGACTACACCTAGGTTCTACAAGGACTACACCTAGGTTCTACAAGGACTACACCTAGGTTCTACAAGGACTACACCTAGGTTCTACAATGACTACACCTAGGTTCTACTAGGACTACACCTAGGTTCTACAATGACTACACATAGGTTCTACAATGACTACACCTAGGTTCTATAAGGACTACACCTAGGTTCTACAAGGACTACACCTAGGTTCTACAAGGACTACACCTAGGTTCTATAAGGACTACACCTAGGTTCTACAATGACTACACCTAGGTTCTACAAGGACTGCACCTAGGTTCTACAATGACTACACCTAGGTTCTACAAGGACTACACCTAGGTTCTACAAGGACTGCACCTAGGTTCTATAAGGACTACACCTAGGTTCTACAAGGACTACACCTAGGTTCTACAAGGACTACACCTAGGTTATATAAGGACTACACCTAGGTTCTATAAGGACTACACCTAGGTTCTACAATGACTACACCTAGGTTCTACAATGACTACACCTAGGTTCTACAAGGACTACACCTAGGTTATATAAGGACTACACCTAGGTTCTACAAGGACTACACCTAGGTTCTACAAGGACTACACCTAGGTTCTACAATGACTACACCTAGGTTCTACTAGGACTACACCTAGGTTCTACAAGGACTACACCTAGGTTATATAAGGACTACACCTAGGTTCTACAAGGACTACACCTAGGTTCTACAATGACTACACCTAGGTTCTACAATGACTACACCTAGGTTCTACAATGACTACACCTAGGTTCTACAAGGACTACACCTAGGTTCTACAAGGACTGCACCTAGGTTCTACAATGACTACACCTAGGTTCTACAAGGACTACACCTAGGTTCTATAAGGACTACACCTAGGTTCTACAATGACTACACCTAGGTTCTACAATGACTACACCTAGGTTCTACAAGGACTACACCTAGGTTATATAAGGACTACACCTAGGTTCTATAAGGACTACACCTAGGTTCTACAATGACTACACCTAGGTTCTACAATGACTACACCTAGGTTCTACAATGACTACACCTAGGTTCTACAATGACTACACCTAGGTTCTATAAGGACTACACCTAGGTTCTACAATGACTACACCTAGGTTCTACAATGACTACACCTAGGTTCTACAAGGACTACACCTAGGTTCTACAAGGACTACACCTAGGTTCTACAAGGACTACACCTAGGTTCTACAATGACTACACCTAGGTTCTACTAGGACTACACCTAGGTTCTACAATGACTACACATAGGTTCTACAATGACTACACCTAGGTTCTATAAGGACTACACCTAGGTTCTACAAGGACTACACCTAGGTTCTACAAGGACTACACCTAGGTTCTACAATGACTACACCTAGGTTCTACAATGACTACACCTAGGTTCTATAAGGACTACACCTAGGTTCTATAATGACTACACCTAGGTTCTACAATGTCTACACCTAGGTTCTACAAGGACTACACCTAGGTTCTATAAGGACTACACCTAGGTTCTACAATGACTACACCTAGGTTCTACAATGACTACACCTAGGTTCTACAATGACTACACCTAGGTTCTACAATGACTACACCTAGGTTCTACAATGACTACACCTAGGTTCTACAAGGACTACACCTAGGTTCTACAAGGACTACACCTAGGTTCTACAAGGACTGCACCTAGGTTCTATAAGGACTACACCTAGGTTCTACAAGGACTACACCTAGGTTCTACAAGGACTACACCTAGGTTCTACAATGACTACACCTAGATTCTACAATGACTACACCTAGGTTCTATAAGGACTACACCTAGGTTCTATAATGACTACACCTAGGTTCTACAATGTCTACACCTAGGTTCTACAAGGACTACACCTAGGTTCTATAAGGACTACACCTAGGTTCTACAATGACTACACCTAGGTTCTACAAGGACTGCACCTAGGTTCTACAATGACTACACCTAGGTTCTACAAGGACTACACCTAGGTTCTACAAGGACTGCACCTAGGTTCTATAAGGACTACACCTAGGTTCTACAAGGACTACACCTAGGTTCTACAAGGACTACACCTAGGTTATATAAGGACTACACCTAGGTTCTATAAGGACTACACCTAGGTTCTACAATGACTACACCTAGGTTCTACAATGACTACACCTAGGTTCTACAAGGACTACACCTAGGTTATATAAGGACTACACCTAGGTTCTACAAGGACTACACCTAGGTTCTACAAGGACTACACCTAGGTTCTACAATGACTACACCTAGGTTCTACTAGGACTACACCTAGGTTCTACAAGGACTACACCTAGGTTATATAAGGACTACACCTAGGTTCTACAAGGACTACACCTAGGTTCTACAATGACTACACCTAGGTTCTACAATGACTACACCTAGGTTCTACAATGACTACACCTAGGTTCTACAAGGACTACACCTAGGTTCTACAAGGACTGCACCTAGGTTCTACAATGACTACACCTAGGTTCTACAAGGACTACACCTAGGTTCTACAAGGACTGCACCTAGGTTCTATAAGGACTACACCTAGGTTCTACAAGGACTACACCTAGGTTCTACAATGACTACACCTAGGTTCTACAATGACTACACCTAGGTTCTATAAGGACTACACCTAGGTTCTATAATGACTACACCTAGGTTCTACAATGTCTACACCTAGGTTCTACAAGGACTACACCTAGGTTCTATAAGGACTACACCTAGGTTCTACAATGACTACACCTAGGTTCTACAATGACTACACCTAGGTTCTACAATGACTACACCTAGGTTCTACAAGGACTACACCTAGGTTCTACAAGGACTGCACCTAGGTTCTACAATGACTACACCTAGGTTCTACAAGGACTACACCTAGGTTCTACAAGGACTGCACCTAGGTTCTATAAGGACTACACCTAGGTTCTACAAGGACTACACCTAGGTTCTACAAGGACTACACCTAGGTTATATAAGGACTACACCTAGGTTCTATAAGGACTACACCTAGGTTCTACAATGACTACACCTAGGTTCTACAATGACTACACCTAGGTTCTACAAGGACTACACCTAGGTTATATAAGGACTACACCTAGGTTCTACAAGGACTACACCTAGGTTCTACAAGGACTACACCTAGGTTCTACAATGACTACACCTAGGTTCTACTAGGACTACACCTAGGTTCTACAATGACTACACATAGGTTCTACAATGACTACACCTAGGTTCTATAAGGACTACACCTAGGTTCTACAAGGACTACACCTAGGTTCTACAAGGACTACACCTAGGTTCTACAATGACTACACCTAGGTTCTACAATGACTACACCTAGGTTCTATAAGGACTACACCTAGGTTCTATAATGACTACACCTAGGTTCTACAATGTCTACACCTAGGTTCTACAAGGACTACACCTAGGTTCTATAAGGACTACACCTAGGTTCTACAATGACTACACCTAGGTTCTACAATGACTACACCTAGGTTCTACAATGACTACACCTAGGTTCTACAATGACTACACCTAGGTTCTATAAGGACTACACCTAGGTTCTACAATGACTACACCTAGGTTCTACAATGACTACACCTAGGTTCTACAAGGACTACACCTAGGTTCTACAAGGACTACACCTAGGTTCTACAAGGACTACACCTAGGTTCTACAATGACTACACCTAGGTTCTACTAGGACTACACCTAGGTTCTACAATGACTACACATAGGTTCTACAATGACTACACCTAGGTTCTATAAGGACTACACCTAGGTTCTACAAGGACTACACCTAGGTTCTACAAGGACTACACCTAGGTTCTATAAGGACTACACCTAGGTTCTACAATGACTACACCTAGGTTCTACAAGGACTGCACCTAGGTTCTACAATGACTACACCTAGGTTCTACAAGGACTACACCTAGGTTCTACAAGGACTGCACCTAGGTTCTATAAGGACTACACCTAGGTTCTACAAGGACTACACCTAGGTTCTACAAGGACTACACCTAGGTTATATAAGGACTACACCTAGGTTCTATAAGGACTACACCTAGGTTCTACAATGACTACACCTAGGTTCTACAATGACTACACCTAGGTTCTACAAGGACTACACCTAGGTTATATAAGGACTACACCTAGGTTCTACAAGGACTACACCTAGGTTCTACAAGGACTACACCTAGGTTCTACAATGACTACACCTAGGTTCTACTAGGACTACACCTAGGTTCTACAAGGACTACACCTAGGTTATATAAGGACTACACCTAGGTTCTACAAGGACTACACCTAGGTTCTACAATGACTACACCTAGGTTCTACAATGACTACACCTAGGTTCTACAATGACTACACCTAGGTTCTACAAGGACTACACCTAGGTTCTACAAGTACTGCACCTAGGTTCTACAATGACTACACGTAGGTTCTACAAGGACTACACCTAGGTTCTACAAGGACTGCACCTAGGTTCTATAAGGACTACACCTAGGTTCTACAAGGACTACACCTAGGTTCTACAATGACTACACCTAGGTTCTACAATGACTACACCTAGGTTCTATAAGGACTACACCTAGGTTCTATAATGACTACACCTAGGTTCTACAATGTCTACACCTAGGTTCTACAAGGACTACACCTAGGTTCTATAAGGACTACACCTAGGTTCTACAATGACTACACCTAGGTTCTACAATGACTACACCTAGGTTCTACAATGACTACACCTAGGTTCTACAAGGACTACACCTAGGTTCTACAAGGACTGCACCTAGGTTCTACAATGACTACACCTAGGTTCTACAAGGACTACACCTAGGTTCTACAAGGACTGCACCTAGGTTCTATAAGGACTACACCTAGGTTCTACAAGGACTACACCTAGGTTCTACAAGGACTACACCTAGGTTATATAAGGACTACACCTAGGTTCTATAAGGACTACACCTAGGTTCTACAATGACTACACCTAGGTTCTACAATGACTACACCTAGGTTCTACAAGGACTACACCTAGGTTATATAAGGACTACACCTAGGTTCTACAAGGACTACACCTAGGTTCTACAAGGACTACACCTAGGTTCTACAATGACTACACCTAGGTTCTACTAGGACTACACCTAGGTTCTACAATGACTACACATAGGTTCTACAATGACTACACCTAGGTTCTATAAGGACTACACCTAGGTTCTACAAGGACTACACCTAGGTTCTACAAGGACTACACCTAGGTTCTACAATGACTACACCTAGGTTCTACAATGACTACACCTAGGTTCTATAAGGACTACACCTAGGTTCTATAATGACTACACCTAGGTTCTACAATGTCTACACCTAGGTTCTACAAGGACTACACCTAGGTTCTATAAGGACTACACCTAGGTTCTACAATGACTACACCTAGGTTCTACAATGACTACACCTAGGTTCTACAATGACTACACCTAGGTTCTACAATGACTACACCTAGGTTCTATAAGGACTACACCTAGGTTCTACAATGACTACACCTAGGTTCTACAATGACTACACCTAGGTTCTACAAGGACTACACCTAGGTTCTACAAGGACTACACCTAGGTTCTACAAGGACTACACCTAGGTTCTACAATGACTACACCTAGGTTCTACTAGGACTACACCTAGGTTCTACAATGACTACACATAGGTTCTACAATGACTACACCTAGGTTCTATAAGGACTACACCTAGGTTCTACAAGGACTACACCTAGGTTCTACAAGGACTACACCTAGGTTCTACAATGACTACACCTAGGTTCTACAATGACTACACCTAGGTTCTATAAGGACTACACCTAGGTTCTATAATGACTACACCTAGGTTCTACAATGTCTACACCTAGGTTCTACAAGGACTACACCTAGGTTCTATAAGGACTACACCTAGGTTCTACAATGACTACACCTAGGTTCTACAATGACTACACCTAGGTTCTACAATGACTACACCTAGGTTCTACAATGACTACACCTAGGTTCTACAATGACTACACCTAGGTTCTACAAGGACTACACCTAGGTTCTACAAGGACTACACCTAGGTTCTACAAGGACTGCACCTAGGTTCTATAAGGACTACACCTAGGTTCTACAAGGACTACACCTAGGTTCTACAAGGACTACACCTAGGTTCTACAATGACTACACCTAGATTCTACAATGACTACACCTAGGTTCTATAAGGACTACACCTAGGTTCTATAATGACTACACCTAGGTTCTACAATGTCTACACCTAGGTTCTACAAGGACTACACCTAGGTTCTATAAGGACTACACCTAGGTTCTACAATGACTACACCTAGGTTCTACAAGGACTGCACCTAGGTTCTACAATGACTACACCTAGGTTCTACAAGGACTACACCTAGGTTCTACAAGGACTGCACCTAGGTTCTATAAGGACTACACCTAGGTTCTACAAGGACTACACCTAGGTTCTACAAGGACTACACCTAGGTTATATAAGGACTACACCTAGGTTCTATAAGGACTACACCTAGGTTCTACAATGACTACACCTAGGTTCTACAATGACTACACCTAGGTTCTACAAGGACTACACCTAGGTTATATAAGGACTACACCTAGGTTCTACAAGGACTACACCTAGGTTCTACAAGGACTACACCTAGGTTCTACAATGACTACACCTAGGTTCTACTAGGACTACACCTAGGTTCTACAAGGACTACACCTAGGTTATATAAGGACTACACCTAGGTTCTACAAGGACTACACCTAGGTTCTACAATGACTACACCTAGGTTCTACAATGACTACACCTAGGTTCTACAATGACTACACCTAGGTTCTACAAGGACTACACCTAGGTTCTACAAGGACTGCACCTAGGTTCTACAATGACTACACCTAGGTTCTACAAGGACTACACCTAGGTTCTACAAGGACTGCACCTAGGTTCTATAAGGACTACACCTAGGTTCTACAAGGACTACACCTAGGTTCTACAATGACTACACCTAGGTTCTACAATGACTACACCTAGGTTCTATAAGGACTACACCTAGGTTCTATAATGACTACACCTAGGTTCTACAATGTCTACACCTAGGTTCTACAAGGACTACACCTAGGTTCTATAAGGACTACACCTAGGTTCTACAATGACTACACCTAGGTTCTACAATGACTACACCTAGGTTCTACAATGACTACACCTAGGTTCTACAAGGACTACACCTAGGTTCTACAAGGACTGCACCTAGGTTCTACAATGACTACACCTAGGTTCTACAAGGACTACACCTAGGTTCTACAAGGACTGCACCTAGGTTCTATAAGGACTACACCTAGGTTCTACAAGGACTACACCTAGGTTCTACAAGGACTACACCTAGGTTATATAAGGACTACACCTAGGTTCTATAAGGACTACACCTAGGTTCTACAATGACTACACCTAGGTTCTACAATGACTACACCTAGGTTCTACAAGGACTACACCTAGGTTATATAAGGACTACACCTAGGTTCTACAAGGACTACACCTAGGTTCTACAAGGACTACACCTAGGTTCTACAATGACTACACCTAGGTTCTACTAGGACTACACCTAGGTTCTACAATGACTACACATAGGTTCTACAATGACTACACCTAGGTTCTATAAGGACTACACCTAGGTTCTACAAGGACTACACCTAGGTTCTACAAGGACTACACCTAGGTTCTACAATGACTACACCTAGGTTCTACAATGACTACACCTAGGTTCTATAAGGACTACACCTAGGTTCTATAATGACTACACCTAGGTTCTACAATGTCTACACCTAGGTTCTACAATGACTACACCTAGGTTCTATAAGGACTACACCTAGGTTCTATAATGACTACACCTAGGTTCTACAATGTCTACACCTAGGTTCTACAAGGACTACACCTAGGTTCTATAAGGACTACACCTAGGTTCTACAATGACTACACCTAGGTTCTACAATGACTACACCTAGGTTCTACAATGACTACACCTAGGTTCTACAATGACTACACCTAGGTTCTACAATGACTACACCTAGGTTCTACAAGGACTACACCTAGGTTCTACAAGGACTACACCTAGGTTCTACAAGGACTGCACCTAGGTTCTATAAGGACTACACCTAGGTTCTACAAGGACTACACCTAGGTTCTACAAGGACTACACCTAGGTTCTACAATGACTACACCTAGGTTCTACAATGACTACACCTAGGTTCTATAAGGACTACACCTAGGTTCTATAATGACTACACCTAGGTTCTACAATGTCTACACCTAGGTTCTACAAGGACTACACCTAGGTTCTATAAGGACTACACCTAGGTTCTACAATGACTACACCTAGGTTCTACAATGACTACACCTAGGTTCTACAATGACTACACCTAGGTTCTACAAGGACTACACCTAGGTTCTACAATGACTACACCTAGGTTCTACAAGGACTACACCTAGGTTCTACAATGACTACACCTAGGTTCTACAATGACTACACCTAGGTTCTACAATGACTACACCTATGTTCTACAAGGACTACACCTAGGTTCTACAATGACTACACCTAGGTTCTACGATGACTACACCTAGGTTCTACAAGGACTACACCTAGGTTCTACAAGGACTACACCTAGGTTATATAAGGACTACACCTAGGTTCTGCAAGGACTACACCTAGGTTCTATAAGGACTACACCTAGGTTCTACAATGACTACAGCTAGGTTCTACAATGACTACACCTAGGTTCTATAAGGACTACACCTAGGTTCTACAAGGACTACACCTAGGTTCTACAAGGACTACACCGAGGTTCTACAAGGACTACACCTAGGTTCTACAATGACTACACCTAGGTTCTACAAGGACTACACCTAGGTTCTACAAGGACTACACCTAGGTTCTCCAAGGACTACACCTAGGTTCTACAAGGACTACACCTAGGTTCTATAAGGACTACACCTAGGTTATACAATGACTACACCTAGGTTCTATAAGGACTACACCTAGGTTCTACAATGACTACACCTAGGTTCTACAATGACTACACCTAGGTTCTACAAGGACTACACCTAGGTTCTACAATGACTACACCTAGGTTCTACAAGGACTGCACCTAGGTTCTATAAGGACTACACCTAGGTTCTACAAGGACTACACCTAGGTTCTACAAGGACTACACCTAGGTTCTACAAGGACTGCACCTAGGTTCTACAATGACTACACCTAGGTTCTACAATGACTACACCTAGGTTCTACAAGGACTGCACCTAGGTTCTATAAGGACTACACCTAGGTTCTACAAGGACTACACCTAGGTTCTACAAGGACTACACCTAGGTTCTATAAGGACTACACCTAGGTTCTATAAGGACTACACCTAGGTTCTACAATGACTACACCTAGGTTCTACAATGACTACACCTAGGTTCTACAAGGACTACACCTAGGTTCTATAAGGACTACACCTAGGTTCTACAAGGACTACACCTAGGTTCTACAAGGACTACACCTAGGTTCTACAATGACTACACCTAGGTTCTACTAGGACTACACCTAGGTTCTACAATGACTACACATAGGTTCTACAATGACTACACCTAGGTTCTATAAGGACTACACCTAGGTTCTACAAGGACTACACCTAGGTTCTACAAGGACTACACCTAGGTTCTACAATGACTACACCTAGGTTCTACAATGACTACACCTAGGTTCTATAAGGACTACACCTAGGTTCTATAATGACTACACCTAGGTTCTACAATGTCTACACCTAGGTTCTACAAGGACTACACCTAGGTTCTATAAGGACTACACCTAGGTTCTACAATGACTACACCTAGGTTCTACAATGACTACACCTAGGTTCTACAATGACTACACCTAGGTTCTACAATGACTACACCTAGGTTCTATAAGGACTACACCTAGGTTCTACAATGACTACACCTAGGTTCTACAATGACTACACCTAGGTTCTACACGGACTACACCTAGGTTCTACAAGGACTACACCTAGGTTCTACAAGGACTACACCTAGGTTCTACAATGACTACACCTAGGTTCTACTAGGACTACACCTAGGTTCTACAATGACTACACCAAGGTTCTATAAGGACTACACCTAGGTTCTACAAGGACTACACCTAGGTTCTACAAGGACTACACCTAGGTTCTACAATGACTACACCTAGGTTCTACAATGACTACACCTAGGTTCTATAAGGACTACACCTAGGTTCTATAATGACTACACCTAGGTTCTACAATGTCTACACCTAGGTTCTACAAGGACTACACCTAGGTTCTATAAGGACTACACCTAGGTTCTACAATGACTACACCTAGGTTCTACAATGACTACACCTAGGTTCTACAATGACTACACCTAGGTTCTACAATGACTACACCTAGGTTCTATAAGGACTACACCTAGGTTCTACAATGACTACACCTAGGTTCTACAATGACTACACCTAGGTTCTACAAGGACTACACCTAGGTTCTACAAGGACTACACCTAGGTTCTACAAGGACTGCACCTAGGTTCTATAAGGACTACACCTAGGTTCTACAAGGACTACACCTAGGTTCTACAAGGACTACACCTAGGTTCTACAAGGACTGCACCTAGGTTCTACAATGACTACACCTAGGTTCTACAAGGACTACACCTAGGTTCTACAAGGACTGCACCTAGGTTCTATAAGGACTACACCTAGGTTCTACAAGGACTACACCTAGGTTCTACAAGGACTACACCTAGGTTCTATAAGGACTACACCTAGGTTATATAAGGACTACACCTAGGTTCTACAATGACTACACCTAGGTTCTACAATGACTACACCTAGGTTCTACAAGGACTACACCTAGGTTCTATAAGGACTACACCTAGGTTCTACAAGGACTACACCTAGGTTCTACAAGGACTACACCTAGGTTCTACAATGACTACACCTAGGTTCTACTAGGACTACACCTAGGTTCTACAATGACTACACATAGGTTCTACAATGACTACACCTAGGTTCTATAAGGACTACACCTATGTTCTACAAGGACTACACCTATGTTCTACAAGGACTACACCTAGGTTCTACAATGACTACACCTAGGTTCTACAATGACTACACCTAGGTTCTATAAGGACTACACCTAGGTTCTATAATGACTACACCTAGGTTCTACAATGTCTACACCTAGGTTCTACAAGGACTACACCTAGGTTCTATAAGGACTACACCTAGGTTCTACAATGACTACACCTAGGTTCTACAATGACTACACCTAGGTTTTACAATGACTACACCTAGGTTCTACAAGGACTACACCTAGGTTCTACAATGACTACACCTAGGTTCTACAAGGACTACACCTAGGTTCTACAATGACTACACCTAGGTTCTACAATGACTACACCTAGGTTCTACAATGACTACACCTATGTTCGACAAGGACTACACCTAGGTTCTACAATGACTACACCTAGGTTCTACGATGACTACACCTAGGTTCTACAAGGACTACACCTAGGTTCTACAAGGACTACACCTAGGTTCTATAAGGACTACACCTAGGTTATATAAGGACTACACCTAGGTTCTGCAAGGACTACACCTAGGTTCTATAAGGACTACACCTAGGTTCTACAATGACTACAGCTAGGTTCTACAATGACTACACCTAGGTTCTATAAGGACTACACCTAGGTTCTACAAGGACTACACCTAGGTTCTACAAGGACTACACCGAGGTTCTACAAGGACTACACCTAGGTTCTACAATGACTACACCTAGGTTCTACAAGGACTACACCTAGGTTCTACAAGGACTACACCTAGGTTCTCCAAGGACTACACCTAGGTTCTACAAGGACTACACCTAGGTTCTATAAGGACTACACCTAGGTTCTACAATGACTACACCTAGGTTCTATAAGGACTACACCTAGGTTCTACAATGACTACACCTAGGTTCTACAATGACTACACCTAGGTTCTACAAGGACTACACCTAGGTTCTATAAGGACTACACCTAGGTTATATAAGGACTACACCTAGGTTCTACAATGACTACACCTAGGTTCTACAAGGACTACACCTAGGTTCTACAAGGACTGCACCTAGGTTCTATAAGGACTACACCTATGTTCTACAAGGACTACACCTAGGTTCTACAAGGACTACACCTAGGTTCTATAAGGACTACACCTAGGTTCTATAAGGACTACACCTAGGTTCTACAAGGACTACACCTAGGTTCTACAAGGACTACACCTAGGTTCTACAATGACTACACCTAGGTTCTACAATGACTACACCTAGCTTCTACAAGGACTACACCTAGGTTCTACAATGACTACACCTAGCTTCTACAAGGACTACACCTAGGTTCTATAAGGACTACACCTAGGTTCTACAATGACTACACCTAGGTTCTACAAGGACTACACCTAGGTTCTACAAGGACTACACCTAGGTTCTACAAGGACTACACCTAGGTTCTACAAGGACTACACCTAGGTTCTATAAGGACTACACCTAGGTTCTATAAGGACTACACCTAGGTTCTACAATGACTACACCTAGGTTCTACAAGGACTACACCTAGGTTCTCCAAGGACTACACCTAGGTTCTACAAGGACTACACCTAGGTTCTACAATGACTACACCTAGGTTCTACAAGGACTACACCTAGGTTATACAATGACTACACCTAGGTTCTACAAGGACTACACCTAGGTTCTACAATGACTACACCTAGGTTATACAAGGACTACACCTAGGTTCTACAATGACTACACCTAGGTTCTATAAGGACTACACCTAGGTTCTATAATGACTACACCTAGGTTCTATAAGGACTACACCTAGGTTCTACAAGGACTACACCTAGGTTATACAATGACTACACCTAGGTTCTACAAGGACTACACCTAGGTTATACAATGACTACACCTAGGTTCTACAAGGACTACACCTAGGTTCTACAATGACTACACCTAGGTTCTACAATGACTACACCTAGGTTATATAATGACTACACCTAGGTTCTACAAGGACTACACCTAGGTTATACAATGACTACACCTAGGTTCTATAATGACTACACCTAGGTTCTATAAGGACTACACCTAGGTTCTATAATGACTACACCTAGGTTCTATAAGGACTACACCTAGGTTCTATAAGGACTACACCTAGGTTCTACAAGGACTACACCTAGGTTCTACAAGGACTACACCTAGGTTCTACAATGACTACACCTAGGTTCTACAAGGACTACACCTAGGTTCTACAAGGACTACACCTAGGTTCTACAAGGACTACACCTAGGTTCTATAAGGACTACACCTAGGTTCTATAAGGACTACACCTAGGTTCTACAATGACTACACCTAGGTTCTACAATGACTACACCTAGGTTCTACAAGGACTACACCTATGTTCTATAAGGACTACACCTAGGTTCTACAAGGACTACACCTAGGTTCTACAAGGACTACACCTAGGTTCTACAATGACTACACCTAGGTTCTACTAGGACTACACCTAGGTTCTACAATGACTACACATAGGTTCTACAATGACTACACCTAGGTTCTATAAGGACTACACCTAGGTTCTACAAGGACTACACCTAGGTTCTACAAGGACTACACCTAGGTTCTACAATGACTACACCTAGGTTCTACAATGACTACACCTAGGTTCTATAATGACTACACCTAGGTTCTATAATGACTACACCTAGGTTCTACAATGTCTACACCTAGGTTCTACAAGGACTACACCTAGGTTCTATAAGGACTACACCTAGGTTCTACAATGACTACACCTAGGTTCTACAATGACTACACCTAGGTTCTACAATGACTACACCTAGGTTCTACAATGACTACACCTAGGTTCTACAAGGACTACACCTAGGTTCTACAATGACTACACCTAGGTTCTACAATGACTACACCTAGGTTCTACAATGACTACACCTAGGTTCTACAATGACTACACCTATGTTCTACAAGGACTACACCTAGGTTCTACAATGACTACACCTAGGTTCTACGATGACTACACCTAGGTTCTACAAGGACTACACCTAGGTTCTACAAGGACTACACCTAGGTTATATAAGGACTACACCTAGGTTCTGCAAGGACTACACCTAGGTTCTATAAGGACTACACCTAGGTTCTACAATGACTACAGCTAGGTTCTATAAGGACTACACCTAGGTTCTATAAGGACTACACCTAGGTTCTACAATGACTACACCTAGGTTCTACAATGACTACACCTAGGTTCTACAAGGACTACACCTAGGTTCTATAAGGACTACACCTAGGTTCTACAAGGACTACACCTAGGTTCTACAAGGACTACACCTAGGTTCTACAATGACTACACCTAGGTTCTACTAGGACTACACCTAGGTTCTACAATGACTACACATAGGTTCTACAATGACTACACCTAGGTTCTATAAGGACTACACCTAGGTTCTATAATGACTACACCTAGGTTCTACAATGTCTACACCTAGGTTCTACAAGGACTACACCTAGGTTCTATAAGGACTACACCTAGGTTCTACAATGACTACACCTAGGTTCTACAATGACTACACCTAGGTTCTACAATGACTACACCTAGGTTCTACAATGACTACACCTAGGTTCTATAAGGACTACACCTAGGTTCTACAATGACTACACCTAGGTTCTACAATGACTACATCTAGGTTCTACAAGGACTACACCTAGGTTCTACAAGGACTACACCTATGTTCTACAAGGACTACACCTAGGTTCTACAATGACTACACCTAGGTTCTACTAGGACTACACCTAGGTTCTACAATGACTACACCTAGGTTCTACAATGACTACACCTAGGTTCTACAATGACTACACCTATGTTCTACAAGGACTACACCTAGGTTCTACAATGACTACACCTAGGTTCTACGATGACTACACCTAGGTTCTACAAGGACTACACCTAGGTTCTACAAGGACTACACCTAGGTTATATAAGGACTACACCTAGGTTCTGCAAGGACTACACCTAGGTTCTATAAGGACTACACCTAGGTTCTACAATGACTACAGCTAGGTTCTACAATGACTACACCTAGGTTCTATAAGGACTACACCTAGGTTCTACAAGGACTACACCTAGGTTCTACAAGGACTACACCGAGGTTCTACAAGGACTACACCTAGGTTCTACAATGACTACACCTAGGTTCTACAAGGACTACACCTAGGTTCTACAAGGACTACACCTAGGTTCTCCAAGGACTACACCTAGGTTCTACAAGGACTACACCTAGGTTCTATAAGGACTACACCTAGGTTCTACAATGACTACACCTAGGTTCTATAAGGACTACACCTAGGTTCTACAATGACTACACCTAGGTTCTACAATGACTACACCTAGGTTCTACAAGGACTACACCTAGGTTCTACAATGACTACACCTAGGTTCTACAAGGACTGCACCTAGGTTCTATAAGGACTACACCTAGGTTCTACAAGGACTACACCTAGGTTCTACAAGGACTGCACCTAGGTTCTACAATGACTACACCTAGGTTCTACAATGACTACACCTAGGTTCTACAAGGACTGCACCTAGGTTCTATAAGGACTACACCTAGGTTCTACAAGGACTACACCTAGGTTCTACAAGGACTACACCTAGGTTCTATAAGGACTACACCTAGGTTCTATAAGGACTACACCTAGGTTCTACAATGACTACACCTAGGTTCTACAATGACTACACCTAGGTTCTACAAGGACTACACCTAGGTTCTATAAGGACTACACCTAGGTTCTACAAGGACTACACCTAGGTTCTACAAGGACTACACCTAGGTTCTACAATGACTACACCTAGGTTCTACTAGGACTACACCTAGGTTCTACAATGACTACACATAGGTTCTACAATGACTACACCTAGGTTCTATAAGGACTACACCTAGGTTCTACAAGGACTACACCTAGGTTCTACAAGGACTACACCTAGGTTCTACAATGACTACACCTAGGTTCTACAATGACTACACCTAGGTTCTATAAGGACTACACCTAGGTTCTATAATGACTACACCTAGGTTCTACAATGTCTACACCTAGGTTCTACAAGGACTACACCTAGGTTCTATAAGGACTACACCTAGGTTCTACAATGACTACACCTAGGTTCTACAATGACTACACCTAGGTTCTACAATGACTACACCTAGGTTCTACAATGACTACACCTAGGTTCTATAAGGACTACACCTAGGTTCTACAATGACTACACCTAGGTTCTACAATGACTACACCTAGGTTCTACACGGACTACACCTAGGTTCTACAAGGACTACACCTAGGTTCTACAAGGACTACACCTAGGTTCTACAATGACTACACCTAGGTTCTACTAGGACTACACCTAGGTTCTACAATGACTACACCTAGGTTCTATAAGGACTACACCTAGGTTCTACAAGGACTACACCTAGGTTCTACAAGGACTACACCTAGGTTCTACAATGACTACACCTAGGTTCTACAATGACTACACCTAGGTTCTATAAGGACTACACCTAGGTTCTATAATGACTACACCTAGGTTCTACAATGTCTACACCTAGGTTCTACAAGGACTACACCTAGGTTCTATAAGGACTACACCTAGGTTCTACAATGACTACACCTAGGTTCTACAATGACTACACCTAGGTTCTACAATGACTACACCTAGGTTCTACAATGACTACACCTAGGTTCTATAAGGACTACACCTAGGTTCTACAATGACTACACCTAGGTTCTACAATGACTACACCTAGGTTCTACAAGGACTACACCTAGGTTCTACAAGGACTACACCTAGGTTCTACAAGGACTGCACCTAGGTTCTATAAGGACTACACCTAGGTTCTACAAGGACTACACCTAGGTTCTACAAGGACTACACCTAGGTTCTACAAGGACTGCACCTAGGTTCTACAATGACTACACCTAGGTTCTACAAGGACTACACCTAGGTTCTACAAGGACTGCACCTAGGTTCTATAAGGACTACACCTAGGTTCTACAAGGACTACACCTAGGTTCTACAAGGACTACACCTAGGTTCTATAAGGACTACACCTAGGTTATATAAGGACTACACCTAGGTTCTACAATGACTACACCTAGGTTCTACAATGACTACACCTAGGTTCTACAAGGACTACACCTAGGTTCTATAAGGACTACACCTAGGTTCTACAAGGACTACACCTAGGTTCTACAAGGACTACACCTAGGTTCTACAATGACTACACCTAGGTTCTACTAGGACTACACCTAGGTTCTACAATGACTACACATAGGTTCTACAATGACTACACCTAGGTTCTATAAGGACTACACCTATGTTCTACAAGGACTACACCTATGTTCTACAAGGACTACACCTAGGTTCTACAATGACTACACCTAGGTTCTACAATGACTACACCTAGGTTCTATAAGGACTACACCTAGGTTCTATAATGACTACACCTAGGTTCTACAATGTCTACACCTAGGTTCTACAAGGACTACACCTAGGTTCTATAAGGACTACACCTAGGTTCTACAATGACTACACCTAGGTTCTACAATGACTACACCTAGGTTTTACAATGACTACACCTAGGTTCTACAAGGACTACACCTAGGTTCTACAATGACTACACCTAGGTTCTACAAGGACTACACCTAGGTTCTACAATGACTACACCTAGGTTCTACAATGACTACACCTAGGTTCTACAATGACTACACCTAGGTTCTACAATGACTACACCTATGTTCTACAAGGACTACACCTAGGTTCTACAATGACTACACCTAGGTTCTACGATGACTACACCTAGGTTCTACAAGGACTACACCTAGGTTCTACAAGGACTACACCTAGGTTCTATAAGGACTACACCTAGGTTATATAAGGACTACACCTAGGTTCTGCAAGGACTACACCTAGGTTCTATAAGGACTACACCTAGGTTCTACAATGACTACAGCTAGGTTCTACAATGACTACACCTAGGTTCTATAAGGACTACACCTAGGTTCTACAAGGACTACACCTAGGTTCTACAAGGACTACACCGAGGTTCTACAAGGACTACACCTAGGTTCTACAATGACTACACCTAGGTTCTACAAGGACTACACCTAGGTTCTACAAGGACTACACCTAGGTTCTCCAAGGACTACACCTAGGTTCTACAAGGACTACACCTAGGTTCTATAAGGACTACACCTAGGTTCTACAATGACTACACCTAGGTTCTATAAGGACTACACCTAGGTTCTACAATGACTACACCTAGGTTCTACAATGACTACACCTAGGTTCTACAAGGACTACACCTAGGTTCTATAAGGACTACACCTAGGTTATATAAGGACTACACCTAGGTTCTACAATGACTACACCTAGGTTCTACAAGGACTACACCTAGGTTCTACAAGGACTGCACCTAGGTTCTATAAGGACTACACCTATGTTCTACAAGGACTACACCTAGGTTCTACAAGGACTACACCTAGGTTCTATAAGGACTACACCTAGGTTCTATAAGGACTACACCTAGGTTCTACAAGGACTACACCTAGGTTCTACAAGGACTACACCTAGGTTCTACAATGACTACACCTAGGTTCTACAATGACTACACCTAGCTTCTACAAGGACTACACCTAGGTTCTACAATGACTACACCTAGCTTCTACAAGGACTACACCTAGGTTCTATAAGGACTACACCTAGGTTCTACAATGACTACACCTAGGTTCTACAAGGACTACACCTAGGTTCTACAAGGACTACACCTAGGTTCTACAAGGACTACACCTAGGTTCTACAAGGACTACACCTAGGTTCTATAAGGACTACACCTAGGTTCTATAAGGACTACACCTAGGTTCTACAATGACTACACCTAGGTTCTACAAGGACTACACCTAGGTTCTCCAAGGACTACACCTAGGTTCTACAAGGACTACACCTAGGTTCTACAATGACTACACCTAGGTTCTACAAGGACTACACCTAGGTTATACAATGACTACACCTAGGTTCTACAAGGACTACACCTAGGTTCTACAATGACTACACCTAGGTTATACAAGGACTACACCTAGGTTCTACAATGACTACACCTAGGTTCTATAAGGACTACACCTAGGTTCTATAATGACTACACCTAGGTTCTATAAGGACTACACCTAGGTTCTACAAGGACTACACCTAGGTTATACAATGACTACACCTAGGTTCTACAAGGACTACACCTAGGTTATACAATGACTACACCTAGGTTCTACAAGGACTACACCTAGGTTCTACAATGACTACACCTAGGTTCTACAATGACTACACCTAGGTTATATAATGACTACACCTAGGTTCTACAAGGACTACACCTAGGTTATACAATGACTACACCTAGGTTCTATAATGACTACACCTAGGTTCTATAAGGACTACACCTAGGTTCTATAATGACTACACCTAGGTTCTATAAGGACTACACCTAGGTTCTATAAGGACTACACCTAGGTTCTACAAGGACTACACCTAGGTTCTACAAGGACTACACCTAGGTTCTACAATGACTACACCTAGGTTCTACAAGGACTACACCTAGGTTCTACAAGGACTACACCTAGGTTCTACAAGGACTACACCTAGGTTCTATAAGGACTACACCTAGGTTCTATAAGGACTACACCTAGGTTCTACAATGACTACACCTAGGTTCTACAATGACTACACCTAGGTTCTACAAGGACTACACCTATGTTCTATAAGGACTACACCTAGGTTCTACAAGGACTACACCTAGGTTCTACAAGGACTACACCTAGGTTCTACAATGACTACACCTAGGTTCTACTAGGACTACACCTAGGTTCTACAATGACTACACATAGGTTCTACAATGACTACACCTAGGTTCTATAAGGACTACACCTAGGTTCTACAAGGACTACACCTAGGTTCTACAAGGACTACACCTAGGTTCTACAATGACTACACCTAGGTTCTACAATGACTACACCTAGGTTCTATAAGGACTACACCTAGGTTCTATAATGACTACACCTAGGTTCTACAATGTCTACACCTAGGTTCTACAAGGACTACATCTAGGTTCTATAAGGACTACACCTAGGTTCTACAATGACTACACCTAGGTTCTACAATGACTACACCTAGGTTCTACAATGACTACACCTAGGTTCTACAATGACTACACCTAGGTTCTACAAGGACTACACCTAGGTTCTACAATGACTACACCTAGGTTCTACAATGACTACACCTAGGTTCTACAATGACTACACCTAGGTTCTACAATGACTACACCTATGTTCTACAAGGACTACACCTAGGTTCTACAATGACTACACCTAGGTTCTACGATGACTACACCTAGGTTCTACAAGGACTACACCTAGGTTCTACAAGGACTACACCTAGGTTATATAAGGACTACACCTAGGTTCTGCAAGGACTACACCTAGGTTCTATAAGGACTACACCTAGGTTCTACAATGACTACAGCTAGGTTCTATAAGGACTACACCTAGGTTCTATAAGGACTACACCTAGGTTCTACAATGACTACACCTAGGTTCTACAATGACTACACCTAGGTTCTACAAGGACTACACCTAGGTTCTATAAGGACTACACCTAGGTTCTACAAGGACTACACCTAGGTTCTACAAGGACTACACCTAGGTTCTACAATGACTACACCTAGGTTCTACTAGGACTACACCTAGGTTCTACAATGACTACACATAGGTTCTACAATGACTACACCTAGGTTCTATAAGGACTACACCTAGGTTCTACAAGGACTACACCTAGGTTCTACAAGGACTACACCTAGGTTCTACAATGACTACACCTAGGTTCTACAATGACTACACCTAGGTTCTATAAGGACTACACCTAGGTTCTATAATGACTACACCTAGGTTCTACAATGTCTACACCTAGGTTCTACAAGGACTACACCTAGGTTCTATAAGGACTACACCTAGGTTCTACAATGACTACACCTAGGTTCTACAATGACTACACCTAGGTTCTACAATGACTACACCTAGGTTCTACAATGACTACACCTAGGTTCTATAAGGACTACACCTAGGTTCTACAATGACTACACCTAGGTTCTACAATGACTACATCTAGGTTCTACAAGGACTACACCTAGGTTCTACAAGGACTACACCTATGTTCTACAAGGACTACACCTAGGTTCTACAATGACTACACCTAGGTTCTACTAGGACTACACCTAGGTTCTACAATGACTACACATAGGTTCTACAATGACTACACCTAGGTTCTATAAGGACTACACCTAGGTTCTACAAGGACAACACCTAGGTTCTACAAGGACTACACCTAGGTTCTACAATGACTACACCTAGGTTCTACAATGACTACACCTAGGTTCTATAAGGACTACACCTAGGTTCTATAATGACTACACCTAGGTTCTACAATGTCTACACCTAGGTTCTACAAGGACTACACCTAGGTTCTATAAGGACTACACCTAGGTTCTACAATGACTACACCTAGGTTCTACAATGACTACACCTAGGTTCTACAATGACTACACCTAGGTTCTACAATGACTACACCTAGGTTCTATAAGGACTACACCTAGGTTCTATAATGACTACACCTAGGTTCTACAATGTCTACACCTAGGTTCTACAAGGACTACACCTAGGTTCTATAAGGACTACACCTAGGTTCTACAATGACTACACCTAGGTTCTACAATGACTACACCTAGGTTCTACAATGACTACACCTAGGTTCTACAATGACTACACCTAGGTTCTATAAGGACTACACCTAGGTTCTACAATGACTACACCTAGGTTCTACAATGACTACACCTAGGTTCTACAAGGGCTACACCTAGGTTCTACAAGGACTACACCTAGGTTCTACAAGGACTGCACCTAGGTTCTACAATGACTACACCTAGGTTCTACAAGGACTACACCTAGGTTCTACAAGGACTGCACCTAGGTTCTATAAGGACTACACCTAGGTTCTACAATGACTACACCTAGGTTCTACAAGGACTACACCTAGGTTCTATAAGGACTACACCTAGGTTCTATAAGGACTACACCTAGGTTCTACAATGACTACACCTAGGTTCTACAATGACTACACCTAGGTTCTACAAGGACTACACCTAGGTTCTATAAGGACTACACCTAGGTTCTACAAGGACTACACCTAGGTTCTACAAGGACTACACCTAGGTTCTACAATGACTACACCTAGGTTCTACTAGGACTACACCTAGGTTCTACAATGACTACACATAGGTTCTACAATGACTACACCTAGGTTCTATAAGGACTACACCTAGGTTCTACAAGGACTACACCTAGGTTCTACAAGGACTACACCTAGGTTCTACAATGACTACACCTAGGTTCTACAATGACTACACCTAGGTTCTATAAGGACTACACCTAGGTTCTATAATGACTACACCTAGGTTCTACAATGTCTACACCTAGGTTCTACAAGGACTACACCTAGGTTCTATAAGGACTACACCTAGGTTCTACAATGACTACACCTAGGTTCTACAATGACTACACCTAGGTTCTACAATGACTACACCTAGGTTCTACAATGACTACACCTAGGTTCTATAAGGACTACACCTATGTTCTACAATGACTACACCTAGGTTCTACAATGACTACACCTAGGTTCTACAAGGACTACACCTAGGTTCTACAAGGACTACACCTAGGTTCTACAAGGACTACACCTAGGTTCTACAATGACTACACCTAGGTTCTACTAGGACTACACCTAGGTTCTACAATGACTACACATAGGTTCTACAATGACTACACCTAGGTTCTATAAGGACTACACCTAGGTTCTACAAGGACTACACCTAGGTTCTACAAGGACTACACCTAGGTTCTACAATGACTACACCTAGGTTCTACAATGACTACACCTAGGTTCTATAAGGACTACACCTAGGTTCTATAATGACTACACCTAGGTTCTACAATGTCTACACCTAGGTTCTACAAGGACTACACCTAGGTTCTATAAGGACTACACCTAGGTTCTACAATGACTACACCTAGGTTCTACAATGACTACACCTAGGTTCTACAATGACTACACCTAGGTTCTACAATGACTACACCTAGGTTCTATAAGGACTACACCTAGGTTCTACAATGACTACACCTAGGTTCTACAATGACTACACCTAGGTTCTACAAGGACTACACCTAGGTTCTACAAGGACTACACCTAGGTTCTACAAGGACTGCACCTAGGTTCTACAATGACTACACCTAGGTTCTACAAGGACTACACCTAGGTTCTACAAGGACTGCACCTAGGTTCTATAAGGACTACACCTAGGTTCTACAAGGACTACACCTAGGTTCTACAAGGACTACACCTAGGTTCTATAAGGACTACACCTAGGTTCTATAAGGACTACACCTAGGTTCTACAATGACTACACCTAGGTTCTACAATGACTACACCTAGGTTCTACAATGACTACACCTAGGTTCTACAAGGACTACACCTAGGTTCTATAAGGACTACACCTAGGTTCTACAAGGACTACACCTAGGTTCTACAAGGACTACACCTAGGTTCTACAATGACTACACCTAGGTTCTACTAGGACTACACCTAGGTTCTACAATGACTACACATAGGTTCTACAATGACTACACCTAGGTTCTATAAGGACTACACCTAGGTTCTACAAGGACTACACCTAGGTTCTACAAGGACTACACCTAGGTTCTACAATGACTACACCTAGGTTCTACAATGACTACACCTAGGTTCTATAAGGACTACACCTAGGTTCTATAATGACTACACCTAGGTTCTACAATGTCTACACCTAGGTTCTACAAGGACTACACCTAGGTTCTATAAGGACTACACCTAGGTTCTACAATGACTACACCTAGGTTCTACAATGACTACACCTAGGTTCTACAATGACTACACCTAGGTTCTACAAGGACTACACCTAGGTTCTACAATGACTACACCTAGGTTCTACAAGGACTACACCTAGGTTCTACAAGGACTACACCGAGGTTCTACAAGGACTACACCTAGGTTCTACAATGACTACACCTATGTTCTACAAGGACTACACCTAGGTTCTACAATGACTACACCTAGGTTCTACGATGACTACACCTAGGTTCTACAAGGACTACACCTAGGTTCTACAAGGACTACACCTAGGTTCTATAAGGACTACACCTAGGTTATATAAGGACTACACCTAGGTTCTGCAAGGACTACACCTAGGTTCTATAAGGACTACACCTAGGTTCTACAATGACTACAGCTAGGTTCTACAATGACTACACCTAGGTTCTATAAGGACTACACCTAGGTTCTACAAGGACTACACCTAGGTTCTACAAGGACTACACCGAGGTTCTACAAGGACTACACCTAGGTTCTACAATGACTACACCTAGGTTCTCCAAGGACTACACCTAGGTTCTACAAGGACTACACCTAGGTTCTACAATGACTACACCTAGGTTCTACAAGGACTACACCTAGGTTCTACAATGACTACACCTAGGTTCTACAAGGACTACACCTAGGTTCTACAATGACTACACCTAGGTTATACAAGGACTACACCTAGGTTCTACAATGACTACACCTAGGTTCTATAAGGACTACACCTAGGTTCTACAATGACTACACCTAGGTTCTACAATGACTACACCTAGGTTATATAATGACTACACCTAGGTTCTACAAGGACTACACCTAGGTTATACAATGACTACACCTAGGTTCTATAATGACTACACCTAGGTTCTATAAGGACTACACCTAGGTTCTACTAGGACTACACCTAGGTTCTACAATGACTACACATAGGTTCTACAATGACTACACCTAGGTTCTACAATGACTACACCTATGTTCTACAAGGACTACACCTAGGTTCTACAATGACTACACCTAGGTTCTACGATGACTACACCTAGGTTCTACAAGGACTACACCTAGGTTCTACAAGGACTACACCTAGGTTATATAAGGACTACACCTAGGTTCTGCAAGGACTACACCTAGGTTCTATAAGGACTACACCTAGGTTCTACAATGACTACAGCTAGGTTCTACAATGACTACACCTAGGTTCTATAAGGACTACACCTAGGTTCTACAAGGACTACACCTAGGTTCTACAAGGACTACACCGAGGTTCTACAAGGACTACACCTAGGTTCTACAATGACTACACCTAGGTTCTACAAGGACTACACCTAGGTTCTACAAGGACTACACCTAGGTTCTCCAAGGACTACACCTAGGTTCTACAAGGACTACACCTAGGTTCTATAAGGACTACACCTAGGTTCTACAATGACTACACCTAGGTTCTATAAGGACTACACCTAGGTTCTACAATGACTACACCTAGGTTCTACAATGACTACACCTAGGTTCTACAAGGACTACACCTAGGTTCTACAATGACTACACCTAGGTTCTACAAGGACTGCACCTAGGTTCTATAAGGACTACACCTAGGTTCTACAAGGACTACACCTAGGTTCTACAAGGACTACACCTAGGTTCTACAAGGACTGCACCTAGGTTCTACAATGACTACACCTAGGTTCTACAATGACTACACCTAGGTTCTACAAGGACTGCACCTAGGTTCTATAAGGACTACACCTAGGTTCTACAAGGACTACACCTAGGTTCTACAAGGACTACACCTAGGTTCTATAAGGACTACACCTAGGTTCTATAAGGACTACACCTAGGTTCTACAATGACTACACCTAGGTTCTACAATGACTACACCTAGGTTCTACAAGGACTACACCTAGGTTCTATAAGGACTACACCTAGGTTCTACAAGGACTACACCTAGGTTCTACAAGGACTACACCTAGGTTCTACAATGACTACACCTAGGTTCTACTAGGACTACACCTAGGTTCTACAATGACTACACATAGGTTCTACAATGACTACACCTAGGTTCTATAAGGACTACACCTAGGTTCTACAAGGACTACACCTAGGTTCTACAAGGACTACACCTAGGTTCTACAATGACTACACCTAGGTTCTACAATGACTACACCTAGGTTCTATAAGGACTACACCTAGGTTCTATAATGACTACACCTAGGTTCTACAATGTCTACACCTAGGTTCTACAAGGACTACACCTAGGTTCTATAAGGACTACACCTAGGTTCTACAATGACTACACCTAGGTTCTACAATGACTACACCTAGGTTCTACAATGACTACACCTAGGTTCTACAATGACTACACCTAGGTTCTATAAGGACTACACCTAGGTTCTACAATGACTACACCTAGGTTCTACAATGACTACACCTAGGTTCTACACGGACTACACCTAGGTTCTACAAGGACTACACCTAGGTTCTACAAGGACTACACCTAGGTTCTACAATGACTACACCTAGGTTCTACTAGGACTACACCTAGGTTCTACAATGACTACACCAAGGTTCTATAAGGACTACACCTAGGTTCTACAAGGACTACACCTAGGTTCTACAAGGACTACACCTAGGTTCTACAATGACTACACCTAGGTTCTACAATGACTACACCTAGGTTCTATAAGGACTACACCTAGGTTCTATAATGACTACACCTAGGTTCTACAATGTCTACACCTAGGTTCTACAAGGACTACACCTAGGTTCTATAAGGACTACACCTAGGTTCTACAATGACTACACCTAGGTTCTACAATGACTACACCTAGGTTCTACAATGACTACACCTAGGTTCTACAATGACTACACCTAGGTTCTATAAGGACTACACCTAGGTTCTACAATGACTACACCTAGGTTCTACAATGACTACACCTAGGTTCTACAAGGACTACACCTAGGTTCTACAAGGACTACACCTAGGTTCTACAAGGACTGCACCTAGGTTCTATAAGGACTACACCTAGGTTCTACAAGGACTACACCTAGGTTCTACAAGGACTACACCTAGGTTCTACAAGGACTGCACCTAGGTTCTACAATGACTACACCTAGGTTCTACAAGGACTACACCTAGGTTCTACAAGGACTGCACCTAGGTTCTATAAGGACTACACCTAGGTTCTACAAGGACTACACCTAGGTTCTACAAGGACTACACCTAGGTTCTATAAGGACTACACCTAGGTTATATAAGGACTACACCTAGGTTCTACAATGACTACACCTAGGTTCTACAATGACTACACCTAGGTTCTACAAGGACTACACCTAGGTTCTATAAGGACTACACCTAGGTTCTACAAGGACTACACCTAGGTTCTACAAGGACTACACCTAGGTTCTACAATGACTACACCTAGGTTCTACTAGGACTACACCTAGGTTCTACAATGACTACACATAGGTTCTACAATGACTACACCTAGGTTCTATAAGGACTACACCTATGTTCTACAAGGACTACACCTATGTTCTACAAGGACTACACCTAGGTTCTACAATGACTACACCTAGGTTCTACAATGACTACACCTAGGTTCTATAAGGACTACACCTAGGTTCTATAATGACTACACCTAGGTTCTACAATGTCTACACCTAGGTTCTACAAGGACTACACCTAGGTTCTATAAGGACTACACCTAGGTTCTACAATGACTACACCTAGGTTCTACAATGACTACACCTAGGTTTTACAATGACTACACCTAGGTTCTACAAGGACTACACCTAGGTTCTACAATGACTACACCTAGGTTCTACAAGGACTACACCTAGGTTCTACAATGACTACACCTAGGTTCTACAATGACTACACCTAGGTTCTACAATGACTACACCTATGTTCGACAAGGACTACACCTAGGTTCTACAATGACTACACCTAGGTTCTACGATGACTACACCTAGGTTCTACAAGGACTACACCTAGGTTCTACAAGGACTACACCTAGGTTCTATAAGGACTACACCTAGGTTATATAAGGACTACACCTAGGTTCTGCAAGGACTACACCTAGGTTCTATAAGGACTACACCTAGGTTCTACAATGACTACAGCTAGGTTCTACAATGACTACACCTAGGTTCTATAAGGACTACACCTAGGTTCTACAAGGACTACACCTAGGTTCTACAAGGACTACACCGAGGTTCTACAAGGACTACACCTAGGTTCTACAATGACTACACCTAGGTTCTACAAGGACTACACCTAGGTTCTACAAGGACTACACCTAGGTTCTCCAAGGACTACACCTAGGTTCTACAAGGACTACACCTAGGTTCTATAAGGACTACACCTAGGTTCTACAATGACTACACCTAGGTTCTATAAGGACTACACCTAGGTTCTACAATGACTACACCTAGGTTCTACAATGACTACACCTAGGTTCTACAAGGACTACACCTAGGTTCTATAAGGACTACACCTAGGTTATATAAGGACTACACCTAGGTTCTACAATGACTACACCTAGGTTCTACAAGGACTACACCTAGGTTCTACAAGGACTGCACCTAGGTTCTATAAGGACTACACCTATGTTCTACAAGGACTACACCTAGGTTCTACAAGGACTACACCTAGGTTCTATAAGGACTACACCTAGGTTCTATAAGGACTACACCTAGGTTCTACAAGGACTACACCTAGGTTCTACAAGGACTACACCTAGGTTCTACAATGACTACACCTAGGTTCTACAATGACTACACCTAGCTTCTACAAGGACTACACCTAGGTTCTACAATGACTACACCTAGCTTCTACAAGGACTACACCTAGGTTCTATAAGGACTACACCTAGGTTCTACAATGACTACACCTAGGTTCTACAAGGACTACACCTAGGTTCTACAAGGACTACACCTAGGTTCTACAAGGACTACACCTAGGTTCTACAAGGACTACACCTAGGTTCTATAAGGACTACACCTAGGTTCTATAAGGACTACACCTAGGTTCTACAATGACTACACCTAGGTTCTACAAGGACTACACCTAGGTTCTCCAAGGACTACACCTAGGTTCTACAAGGACTACACCTAGGTTCTACAATGACTACACCTAGGTTCTACAAGGACTACACCTAGGTTATACAATGACTACACCTAGGTTCTACAAGGACTACACCTAGGTTCTACAATGACTACACCTAGGTTATACAAGGACTACACCTAGGTTCTACAATGACTACACCTAGGTTCTATAAGGACTACACCTAGGTTCTATAATGACTACACCTAGGTTCTATAAGGACTACACCTAGGTTCTACAAGGACTACACCTAGGTTATACAATGACTACACCTAGGTTCTACAAGGACTACACCTAGGTTATACAATGACTACACCTAGGTTCTACAAGGACTACACCTAGGTTCTACAATGACTACACCTAGGTTCTACAATGACTACACCTAGGTTATATAATGACTACACCTAGGTTCTACAAGGACTACACCTAGGTTATACAATGACTACACCTAGGTTCTATAATGACTACACCTAGGTTCTATAAGGACTACACCTAGGTTCTATAATGACTACACCTAGGTTCTATAAGGACTACACCTAGGTTCTATAAGGACTACACCTAGGTTCTACAAGGACTACACCTAGGTTCTACAAGGACTACACCTAGGTTCTACAATGACTACACCTAGGTTCTACAAGGACTACACCTAGGTTCTACAAGGACTACACCTAGGTTCTACAAGGACTACACCTAGGTTCTATAAGGACTACACCTAGGTTCTATAAGGACTACACCTAGGTTCTACAATGACTACACCTAGGTTCTACAATGACTACACCTAGGTTCTACAAGGACTACACCTATGTTCTATAAGGACTACACCTAGGTTCTACAAGGACTACACCTAGGTTCTACAAGGACTACACCTAGGTTCTACAATGACTACACCTAGGTTCTACTAGGACTACACCTAGGTTCTACAATGACTACACATAGGTTCTACAATGACTACACCTAGGTTCTATAAGGACTACACCTAGGTTCTACAAGGACTACACCTAGGTTCTACAAGGACTACACCTAGGTTCTACAATGACTACACCTAGGTTCTACAATGACTACACCTAGGTTCTATAATGACTACACCTAGGTTCTATAATGACTACACCTAGGTTCTACAATGTCTACACCTAGGTTCTACAAGGACTACACCTAGGTTCTATAAGGACTACACCTAGGTTCTACAATGACTACACCTAGGTTCTACAATGACTACACCTAGGTTCTACAATGACTACACCTAGGTTCTACAATGACTACACCTAGGTTCTACAAGGACTACACCTAGGTTCTACAATGACTACACCTAGGTTCTACAATGACTACACCTAGGTTCTACAATGACTACACCTAGGTTCTACAATGACTACACCTATGTTCTACAAGGACTACACCTAGGTTCTACAATGACTACACCTAGGTTCTACGATGACTACACCTAGGTTCTACAAGGACTACACCTAGGTTCTACAAGGACTACACCTAGGTTATATAAGGACTACACCTAGGTTCTGCAAGGACTACACCTAGGTTCTATAAGGACTACACCTAGGTTCTACAATGACTACAGCTAGGTTCTATAAGGACTACACCTAGGTTCTATAAGGACTACACCTAGGTTCTACAATGACTACACCTAGGTTCTACAATGACTACACCTAGGTTCTACAAGGACTACACCTAGGTTCTATAAGGACTACACCTAGGTTCTACAAGGACTACACCTAGGTTCTACAAGGACTACACCTAGGTTCTACAATGACTACACCTAGGTTCTACTAGGACTACACCTAGGTTCTACAATGACTACACATAGGTTCTACAATGACTACACCTAGGTTCTATAAGGACTACACCTAGGTTCTACAAGGACTACACCTAGGTTCTACAAGGACTACACCTAGGTTCTACAATGACTACACCTAGGTTCTACAATGACTACACCTAGGTTCTATAAGGACTACACCTAGGTTCTATAATGACTACACCTAGGTTCTACAATGTCTACACCTAGGTTCTACAAGGACTACACCTAGGTTCTATAAGGACTACACCTAGGTTCTACAATGACTACACCTAGGTTCTACAATGACTACACCTAGGTTCTACAATGACTACACCTAGGTTCTACAATGACTACACCTAGGTTCTATAAGGACTACACCTAGGTTCTACAATGACTACACCTAGGTTCTACAATGACTACATCTAGGTTCTACAAGGACTACACCTAGGTTCTACAAGGACTACACCTATGTTCTACAAGGACTACACCTAGGTTCTACAATGACTACACCTAGGTTCTACTAGGACTACACCTAGGTTCTACAATGACTACACCTAGGTTCTACAATGACTACACCTAGGTTCTACAATGACTACACCTATGTTCTACAAGGACTACACCTAGGTTCTACAATGACTACACCTAGGTTCTACGATGACTACACCTAGGTTCTACAAGGACTACACCTAGGTTCTACAAGGACTACACCTAGGTTATATAAGGACTACACCTAGGTTCTGCAAGGACTACACCTAGGTTCTATAAGGACTACACCTAGGTTCTACAATGACTACAGCTAGGTTCTACAATGACTACACCTAGGTTCTATAAGGACTACACCTAGGTTCTACAAGGACTACACCTAGGTTCTACAAGGACTACACCGAGGTTCTACAAGGACTACACCTAGGTTCTACAATGACTACACCTAGGTTCTACAAGGACTACACCTAGGTTCTACAAGGACTACACCTAGGTTCTCCAAGGACTACACCTAGGTTCTACAAGGACTACACCTAGGTTCTATAAGGACTACACCTAGGTTCTACAATGACTACACCTAGGTTCTATAAGGACTACACCTAGGTTCTACAATGACTACACCTAGGTTCTACAATGACTACACCTAGGTTCTACAAGGACTACACCTAGGTTCTACAATGACTACACCTAGGTTCTACAAGGACTGCACCTAGGTTCTATAAGGACTACACCTAGGTTCTACAAGGACTACACCTAGGTTCTACAAGGACTGCACCTAGGTTCTACAATGACTACACCTAGGTTCTACAATGACTACACCTAGGTTCTACAAGGACTGCACCTAGGTTCTATAAGGACTACACCTAGGTTCTACAAGGACTACACCTAGGTTCTACAAGGACTACACCTAGGTTCTATAAGGACTACACCTAGGTTCTATAAGGACTACACCTAGGTTCTACAATGACTACACCTAGGTTCTACAATGACTACACCTAGGTTCTACAAGGACTACACCTAGGTTCTATAAGGACTACACCTAGGTTCTACAAGGACTACACCTAGGTTCTACAAGGACTACACCTAGGTTCTACAATGACTACACCTAGGTTCTACTAGGACTACACCTAGGTTCTACAATGACTACACATAGGTTCTACAATGACTACACCTAGGTTCTATAAGGACTACACCTAGGTTCTACAAGGACTACACCTAGGTTCTACAAGGACTACACCTAGGTTCTACAATGACTACACCTAGGTTCTACAATGACTACACCTAGGTTCTATAAGGACTACACCTAGGTTCTATAATGACTACACCTAGGTTCTACAATGTCTACACCTAGGTTCTACAAGGACTACACCTAGGTTCTATAAGGACTACACCTAGGTTCTACAATGACTACACCTAGGTTCTACAATGACTACACCTAGGTTCTACAATGACTACACCTAGGTTCTACAATGACTACACCTAGGTTCTATAAGGACTACACCTAGGTTCTACAATGACTACACCTAGGTTCTACAATGACTACACCTAGGTTCTACACGGACTACACCTAGGTTCTACAAGGACTACACCTAGGTTCTACAAGGACTACACCTAGGTTCTACAATGACTACACCTAGGTTCTACTAGGACTACACCTAGGTTCTACAATGACTACACCTAGGTTCTATAAGGACTACACCTAGGTTCTACAAGGACTACACCTAGGTTCTACAAGGACTACACCTAGGTTCTACAATGACTACACCTAGGTTCTACAATGACTACACCTAGGTTCTATAAGGACTACACCTAGGTTCTATAATGACTACACCTAGGTTCTACAATGTCTACACCTAGGTTCTACAAGGACTACACCTAGGTTCTATAAGGACTACACCTAGGTTCTACAATGACTACACCTAGGTTCTACAATGACTACACCTAGGTTCTACAATGACTACACCTAGGTTCTACAATGACTACACCTAGGTTCTATAAGGACTACACCTAGGTTCTACAATGACTACACCTAGGTTCTACAATGACTACACCTAGGTTCTACAAGGACTACACCTAGGTTCTACAAGGACTACACCTAGGTTCTACAAGGACTGCACCTAGGTTCTATAAGGACTACACCTAGGTTCTACAAGGACTACACCTAGGTTCTACAAGGACTACACCTAGGTTCTACAAGGACTGCACCTAGGTTCTACAATGACTACACCTAGGTTCTACAAGGACTACACCTAGGTTCTACAAGGACTGCACCTAGGTTCTATAAGGACTACACCTAGGTTCTACAAGGACTACACCTAGGTTCTACAAGGACTACACCTAGGTTCTATAAGGACTACACCTAGGTTATATAAGGACTACACCTAGGTTCTACAATGACTACACCTAGGTTCTACAATGACTACACCTAGGTTCTACAAGGACTACACCTAGGTTCTATAAGGACTACACCTAGGTTCTACAAGGACTACACCTAGGTTCTACAAGGACTACACCTAGGTTCTACAATGACTACACCTAGGTTCTACTAGGACTACACCTAGGTTCTACAATGACTACACATAGGTTCTACAATGACTACACCTAGGTTCTATAAGGACTACACCTATGTTCTACAAGGACTACACCTATGTTCTACAAGGACTACACCTAGGTTCTACAATGACTACACCTAGGTTCTACAATGACTACACCTAGGTTCTATAAGGACTACACCTAGGTTCTATAATGACTACACCTAGGTTCTACAATGTCTACACCTAGGTTCTACAAGGACTACACCTAGGTTCTATAAGGACTACACCTAGGTTCTACAATGACTACACCTAGGTTCTACAATGACTACACCTAGGTTTTACAATGACTACACCTAGGTTCTACAAGGACTACACCTAGGTTCTACAATGACTACACCTAGGTTCTACAAGGACTACACCTAGGTTCTACAATGACTACACCTAGGTTCTACAATGACTACACCTAGGTTCTACAATGACTACACCTAGGTTCTACAATGACTACACCTATGTTCTACAAGGACTACACCTAGGTTCTACAATGACTACACCTAGGTTCTACGATGACTACACCTAGGTTCTACAAGGACTACACCTAGGTTCTACAAGGACTACACCTAGGTTCTATAAGGACTACACCTAGGTTATATAAGGACTACACCTAGGTTCTGCAAGGACTACACCTAGGTTCTATAAGGACTACACCTAGGTTCTACAATGACTACAGCTAGGTTCTACAATGACTACACCTAGGTTCTATAAGGACTACACCTAGGTTCTACAAGGACTACACCTAGGTTCTACAAGGACTACACCGAGGTTCTACAAGGACTACACCTAGGTTCTACAATGACTACACCTAGGTTCTACAAGGACTACACCTAGGTTCTACAAGGACTACACCTAGGTTCTCCAAGGACTACACCTAGGTTCTACAAGGACTACACCTAGGTTCTATAAGGACTACACCTAGGTTCTACAATGACTACACCTAGGTTCTATAAGGACTACACCTAGGTTCTACAATGACTACACCTAGGTTCTACAATGACTACACCTAGGTTCTACAAGGACTACACCTAGGTTCTATAAGGACTACACCTAGGTTATATAAGGACTACACCTAGGTTCTACAATGACTACACCTAGGTTCTACAAGGACTACACCTAGGTTCTACAAGGACTGCACCTAGGTTCTATAAGGACTACACCTATGTTCTACAAGGACTACACCTAGGTTCTACAAGGACTACACCTAGGTTCTATAAGGACTACACCTAGGTTCTATAAGGACTACACCTAGGTTCTACAAGGACTACACCTAGGTTCTACAAGGACTACACCTAGGTTCTACAATGACTACACCTAGGTTCTACAATGACTACACCTAGCTTCTACAAGGACTACACCTAGGTTCTACAATGACTACACCTAGCTTCTACAAGGACTACACCTAGGTTCTATAAGGACTACACCTAGGTTCTACAATGACTACACCTAGGTTCTACAAGGACTACACCTAGGTTCTACAAGGACTACACCTAGGTTCTACAAGGACTACACCTAGGTTCTACAAGGACTACACCTAGGTTCTATAAGGACTACACCTAGGTTCTATAAGGACTACACCTAGGTTCTACAATGACTACACCTAGGTTCTACAAGGACTACACCTAGGTTCTCCAAGGACTACACCTAGGTTCTACAAGGACTACACCTAGGTTCTACAATGACTACACCTAGGTTCTACAAGGACTACACCTAGGTTATACAATGACTACACCTAGGTTCTACAAGGACTACACCTAGGTTCTACAATGACTACACCTAGGTTATACAAGGACTACACCTAGGTTCTACAATGACTACACCTAGGTTCTATAAGGACTACACCTAGGTTCTATAATGACTACACCTAGGTTCTATAAGGACTACACCTAGGTTCTACAAGGACTACACCTAGGTTATACAATGACTACACCTAGGTTCTACAAGGACTACACCTAGGTTATACAATGACTACACCTAGGTTCTACAAGGACTACACCTAGGTTCTACAATGACTACACCTAGGTTCTACAATGACTACACCTAGGTTATATAATGACTACACCTAGGTTCTACAAGGACTACACCTAGGTTATACAATGACTACACCTAGGTTCTATAATGACTACACCTAGGTTCTATAAGGACTACACCTAGGTTCTATAATGACTACACCTAGGTTCTATAAGGACTACACCTAGGTTCTATAAGGACTACACCTAGGTTCTACAAGGACTACACCTAGGTTCTACAAGGACTACACCTAGGTTCTACAATGACTACACCTAGGTTCTACAAGGACTACACCTAGGTTCTACAAGGACTACACCTAGGTTCTACAAGGACTACACCTAGGTTCTATAAGGACTACACCTAGGTTCTATAAGGACTACACCTAGGTTCTACAATGACTACACCTAGGTTCTACAATGACTACACCTAGGTTCTACAAGGACTACACCTATGTTCTATAAGGACTACACCTAGGTTCTACAAGGACTACACCTAGGTTCTACAAGGACTACACCTAGGTTCTACAATGACTACACCTAGGTTCTACTAGGACTACACCTAGGTTCTACAATGACTACACATAGGTTCTACAATGACTACACCTAGGTTCTATAAGGACTACACCTAGGTTCTACAAGGACTACACCTAGGTTCTACAAGGACTACACCTAGGTTCTACAATGACTACACCTAGGTTCTACAATGACTACACCTAGGTTCTATAAGGACTACACCTAGGTTCTATAATGACTACACCTAGGTTCTACAATGTCTACACCTAGGTTCTACAAGGACTACATCTAGGTTCTATAAGGACTACACCTAGGTTCTACAATGACTACACCTAGGTTCTACAATGACTACACCTAGGTTCTACAATGACTACACCTAGGTTCTACAATGACTACACCTAGGTTCTACAAGGACTACACCTAGGTTCTACAATGACTACACCTAGGTTCTACAATGACTACACCTAGGTTCTACAATGACTACACCTAGGTTCTACAATGACTACACCTATGTTCTACAAGGACTACACCTAGGTTCTACAATGACTACACCTAGGTTCTACGATGACTACACCTAGGTTCTACAAGGACTACACCTAGGTTCTACAAGGACTACACCTAGGTTATATAAGGACTACACCTAGGTTCTGCAAGGACTACACCTAGGTTCTATAAGGACTACACCTAGGTTCTACAATGACTACAGCTAGGTTCTATAAGGACTACACCTAGGTTCTATAAGGACTACACCTAGGTTCTACAATGACTACACCTAGGTTCTACAATGACTACACCTAGGTTCTACAAGGACTACACCTAGGTTCTATAAGGACTACACCTAGGTTCTACAAGGACTACACCTAGGTTCTACAAGGACTACACCTAGGTTCTACAATGACTACACCTAGGTTCTACTAGGACTACACCTAGGTTCTACAATGACTACACATAGGTTCTACAATGACTACACCTAGGTTCTATAAGGACTACACCTAGGTTCTACAAGGACTACACCTAGGTTCTACAAGGACTACACCTAGGTTCTACAATGACTACACCTAGGTTCTACAATGACTACACCTAGGTTCTATAAGGACTACACCTAGGTTCTATAATGACTACACCTAGGTTCTACAATGTCTACACCTAGGTTCTACAAGGACTACACCTAGGTTCTATAAGGACTACACCTAGGTTCTACAATGACTACACCTAGGTTCTACAATGACTACACCTAGGTTCTACAATGACTACACCTAGGTTCTACAATGACTACACCTAGGTTCTATAAGGACTACACCTAGGTTCTACAATGACTACACCTAGGTTCTACAATGACTACATCTAGGTTCTACAAGGACTACACCTAGGTTCTACAAGGACTACACCTATGTTCTACAAGGACTACACCTAGGTTCTACAATGACTACACCTAGGTTCTACTAGGACTACACCTAGGTTCTACAATGACTACACATAGGTTCTACAATGACTACACCTAGGTTCTATAAGGACTACACCTAGGTTCTACAAGGACAACACCTAGGTTCTACAAGGACTACACCTAGGTTCTACAATGACTACACCTAGGTTCTACAATGACTACACCTAGGTTCTATAAGGACTACACCTAGGTTCTATAATGACTACACCTAGGTTCTACAATGTCTACACCTAGGTTCTACAAGGACTACACCTAGGTTCTATAAGGACTACACCTAGGTTCTACAATGACTACACCTAGGTTCTACAATGACTACACCTAGGTTCTACAATGACTACACCTAGGTTCTACAATGACTACACCTAGGTTCTATAAGGACTACACCTAGGTTCTACAATGACTACACCTAGGTTCTACAATGACTACACCTAGGTTCTACAAGGGCTACACCTAGGTTCTACAAGGACTACACCTAGGTTCTACAAGGACTGCACCTAGGTTCTACAATGACTACACCTAGGTTCTACAAGGACTACACCTAGGTTCTACAAGGACTGCACCTAGGTTCTATAAGGACTACACCTAGGTTCTACAATGACTACACCTAGGTTCTACAAGGACTACACCTAGGTTCTATAAGGACTACACCTAGGTTCTATAAGGACTACACCTAGGTTCTACAATGACTACACCTAGGTTCTACAATGACTACACCTAGGTTCTACAAGGACTACACCTAGGTTCTATAAGGACTACACCTAGGTTCTACAAGGACTACACCTAGGTTCTACAAGGACTACACCTAGGTTCTACAATGACTACACCTAGGTTCTACTAGGACTACACCTAGGTTCTACAATGACTACACATAGGTTCTACAATGACTACACCTAGGTTCTATAAGGACTACACCTAGGTTCTACAAGGACTACACCTAGGTTCTACAAGGACTACACCTAGGTTCTACAATGACTACACCTAGGTTCTACAATGACTACACCTAGGTTCTATAAGGACTACACCTAGGTTCTATAATGACTACACCTAGGTTCTACAATGTCTACACCTAGGTTCTACAAGGACTACACCTAGGTTCTATAAGGACTACACCTAGGTTCTACAATGACTACACCTAGGTTCTACAATGACTACACCTAGGTTCTACAATGACTACACCTAGGTTCTACAATGACTACACCTAGGTTCTATAAGGACTACACCTATGTTCTACAATGACTACACCTAGGTTCTACAATGACTACACCTAGGTTCTACAAGGACTACACCTAGGTTCTACAAGGACTACACCTAGGTTCTACAAGGACTACACCTAGGTTCTACAATGACTACACCTAGGTTCTACTAGGACTACACCTAGGTTCTACAATGACTACACATAGGTTCTACAATGACTACACCTAGGTTCTATAAGGACTACACCTAGGTTCTACAAGGACTACACCTAGGTTCTACAAGGACTACACCTAGGTTCTACAATGACTACACCTAGGTTCTACAATGACTACACCTAGGTTCTATAAGGACTACACCTAGGTTCTATAATGACTACACCTAGGTTCTACAATGTCTACACCTAGGTTCTACAAGGACTACACCTAGGTTCTATAAGGACTACACCTAGGTTCTACAATGACTACACCTAGGTTCTACAATGACTACACCTAGGTTCTACAATGACTACACCTAGGTTCTACAATGACTACACCTAGGTTCTATAAGGACTACACCTAGGTTCTACAATGACTACACCTAGGTTCTACAATGACTACACCTAGGTTCTACAAGGACTACACCTAGGTTCTACAAGGACTACACCTAGGTTCTACAAGGACTGCACCTAGGTTCTACAATGACTACACCTAGGTTCTACAA
This sequence comes from Notolepis coatsorum, assembly GCF_963971535.1. Lineage (NCBI taxonomy): Eukaryota > Metazoa > Chordata > Actinopteri > Aulopiformes > Paralepididae > Notolepis > Notolepis coatsorum. The sequence goes on along the minus strand of NC_140168.1, from coordinate 121,136,303 downwards.
GGACTACACCTAGGTTCTACAAGGACTGCACCTAGGTTCTATAAGGACTACACCTAGGTTCTACAAGGACTACACCTAGGTTCTACAAGGACTACACCTAGGTTCTATAAGGACTACACCTAGGTTCTATAAGGACTACACCTAGGTTCTACAATGACTACACCTAGGTTCTACAATGACTACACCTAGGTTCTACAATGACTACACCTAGGTTCTACAAGGACTACACCTAGGTTCTATAAGGACTACACCTAGGTTCTACAAGGACTACACCTAGGTTCTACAAGGACTACACCTAGGTTCTACAATGACTACACCTAGGTTCTACTAGGACTACACCTAGGTTCTACAATGACTACACATAGGTTCTACAATGACTACACCTAGGTTCTATAAGGACTACACCTAGGTTCTACAAGGACTACACCTAGGTTCTACAAGGACTACACCTAGGTTCTACAATGACTACACCTAGGTTCTACAATGACTACACCTAGGTTCTATAAGGACTACACCTAGGTTCTATAATGACTACACCTAGGTTCTACAATGTCTACACCTAGGTTCTACAAGGACTACACCTAGGTTCTATAAGGACTACACCTAGGTTCTACAATGACTACACCTAGGTTCTACAATGACTACACCTAGGTTCTACAATGACTACACCTAGGTTCTACAAGGACTACACCTAGGTTCTACAATGACTACACCTAGGTTCTACAAGGACTACACCTAGGTTCTACAAGGACTACACCGAGGTTCTACAAGGACTACACCTAGGTTCTACAATGACTACACCTATGTTCTACAAGGACTACACCTAGGTTCTACAATGACTACACCTAGGTTCTACGATGACTACACCTAGGTTCTACAAGGACTACACCTAGGTTCTACAAGGACTACACCTAGGTTCTATAAGGACTACACCTAGGTTATATAAGGACTACACCTAGGTTCTGCAAGGACTACACCTAGGTTCTATAAGGACTACACCTAGGTTCTACAATGACTACAGCTAGGTTCTACAATGACTACACCTAGGTTCTATAAGGACTACACCTAGGTTCTACAAGGACTACACCTAGGTTCTACAAGGACTACACCGAGGTTCTACAAGGACTACACCTAGGTTCTACAATGACTACACCTAGGTTCTCCAAGGACTACACCTAGGTTCTACAAGGACTACACCTAGGTTCTACAATGACTACACCTAGGTTCTACAAGGACTACACCTAGGTTCTACAATGACTACACCTAGGTTCTACAAGGACTACACCTAGGTACTACAATGACTACACCTAGGTTATACAAGGACTACACCTAGGTTCTACAATGACTACACCTAGGTTCTATAAGGACTACACCTAGGTTCTACAATGACTACACCTAGGTTCTACAATGACTACACCTAGGTTATATAATGACTACACCTAGGTTCTACAAGGACTACACCTAGGTTATACAATGACTACACCTAGGTTCTATAATGACTACACCTAGGTTCTATAAGGACTACACCTAGGTTCTATAATGACTACACCTAGGTTCTATAATGACTACACCTAGGTTCTATAAGGACTACACCTAGGTTCTACAAGGACTACACCTAGGTTCTACAAGGACTACACCTAGGTTCTACAATGACTACACCTATGTTCTACAAGGACTACACCTAGGTTATACAATGACTACACCTAGGTTCTACAAGGACTACACCTAGGTTCTACAAGGACTACACCTAGGTTCTATAAGGACTACACCTATGTTCTACAAGGACTACACCTAGGTTCTACAAGGACTACACCTAGGTTCTATAAGGACTACACCTAGGTTCTACAAGGACTACACCTAGGTTATATAATGACTACACCTAGGTTCTATAATGACTACACCTAGGTTATATAATGACTACACCTAGGTTCTATAATGACTACACCTAGGTTATACAATGACTACACCTAGGTTCTATAAGGACTACACCTAGGTTCTACAATGACTACACCTAGGTTCTACAATGACTACACCTAGGTTCTATAAGGACTACACCTAGGTTCTATAATGACTACACCTAGGTTCTATAAGCACTACACCTAGGTTCGACAATGACTACACCTAGGTTATACAATGACTACACCTAGGTTCTACAATGACTACACCTAGGTTCTACAAGGACTACACCTAGGTTCTACAAGGACTACACCTAGGTTCTACAAGGACTACACCTAGGTTATATAATGACTACACCTAGGTTCTATAATGACTACACCTAGGTTATATAATGACAACACCTAGGTTCTATAATGACTACACCTAGGTTATACAATGACTACACCTAGGTTCTATAAGGACTACACCTAGGTTCTACAATGACTACAGCTAGGTTCTACAATGACTACACCTAGGTTCTATAAGGACTACACCTAGGTTCTACAAGGACTACACCTAGGTTCTACAAGGACTACACCGAGGTTCTACAAGGACTACACCTAGGTTCTACAATGACTACACCTAGGTTCTCCAAGGACTACACCTAGGTTCTACAAGGACTACACCTAGGTTCTACAATGACTACACCTAGGTTCTACAAGGACTACACCTAGGTTCTACAATGACTACACCTAGGTTCTACAAGGACTACACCTAGGTTCTACAATGACTACACCTAGGTTATACAAGGACTACACCTAGGTTCTACAATGACTACACCTAGGTTCTATAAGGACTACACCTAGGTTCTACAATGACTACACCTAGGTTCTATAAGGACTACACCTAGGTTCTATAATGACTACACCTAGGTTCTATAAGGACTACACCTAGGTTCTATAAGGACTACACCTAGGTTCTACAAGGTCTACACCTAGGTTCTACAAGGACTACACCTAGGTTCTACAATGACTACACCTAGGTTCTACAAGGACTACACCTAGGTTATACAATGACTACACCTAGGTTCTACAAGGACTACACCTAGGTTCTACAATGACTACACCTAGGTTCTACAATGACTACACCTAGGTTATATAATGACTACACCTAGGTTCTACAAGGACTACACCTAGGTTATACAATGACTACACCTAGGTTCTATAATGACTACACCTAGGTTCTATAAGGACTACACCTAGGTTCTATAATGACTACACCTAGGTTCTATAATGACTACACCTAGGTTCTATAAGGACTACACCTAGGTTCTACAAGGACTACACCTAGGTTCTACAAGGACTACACCTAGGTTCTACAATGACTACACCTAGGTTCTACAAGGACTACACCTAGGTTATACAATGACTACACCTAGGTTCTACAAGGACTACACCTAGGTTCTACAAGGACTACACCTAGGTTCTATAAGGACTACACCTATGTTCTACAAGGACTACACCTAGGTTCTACAAGGACTACACCTAGGTTCTATAAGGACTACACTTAGGTTCTACAAGGACTACACCTAGGTTATATAATGACTACACCTAGGTTCTATAATGACTACACCTAGGTTATATAATGACTACACCTAGGTTCTATAATGACTACACCTAGGTTATACAATGACTACACCTAGGTTCTATAAGGACTACACCTAGGTTCTACAATGACTACACCTAGGTTCTACAATGACTACACCTAGGTTCTATAAGGACTACACCTAGGTTCTATAATGACTACACCTAGGTTCTATAAGGACTACACCTAGGTTCGACAATGACTACACCTAGGTTATACAATGACTACACCTAGGTTCTACAATGACTACACCTAGGTTCTACAAGGACTACACCTAGGTTCTACAAGGACTACACCTAGGTTCTACAAGGACTACACCTAGGTTATATAATGACTACACCTAGGTTCTATAATGACTACACCTAGGTTATATAATGACAACACCTAGGTTCTATAATGACTACACCTAGGTTATACAATGACTACACCTAGGTTCTATAAGGACTACACCTAGGTTCTACAATGACTACACCTAGGTTCTACAATGACTACACCTAGGTTCTATAAGGACTACACCTAGGTTCTATAATGACTACACCTAGGTTCTATAAGGACTACACCTAGGTTCGACAATGACTACACCTAGGTTATACAATGACTACACCTAGGTTCTACAATGACTACACCTAGGTTCTATAAGGACTACACCTAGGTTCTACAAGGACTACACCTAGGTTCTCCAAGGACTACACCTAGGTTCTACAAGGACTACACCTAGGTTCTACAATGACTACACCTAGGTTCTACAAGGACTACACCTAGGTTATACAATGACTACACCTAGGTTATATAATGACTACACCTAGGTTCTATAAGGACTACACCTAGGTTCTACAAGGACTACAACTAGATTATACAAGGACTACACCTAGGTTCTACAAGGACTACACCTAGGTTCTACAAGGACTACACCTAGGTACTACAATGACTACACCTAGGTTCTACAAGGACTACACCTAGGTTCTACAATGACTACACCTAGGTTCTATAAGGACTACACCTAGGTTCTACAATGACTACACCTAGGTTCTATAAGGACTACACCTAGGTTCTATAATGACTACACCTAGGTTCTATAAGGACTACACCTAGGTTCTATAAGGACTACACCTAGGTTCTACAAGGTCTACACCTAGGTTCTACAAGGACTACACCTAGGTTCTACAATGACTACACCTAGGTTCTACAAGGACTACACCTAGGTTATACAATGACTACACCTAGGTTCTACAAGGACTACACCTAGGTTCTACAATGACTACACCTAGGTTCTACAATGACTACACCTAGGTTATATAATGACTACACCTAGGTTCTACAAGGACTACACCTAGGTTATACAATGACTACACCTAGGTTCTATAAGGACTACACCTAGGTTCTATAATGACTACACCTAGGTTCTATAATGACTACACCTAGGTTCTATAAGGACTACACCTAGGTTCTACAAGGACTACACCTAGGTTCTACAAGGACTACACCTAGGTTCTACAATGACTACACCTAGGTTCTACAAGGACTACACCTAGGTTCTACAATGACTACACCTAGGTTCTACAAGGACTACACCTAGGTTCTACAAGGACTACACCTAGGTTCTATAAGGACTACACCTATGTTCTACAAGGACTACACCTAGGTTCTACAAGGACTACACCTAGGTTCTATAAGGACTACACTTAGGTTCTACAAGGACTACACCTAGGTTATATAATGACTACACCTAGGTTCTATAATGACTACACCTAGGTTATATAATGACTACACCTAGGTTCTATAATGACTACACCTAGGTTATACAATGACTACACCTAGGTTCTATAAGGACTACACCTAGGTTCTACAATGACTACACCTAGGTTCTACAATGACTACACCTAGGTTCTATAAGGACTACACCTAGGTTCTATAATGACTACACCTAGGTTCTATAAGGACTACACCTAGGTTCGACAATGACTACACCTAGGTTATACAATGACTACACCTAGGTTCTACAATGACTACACCTAGGTTCTACAAGGACTACACCTAGGTTCTACAAGGACTACACCTAGGTTCTACAAGGACTACACCTAGGTTATATAATGACTACACCTAGGTTCTATAATGACTACACCTAGGTTATATAATGACAACACCTAGGTTCTATAATGACTACACCTAGGTTATACAATGACTACACCTAGGTTCTATAAGGACTACACCTAGGTTCTACAATGACTACACCTAGGTTCTACAATGACTACACCTAGGTTCTATAAGGACTACACCTAGGTTCTATAATGACTACACCTAGGTTCTATAAGGACTACACCTAGGTTCGACAATGACTACACCTAGGTTATACAATGACTACACCTAGGTTCTACAATGACTACACCTAGGTTCTATAAGGACTACACCTAGGTTCTACAAGGACTACACCTAGGTTCTCCAAGGACTACACCTAGGTTCTACAAGGACTACACCTAGGTTCTACAATGACTACACCTAGGTTCTACAAGGACTACACCTAGGTTATACAATGACTACACCTAGGTTATATAATGACTACACCTAGGTTCTATAAGGACTACACCTAGGTTCTACAAGGACTACAACTAGATTATACAAGGACTACACCTAGGTTCTACAAGGACTACACCTAGGTTCTACAAGGACTACACCTAGGTACTACAATGACTACACCTAGGTTCTACAAGGACTACACCTAGGTTCTACAATGACTACACCTAGGTTCTACAAGGACTACACCTAGGTTCTACAAGGACTACACCTAGGTTCTCCAAGGACTACACCTAGGTTCTACAAGGACTACACCTAGGTTCTACAATGACTACACCTAGGTTCTACAAGGACTACACCTAGGTTCTACAATGACTACACCTAGGTTCTACAAGGACTACACCTAGGTTCTACAATGACTACACATAGGTTCTACAATGACTACACCTAGGTTCTATAAGGACTACACCTAGGTTATATAAGGACTACACCTAGGTTCTACAATGACTACACCTAGGTTCTACAAGGACTACACCTAGGTTCTATAAGGACTACACCTAGGTTCTACAAGGACTACACCTAGGTTCTACAATGACTACACCTAGGTTCTACAAGGACTACACCTAGGTTCTACAATGACTACACCTAGGTTCTACAAGGACTACACCTAGGTTCTATAAGGACTACACCTAGGTTCTATAAGGACTACACCTAGGTTCTACAATGACTACACCTAGGTTCTACAAGGACTACACCTAGGTTCTACAAGGACTACACCTAGGTTATATAAGGACTACACCTAGGTTCTATAAGGACTACACCTAGGTTATACAATGACTACACCTAGGTTCTATAAGGACTACACCTAGGTTCTACAATGACTACACCTAGGTTCTACAAGGACTACACCTAGGTTCTATAAGGACTACATCTAGGTTCTACAAGGACTACACCTAGGTTCTACAAGGACTACACCTAGGTTCTACAATGACTACACCTAGGTTCTACTAGGACCACACCTAGGTTCTACAATGACTACACATAGGTTCTACAATGACTACACCTAGGTTCTATAAGGACTACACCTAGGTTCTACAAGGACTACACCTAGGTTCTACAAGGACTACACCTAGGTTATACAATGACTACACCTAGGTTCTACAATGACTACACCTAGGTTCTATAAGGACTACACCTAGGTTATATAAGGACTACACCTAGGTTCTATAAGGACTACACCTAGGTTATATAAGGACTACACCTAGGTTCTATAAGGACTACACCTAGGTTCTACAATGACTACACCTAGGTTCTATAAGGACTACACCTAGGTTCTACAATGACTACACCTAGGTTCTACAAGGACTACACCTAGGTTCTATAAGGACTACATCTAGGTTCTACAAGGACTACACCTAGGTTCTACAAGGACTACACCTAGGTTCTACAATGACTACACCCAGGTTCTACTAGGACCACACCTAGGTTCTACAATGACTACACATAGGTTCTACAATGACTACACCTAGGTTCTACAAGGACTACACCTAGGTTCTACAATGACTACACCTAGGTTCTACAAGGACTACACCTAGGTTCTACAATGACTACACCTAGGTTCTACAAGGACTACACCTAGGTTCTATAAGGACTACACCTAGGTTCTATAAGGACTACACCTAGGTTCTACAATGACTACACCTAGGTTCTACAAGGACTACACCTAGGTTCTACAAGGACTACACCTAGGTTCTATAAGGACTACACCTAGGTTCTACAATGACTACACCTAGGTTCTATAATGACTACACCTAGGTTCTACAATGACTACACCTAGGTTCTACAAGGACTACACCTAGGTTCTATAAGGACTACATCTAGGTTCTACAAGGACTACACCTAGGTTCTACAAGGACTACACCTAGGTTCTACAATGACTACACCTAGGTTCTACTAGGACCACACCTAGGTTCTACAATGACTACACATAGGTTCTACAATGACTACACCTAGGTTCTATAAGGACTACACCTAGGTTCTACAAGGACTACACCTAGGTTCTACAAGGACTACACCTAGGTTATACAATGACTACACCTAGGTTCTACAATGACTACACCTAGGTTCTATAAGGACTACACCTAGGTTCTATAATGACTACACCTAGGTTCTACAATGTCTACACCTAGGTTCTACAAGGACTACACCTAGGCTCTATAAGGACTACACCTAGGTTCTACAATGACTACACCTAGGTTCTACAATGACTACACCTAGGTTCTACAATGACTACACCTAGGTTCTACAATGACTACACCTAGGTTCTATAAGGACTACACCTAGGTTCTACAATGACTACACCTAGGTTCTACAATGACTACACCTAGGTTCTACAAGGACTACACCTAGGTTCTACAAGGACTACACCTAGGTTCTACAAGGACTACACCTAGGTTCTACAATGACTACACCTAGGTTCTACTAGGACTACACCTAGGTTCTACAATGACTACACATAGGTTCTACAATGACTACACCTAGGTTCTATAAGGACTACACCTAGGTTCTACAAGGACTACACCTAGGTTCTACAATGACTACACCTAGGTTCTACAATGACTACACATAGGTTCTACAATGACTACACCTAGGTTCTATAAGGACTACACCTAGGTTCTATAATGACTACACCTAGGTTCTACAATGTCTACACCTAGGTTCTACAAGGACTACACCTAGGTTCTATAAGGACTACACCTAGGTTCTACAATGACTACACCTAGGTTCTACAATGACTACACCTAGGTTCTACAATGACTACACCTAGGTTCTACAATGACTACACCTAGGTTCTATAAGGACTACACCTAGGTTCTACAATGACTACACCTAGGTTCTACAATGACTACACCTAGGTTCTACAAGGACTACACCTAGGTTCTACAAGGACTACACCTAGGTTCTACAAGGACTGCACCTAGGTTCTATAAGGACTACACCTAGGTTCTACAAGGACTACACCTAGGTTCTACAAGGACTACACCTAGGTTCTACAAGGACTGCACCTAGGTTCTACAATGACTACACCTAGGTTCTACAAGGACTACACCTAGGTTCTACAAGGACTGCACCTAGGTTCTATAAGGACTACACCTAGGTTCTACAAGGACTACACCTAGGTTCTACAAGGACTACACCTAGGTTCTATAAGGACTACACCTAGGTTCTATAAGGACTACACCTAGGTTCTACAATGACTACACCTAGGTTCTACAATGACTACACCTAGGTTCTACAAGGACTACACCTAGGTTCTATAAGGACTACACCTAGGTTCTACAAGGACTACACCTAGGTTCTACAAGGACTACACCTAGGTTCTACAATGACTACACCTAGGTTCTACTAGGACTACACCTAGGTTCTACAATGACTACACATAGGTTCTACAATGACTACACCTAGGTTCTATAAGGACTACACCTAGGTTCTACAAGGACTACACCTAGGTTCTACAAGGACTACACCTAGGTTCTACAATGACTACACCTAGGTTCTACAATGACTACACCTAGGTTCTATAAGGACTACACCTAGGTTCTATAATGACTACACCTAGGTTCTACAATGTCTACACCTAGGTTCTACAAGGACTACACCTAGGTTCTATAAGGACTACACCTAGGTTCTACAATGACTACACCTAGGTTCTACAATGACTACACCTAGGTTCTACAATGACTACACCTAGGTTCTACAAGGACTACACCTAGGTTCTACAATGACTACACCTAGGTTCTACAAGGACTACACCTAGGTTCTACAATGACTACACCTAGGTTCTACAATGACTACACCTAGGTTCTACAATGACTACACCTATGTTCTACAAGGACTACACCTAGGTTCTACAATGACTACACCTAGGTTCTACGATGACTACACCTAGGTTCTACAAGGACTACACCTAGGTTCTATAAGGACTACACCTAGGTTATATAAGGACTACACCTAGGTTCTATAAGGACTACACCTAGGTTCTACAATGACTACAGCTAGGTTCTCCAAGGACTACACCTAGGTTCTACAAGGACTACACCTAGGTTCTATAAGGACTACACCTAGGTTCTACAATGACTACACCTAGGTTCTATAAGGACTACACCTAGGTTCTACAATGACTACACCTAGGTTCTACAATGACTACACCTAGGTTCTACAAGGACTACACCTAGGTTCTATAAGGACTACACCTAGGTTATATAAGGACTACACCTAGGTTCTACAATGACTACACCTAGGTTCTACAAGGACTACACCTAGGTTCTACAAGGACTGCACCTAGGTTCTATAAGGACTACACCTAGGTTCTACAAGGACTACACCTAGGTTCTACAAGGACTACACCTAGGTTCTATAAGGACTACACCTAGGTTCTATAAGGACTACACCTAGGTTCTACAAGGACTACACCTAGGTTCTACAAGGACTACACCTAGGTTCTACAAGGACTACACCTAGGTTCTACAAGGACTACACCTAGGTTCTACAATGACTACACCTAGGTTCTACAATGACTACACCTAGCTTCTACAAGGACTACACCTAGGTTATATAAGGACTACACCTAGGTTCTATAAGGACTACACCTAGGTTCTACAATGACTACACCTAGGTTCTACAAGGACTACACCTAGGTTCTACAAGGACTACACCTAGGTTCTACACGGACTACACCTAGGTTCTACAAGGACTACACCTAGGTTCTATAAGGACTACACCTAGGTTCTATAAGGACTACACCTAGGTTCTACAATGACTACACCTAGGTTCTACAAGGACTACACCTAGGTTCTCCAAGGACTACACCTAGGTTCTACAAGGACTACACCTAGGTTCTACAATGACTACACCTAGGTTCTACAAGGACTACACCTAGGTTCTACAATGACTACACCTAGGTTCTACAAGGACTACACCTAGGTTCTACAATGACTACACCTAGGTTATACAAGGACTACACCTAGGTTCTACAATGACTACACCTAGGTTCTATAAGGACTACACCTAGGTTCTACAATGACTACACCTAGGTTCTATAAGGACTACACCTAGGTTCTATAATGACTACACCTAGGTTATATAAGGACTACACCTAGGTTCTATAAGGACTACACCTAGGTTCTACAAGGACTACACCTAGGTTCTACAAGGACTACACCTAGGTTCTACAATGACTACACCTAGGTTCTACAAGGACTACACCTAGGTTATACAATGACTACACCTAGGTTCTACAAGGACTACACCTAGGTTCTACAATGACTACACCTAGGTTCTACAATGACTACACCTAGGTTATATAATGACTACACCTAGGTTCTACAAGGACTACACCTAGGTTATACAATGACTACACCTAGGTTCTATAATGACTACACCTAGGTTCTATAAGGACTACACCTAGGTTCTATAATGACTACACCTAGGTTCTATAATGACTACACCTAGGTTCTATAAGGACTACACCTAGGTTCTACAAGGACTACACCTAGGTTCTACAAGGACTACACCTAGGTTCTACAATGACTACACCTAGGTTCTACAAGGACTACACCTAGGTTATACAATGACTACACCTAGGTTCTACAAGGACTACACCTAGGTTCTACAAGGACTACACCTAGGTTCTATAAGGACTACACCTAGGTTCTACAAGGACTACACCTAGGTTCTACAAGGACTACACCTAGGTTCTATAAGGACTACACCTAGGTTCTACAAGGACTACACCTAGGTTATATAATGACTACACCTATGTTCTATAATGACTACACCTAGGTTATATAATGACTACACCTAGGTTCTATAATGACTACACCTAGGTTATACAATGACTACACCTAGGTTCTATAAGGACTACACCTAGGTTCTACAATGACTACACCTAGGTTCTACAATGACTACACCTAGGTTCTATAAGGACTACACCTAGGTTCTATAATGACTAAACCTAGGTTCTATAAGGACTACACCTAGGTTCGACAATGACTACACCTAGGTTATACAATGACTACACCTAGGTTCTACAATGACTACACCTAGGTTCTATAAGGACTACACCTAGGTTCTACAATGACTACACCTAGGTTCTCCAAGGACTACACCTAGGTTATACAATGACTACACCTAGGTTCTACAAGGACTACACCTAGGTTCTACAAGGACTACACCTAGGTTCTATAAGGACTACACCTATGTTCTACAAGGACTACACCTAGGTTCTACAAGGACTACACCTAGGTTCTATAAGGACTACACCTAGGTTCTACAAGGACTACACCTAGGTTATATAATGACTACACCTAGGTTCTATAATGACTACACCTAGGTTATATAATGACTACACCTAGGTTCTATAATGACTACACCTAGGTTATACAATGACTACACCTAGGTTCTATAAGGACTACACCTAGGTTCTACAATGACTACACCTAGGTTCTACAATGACTACACCTAGGTTCTATAAGGACTACACCTAGGTTCTATAATGACTACACCTAGGTTCTATAAGGACTACACCTAGGTTCGACAATGACTACACCTAGGTTATACAATGACTACACCTAGGTTCTACAATGACTACACCTAGGTTCTACAAGGACTACACCTAGGTTCTACAAGGACTACACCTAGGTTCTACAAGGACTACACCTAGGTTATATAATGACTACACCTAGGTTCTATAATGACTACACCTAGGTTATATAATGACTACACCTAGGTTCTATAATGACTACACCTAGGTTATACAATGACTACACCTAGGTTCTATAAGGACTACACCTAGGTTCTACAATGACTACACCTAGGTTCTACAATGACTACACCTAGGTTCTATAAGGACTACACCTAGGTTCTATAATGACTACACCTAGGTTCTATAAGGACTACACCTAGGTTCGACAATGACTACACCTAGGTTATACAATGACTACACCTAGGTTCTACAATGACTACACCTAGGTTCTATAAGGACTACACCTAGGTTCTACAAGGACTACACCTAGGTTCTCCAAGGACTACACCTAGGTTCTACAAGGACTACACCTAGGTTCTACAATGACTACACCTAGGTTCTACAAGGACTACACCTAGGTTATACAATGACTACACCTAGGTTATATAATGACTACACCTAGGTTCTATAAGGACTACACCTAGGTTCTACAAGGACTACAACTAGATTATACAAGGACTACACCTAGGTTCTACAAGGACTACACCTAGGTTCTACAAGGACTACACCTAGGTACTACAATGACTACACCTAGGTTCTACAAGGACTACACCTAGGTTCTACAATGACTACACCTAGGTTCTACAAGGACTACACCTAGGTTCTACAAGGACTACACCTAGGTTCTCCAAGGACTACACCTAGGTTCTACAAGGACTACACCTAGGTTCTACAATGACTACACCTAGGTTCTACAAGGACTACACCTAGGTTCTACAATGACTACACCTAGGTTCTACAAGGACTACACCTAGGTTCTACAATGACTACACATAGGTTCTACAATGACTACACCTAGGTTCTATAAGGACTACACCTAGGTTATATAAGGACTACACCTAGGTTCTACAATGACTACACCTAGGTTCTACAAGGACTACACCTAGGTTCTATAAGGACTACACCTAGGTTCTACAAGGACTACACCTAGGTTCTACAATGACTACACCTAGGTTCTACAAGGACTACACCTAGGTTCTACAATGACTACACCTAGGTTCTACAAGGACTACACCTAGGTTCTATAAGGACTACACCTAGGTTCTATAAGGACTACACCTAGGTTCTACAATGACTACACCTAGGTTCTACAAGGACTACACCTAGGTTCTACAAGGACTACACCTAGGTTATATAAGGACTACACCTAGGTTCTATAAGGACTACACCTAGGTTCTACAATGACTACACCTAGGTTCTATAAGGACTACACCTAGGTTCTACAATGACTACACCTAGGTTCTACAAGGACTACACCTAGGTTCTATAAGGACTACATCTAGGTTCTACAAGGACTACACCTAGGTTCTACAAGGACTACACCTAGGTTCTACAATGACTACACCTAGGTTCTACTAGGACCACACCTAGGTTCTACAATGACTACACATAGGTTCTACAATGACTACACCTAGGTTCTATAAGGACTACACCTAGGTTCTACAAGGACTACACCTAGGTTCTACAAGGACTACACCTAGGTTATACAATGACTACACCTAGGTTCTACAATGACTACACCTAGGTTCTATAAGGACTACACCTAGGTTATATAAGGACTACACCTAGGTTCTATAAGGACTACACCTAGGTTATATAAGGACTACACCTAGGTTCTATAAGGACTACACCTAGGTTCTACAATGACTACACCTAGGTTCTATAAGGACTACACCTAGGTTCTACAATGACTACACCTAGGTTCTACAAGGACTACACCTAGGTTCTATAAGGACTACATCTAGGTTCTACAAGGACTACACCTAGGTTCTACAAGGACTACACCTAGGTTCTACAATGACTACACCTAGGTTCTACTAGGACCACACCTAGGTTCTACAATGACTACACATAGGTTCTACAATGACTACACCTAGGTTCTACAAGGACTACACCTAGGTTCTACAATGACTACACCTAGGTTCTACAAGGACTACACCTAGGTTCTACAATGACTACACCTAGGTTCTACAAGGACTACACCTAGGTTCTATAAGGACTACACCTAGGTTCTATAAGGACTACACCTAGGTTCTACAATGACTACACCTAGGTTCTACAAGGACTACACCTAGGTTCTACAAGGACTACACCTAGGTTCTATAAGGACTACACCTAGGTTCTACAATGACTACACCTAGGTTCTATAAGGACTACACCTAGGTTCTACAATGACTACACCTAGGTTCTACAAGGACTACACCTAGGTTCTATAAGGACTACATCTAGGTTCTACAAGGACTACACCTAGGTTCTACAAGGACTACACCTAGGTTCTACAATGACTACACCTAGGTTCTACTAGGACCACACCTAGGTTCTACAATGACTACACATAGGTTCTACAATGACTACACCTAGGTTCTATAAGGACTACACCTAGGTTCTACAAGGACTACACCTAGGTTCTACAAGGACTACACCTAGGTTATACAATGACTACACCTAGGTTCTACAATGACTACACCTAGGTTCTATAAGGACTACACCTAGGTTCTATAATGACTACACCTAGGTTCTACAATGTCTACACCTAGGTTCTACAAGGACTACACCTAGGCTCTATAAGGACTACACCTAGGTTCTACAATGACTACACCTAGGTTCTACAATGACTACACCTAGGTTCTACAATGACTACACCTAGGTTCTACAATGACTACACCTAGGTTCTATAAGGACTACACCTAGGTTCTACAATGACTACACCTAGGTTCTACAATGACTACACCTAGGTTCTACAAGGACTACACCTAGGTTCTACAAGGACTACACCTAGGTTCTACAAGGACTACACCTAGGTTCTACAATGACTACACCTAGGTTCTACTAGGACTACACCTAGGTTCTACAATGACTACACATAGGTTCTACAATGACTACACCTAGGTTCTATAAGGACTACACCTAGGTTCTACAAGGACTACACCTAGGTTCTACAAGGACTACACCTAGGTTCTACAATGACTACACATAGGTTCTACAATGACTACACCTAGGTTCTATAAGGACTACACCTAGGTTCTATAATGACTACACCTAGGTTCTACAATGTCTACACCTAGGTTCTACAAGGACTACACCTAGGTTCTATAAGGACTACACCTAGGTTCTACAATGACTACACCTAGGTTCTACAATGACTACACCTAGGTTCTACAATGACTACACCTAGGTTCTACAATGACTACACCTAGGTTCTATAAGGACTACACCTAGGTTCTACAATGACTACACCTAGGTTCTACAATGACTACACCTAGGTTCTACAAGGACTACACCTAGGTTCTACAAGGACTACACCTAGGTTCTACAAGGACTGCACCTAGGTTCTATAAGGACTACACCTAGGTTCTACAAGGACTACACCTAGGTTCTACAAGGACTACACCTAGGTTCTACAAGGACTGCACCTAGGTTCTACAATGACTACACCTAGGTTCTACAAGGACTACACCTAGGTTCTACAAGGACTGCACCTAGGTTCTATAAGGACTACACCTAGGTTCTACAAGGACTACACCTAGGTTCTACAAGGACTACACCTAGGTTCTATAAGGACTACACCTAGGTTCTATAAGGACTACACCTAGGTTCTACAATGACTACACCTAGGTTCTACAATGACTACACCTAGGTTCTACAAGGACTACACCTAGGTTCTATAAGGACTACACCTAGGTTCTACAAGGACTACACCTAGGTTCTACAAGGACTACACCTAGGTTCTACAATGACTACACCTAGGTTCTACTAGGACTACACCTAGGTTCTACAATGACTACACATAGGTTCTACAATGACTACACCTAGGTTCTATAAGGACTACACCTAGGTTCTACAAGGACTACACCTAGGTTCTACAAGGACTACACCTAGGTTCTACAATGACTACACCTAGGTTCTACAATGACTACACCTAGGTTCTATAAGGACTACACCTAGGTTCTATAATGACTACACCTAGGTTCTACAATGTCTACGCCTAGGTTCTACAAGGACTACACCTAGGTTCTATAAGGACTACACCTAGGTTCTACAATGACTACACCTAGGTTCTACAATGACTACACCTAGGTTCTACAATGACTACACCTAGGTTCTACAAGGACTACACCTAGGTTCTACAATGACTACACCTAGGTTCTACAAGGACTACACCTAGGTTCTACAATGACTACACCTAGGTTCTACAATGACTACACCTAGGTTCTACAATGACTACACCTATGTTCTACAAGGACTACACCTAGGTTCTACAATGACTACACCTAGGTTCTACGATGACTACACCTAGGTTCTACAAGGACTACACCTAGGTTCTACAAGGACTACACCTAGGTTCTATAAGGACTACACCTAGGTTATATAAGGACTACACCTAGGTTCTATAAGGACTACACCTAGGTTCTACAATGACTACAGCTAGGTTCTCCAAGGACTACACCTAGGTTCTACAAGGACTACACCTAGGTTCTATAAGGACTACACCTAGGTTCTACAATGACTACACCTAGGTTCTATAAGGACTACACCTAGGTTCTACAATGACTACACCTAGGTTCTACAATGACTACACCTAGGTTCTACAAGGACTACACCTAGGTTCTATAAGGACTACACCTAGGTTATATAAGGACTACACCTAGGTTCTACAATGACTACACCTAGGTTCTACAAGGACTACACCTAGGTTCTACAAGGACTGCACCTAGGTTCTATAAGGACTACACCTAGGTTCTACAAGGACTACACCTAGGTTCTACAAGGACTACACCTAGGTTCTATAAGGACTACACCTAGGTTCTATAAGGACTACACCTAGGTTCTACAAGGACTACACCTAGGTTCTACAAGGACTACACCTAGGTTCTACAAGGACTACACCTAGGTTCTACAAGGACTACACCTAGGTTCTACAATGACTACACCTAGGTTCTACAATGACTACACCTAGCTTCTACAAGGACTACACCTAGGTTATATAAGGACTACACCTAGGTTCTATAAGGACTACACCTAGGTTCTACAATGACTACACCTAGGTTCTACAAGGACTACACCTAGGTTCTACAAGGACTACACCTAGGTTCTACACGGACTACACCTAGGTTCTACAAGGACTACACCTAGGTTCTATAAGGACTACACCTAGGTTCTATAAGGACTACACCTAGGTTCTACAATGACTACACCTAGGTTCTACAAGGACTACACCTAGGTTCTCCAAGGACTACACCTAGGTTCTACAAGGACTACACCTAGGTTCTACAATGACTACACCTAGGTTCTACAAGGACTACACCTAGGTTCTACAATGACTACACCTAGGTTCTACAAGGACTACACCTAGGTTCTACAATGACTACACCTAGGTTATACAAGGACTACACCTAGGTTCTACAATGACTACACCTAGGTTCTATAAGGACTACACCTAGGTTCTACAATGACTACACCTAGGTTCTATAAGGACTACACCTAGGTTCTATAATGACTACACCTAGGTTATATAAGGACTACACCTAGGTTCTATAAGGACTACACCTAGGTTCTACAAGGACTACACCTAGGTTCTACAAGGACTACACCTAGGTTCTACAATGACTACACCTAGGTTCTACAAGGACTACACCTAGGTTATACAATGACTACACCTAGGTTCTACAAGGACTACACCTAGGTTCTACAATGACTACACCTAGGTTCTACAATGACTACACCTAGGTTATATAATGACTACACCTAGGTTCTACAAGGACTACACCTAGGTTATACAATGACTACACCTAGGTTCTATAATGACTACACCTAGGTTCTATAAGGACTACACCTAGGTTCTATAATGACTACACCTAGGTTCTATAATGACTACACCTAGGTTCTATAAGGACTACACCTAGGTTCTACAAGGACTACACCTAGGTTCTACAAGGACTACACCTAGGTTCTACAATGACTACACCTAGGTTCTACAAGGACTACACCTAGGTTATACAATGACTACACCTAGGTTCTACAAGGACTACACCTAGGTTCTACAAGGACTACACCTAGGTTCTATAAGGACTACACCTAGGTTCTACAAGGACTACACCTAGGTTCTACAAGGACTACACCTAGGTTCTATAAGGACTACACCTAGGTTCTACAAGGACTACACCTAGGTTATATAATGACTACACCTATGTTCTATAATGACTACACCTAGGTTATATAATGACTACACCTAGGTTCTATAATGACTACACCTAGGTTATACAATGACTACACCTAGGTTCTATAAGGACTACACCTAGGTTCTACAATGACTACACCTAGGTTCTACAATGACTACACCTAGGTTCTATAAGGACTACACCTAGGTTCTATAATGACTAAACCTAGGTTCTATAAGGACTACACCTAGGTTCGACAATGACTACACCTAGGTTATACAATGACTACACCTAGGTTCTACAATGACTACACCTAGGTTCTATAAGGACTACACCTAGGTTCTACAATGACTACACCTAGGTTCTCCAAGGACTACACCTAGGTTATACAATGACTACACCTAGGTTCTACAAGGACTACACCTAGGTTCTACAAGGACTACACCTAGGTTCTATAAGGACTACACCTATGTTCTACAAGGACTACACCTAGGTTCTACAAGGACTACACCTAGGTTCTATAAGGACTACACCTAGGTTCTACAAGGACTACACCTAGGTTATATAATGACTACACCTAGGTTCTATAATGACTACACCTAGGTTATATAATGACTACACCTAGGTTCTATAATGACTACACCTAGGTTATACAATGACTACACCTAGGTTCTATAAGGACTACACCTAGGTTCTACAATGACTACACCTAGGTTCTACAATGACTACACCTAGGTTCTATAAGGACTACACCTAGGTTCTATAATGACTACACCTAGGTTCTATAAGGACTACACCTAGGTTCGACAATGACTACACCTAGGTTATACAATGACTACACCTAGGTTCTACAATGACTACACCTAGGTTCTACAAGGACTACACCTAGGTTCTACAAGGACTACACCTAGGTTCTACAAGGACTACACCTAGGTTATATAATGACTACACCTAGGTTCTATAATGACTACACCTAGGTTATATAATGACTACACCTAGGTTCTATAATGACTACACCTAGGTTATACAATGACTACACCTAGGTTCTATAAGGACTACACCTAGGTTCTACAATGACTACACCTAGGTTCTACAATGACTACACCTAGGTTCTATAAGGACTACACCTATGTTCTATAATGACTACACCTAGGTTCTATAAGGACTACACCTAGGTTCGACAATGACTACACCTAGGTTATACAATGACTACACCTAGGTTCTACAATGACTACACCTAGGTTCTATAAGGACTACACCTAGGTTCTACAAGGACTACACCTAGGTTCTCCAAGGACTACACCTAGGTTCTACAAGGACTACACCTAGGTTCTACAATGACTACACCTAGGTTCTACAAGGACTACACCTAGGTTATACAATGACTACACCTAGGTTATATAATGACTACACCTAGGTTCTATAAGGACTACACCTAGGTTCTACAAGGACTACAACTAGATTATACAAGGACTACACCTAGGTTCTACAAGGACTACACCTAGGTTCTACAAGGACTACACCTAGGTACTACAATGACTACACCTAGGTTCTACAAGGACTACACCTAGGTTCTACAATGACTACACCTAGGTTCTACAAGGACTACACCTAGGTTCTACAAGGACTACACCTAGGTTCTCCAAGGACTACACCTAGGTTCTACAAGGACTACACCTAGGTTCTACAATGACTACACCTAGGTTCTACAAGGACTACACCTAGGTTCTACAATGACTACACCTAGGTTCTACAAGGACTACACCTAGGTTCTACAATGACTACACATAGGTTCTACAATGACTACACCTAGGTTCTATAAGGACTACACCTAGGTTATATAAGGACTACACCTAGGTTCTACAATGACTACACCTAGGTTCTACAAGGACTACACCTAGGTTCTATAAGGACTACACCTAGGTTCTACAAGGACTACACCTAGGTTCTACAATGACTACACCTAGGTTCTACAAGGACTACACCTAGGTTCTACAATGACTACACCTAGGTTCTACAAGGACTACACCTAGGTTCTATAAGGACTACACCTAGGTTCTATAAGGACTACACCTAGGTTCTACAATGACTACACCTAGGTTCTACAAGGACTACACCTAGGTTCTACAAGGACTACACCTAGGTTATATAAGGACTACACCTAGGTTCTATAAGGACTACACCTAGGTTCTACAATGACTACACCTAGGTTCTATAAGGACTACACCTAGGTTCTACAATGACTACACCTAGGTTCTACAAGGACTACACCTAGGTTCTATAAGGACTACATCTAGGTTCTACAAGGACTACACCTAGGTTCTACAAGGACTACACCTAGGTTCTACAATGACTACACCTAGGTTCTACTAGGACCACACCTAGGTTCTACAATGACTACACATAGGTTCTACAATGACTACACCTAGGTTCTATAAGGACTACACCTAGGTTCTACAAGGACTACACCTAGGTTCTACAAGGACTACACCTAGGTTATACAATGACTACACCTAGGTTCTACAATGACTACACCTAGGTTCTATAAGGACTACACCTAGGTTATATAAGGACTACACCTAGGTTCTATAAGGACTACACCTAGGTTATATAAGGACTACACCTAGGTTCTATAAGGACTACACCTAGGTTCTACAATGACTACACCTAGGTTCTACAAGGACTACACCTAGGTTCTACAAGGACTACACCTAGGTTCTACAAGGACTGCACCTAGGTTCTATAAGGACTACACCTAGGTTCTACAAGGACTACACCTAGGTTCTACAAGGACTACACCTAGGTTCTATAAGGACTACACCTAGGTTCTATAAGGACTACACCTAGGTTCTACAAGGACTACACCTAGGTTCTACAAGGACTACACCTAGGTTCTACAAGGACTACACCTAGGTTCTACAAGGACTACACCTAGGTTCTACAATGACTACACCTAGGTTCTACAATGACTACACCTAGCTTCTACAAGGACTACACCTAGGTTATATAAGGACTACACCTAGGTTCTATAAGGACTACACCTAGGTTCTACAATGACTACACCTAGGTTCTACAAGGACTACACCTAGGTTCTACAAGGACTACACCTAGGTTCTACACGGACTACACCTAGGTTCTACAAGGACTACACCTAGGTTCTATAAGGACTACACCTAGGTTCTATAAGGACTACACCTAGGTTCTACAATGACTACACCTAGGTTCTACAAGGACTACACCTAGGTTCTCCAAGGACTACACCTAGGTTCTACAAGGACTACACCTAGGTTCTACAATGACTACACCTAGGTTCTACAAGGACTACACCTAGGTTCTACAATGACTACACCTAGGTTCTACAAGGACTACACCTAGGTTCTACAATGACTACACCTAGGTTATACAAGGACTACACCTAGGTTCTACAATGACTACACCTAGGTTCTATAAGGACTACACCTAGGTTCTACAATGACTACACCTAGGTTCTATAAGGACTACACCTAGGTTCTATAATGACTACACCTAGGTTATATAAGGACTACACCTAGGTTCTATAAGGACTACACCTAGGTTCTACAAGGACTACACCTAGGTTCTACAAGGACTACACCTAGGTTCTACAAGGACTACACCTAGGTTCTACAAGGACTACACCTAGGTTCTACAAGGACTGCACCTAGGTTCTATAAGGACTACACCTAGGTTCTACAAGGACTACACCTAGGTTCTACAAGGACTACACCTAGGTTCTATAAGGACTACACCTAGGTTCTATAAGGACTACACCTAGGTTCTACAAGGACTACACCTAGGTTCTACAAGGACTACACCTAGGTTCTACAAGGACTACACCTAGGTTCTACAAGGACTACACCTAGGTTCTACAATGACTACACCTAGGTTCTACAATGACTACACCTAGCTTCTACAAGGACTACACCTAGGTTATATAAGGACTACACCTAGGTTCTATAAGGACTACACCTAGGTTCTACAATGACTACACCTAGGTTCTACAATGACTACACCTAGGTTCTACAAGGACTACACCTAGGTTCTCCAAGGACTACACCTAGGTTCTACAAGGACTACACCTAGGTTCTACAATGACTACACCTAGGTTCTACAAGGACTACACCTAGGTTCTACAATGACTACACCTAGGTTCTACAAGGACTACACCTAGGTTCTACAATGACTACACCTAGGTTATACAAGGACTACACCTAGGTTCTACAATGACTACACCTAGGTTCTATAAGGACTACACCTAGGTTCTACAATGACTACACCTAGGTTCTATAAGGACTACACCTAGGTTCTATAATGACTACACCTAGGTTATATAAGGACTACACCTAGGTTCTATAAGGACTACACCTAGGTTCTACAAGGACTACACCTAGGTTCTACAAGGACTACACCTAGGTTCTACAATGACTACACCTAGGTTCTACAAGGACTACACCTAGGTTATACAATGACTACACCTAGGTTCTACAAGGACTACACCTAGGTTCTACAATGACTACACCTAGGTTCTACAATGACTACACCTAGGTTATATAATGACTACACCTAGGTTCTACAAGGACTACACCTAGGTTATACAATGACTACACCTAGGTTCTATAATGACTACACCTAGGTTCTATAAGGACTACACCTAGGTTCTATAATGACTACACCTAGGTTCTATAATGACTACACCTAGGTTCTATAAGGACTACACCTAGGTTCTACAAGGACTACACCTAGGTTCTACAAGGACTACACCTAGGTTCTACAATGACTACACCTAGGTTCTACAAGGACTACACCTAGGTTATACAATGACTACACCTAGGTTCTATAAGGACTACACCTAGGTTCTACAAGGACTACACCTAGGTTCTACAAGGACTACACCTAGGTTCTATAAGGACTACACCTAGGTTCTACAAGGACTACACCTAGGTTATATAATGACTACACCTATGTTCTATAATGACTACACCTAGGTTATATAATGACTACACCTAGGTTCTATAATGACTACACCTAGGTTATACAATGACTACACCTAGGTTCTATAAGGACTACACCTAGGTTCTACAATGACTACACCTAGGTTCTACAATGACTACACCTAGGTTCTATAAGGACTACACCTAGGTTCTATAATGACTAAACCTAGGTTCTATAAGGACTACACCTAGGTTCGACAATGACTACACCTAGGTTATACAATGACTACACCTAGGTTCTACAATGACTACACCTAGGTTCTATAAGGACTACACCTAGGTTCTACAATGACTACACCTAGGTTCTCCAAGGACTACACCTAGGTTATACAATGACTACACCTAGGTTCTACAAGGACTACACCTAGGTTCTATAAGGACTACACCTATGTTCTACAAGGACTACACCTAGGTTCTACAAGGACTACACCTAGGTTCTATAAGGACTACACCTAGGTTCTACAAGGACTACACCTAGGTTATATAATGACTACACCTAGGTTCTATAATGACTACACCTAGGTTATATAATGACTACACCTAGGTTCTATAATGACTACACCTAGGTTATACAATGACTACACCTAGGTTCTATAAGGACTACACCTAGGTTCTACAATGACTACACCTAGGTTCTACAATGACTACACCTAGGTTCTATAAGGACTACACCTAGGTTCTATAATGACTACACCTAGGTTCTATAAGGACTACACCTAGGTTCGACAATGACTACACCTAGGTTATACAATGACTACACCTAGGTTCTACAATGACTACACCTAGGTTCTACAAGGACTACACCTAGGTTCTACAAGGACTACACCTAGGTTCTACAAGGACTACACCTAGGTTCGACAATGACTACACCTAGGTTATACAATGACTACACCTAGGTTCTACAATGACTACACCTAGGTTCTATAAGGACTACACCTAGGTTCTACAATGACTACACCTAGGTTCTCCAAGGACTACACCTAGGTTATACAATGACTACACCTAGGTTCTACAAGGACTACACCTAGGTTCTATAAGGACTACACCTATGTTCTACAAGGACTACACCTAGGTTCTACAAGGACTACACCTAGGTTCTATAAGGACTACACCTAGGTTCTACAAGGACTACACCTAGGTTATATAATGACTACACCTAGGTTCTATAATGACTACACCTAGGTTATATAATGACTACACCTAGGTTCTATAATGACTACACCTAGGTTATACAATGACTACACCTAGGTTCTATAAGGACTACACCTAGGTTCTACAATGACTACACCTAGGTTCTACAATGACTACACCTAGGTTCTATAAGGACTACACCTAGGTTCTATAATGACTACACCTAGGTTCTATAAGGACTACACCTAGGTTCGACAATGACTACACCTAGGTTATACAATGACTACACCTAGGTTCTACAATGACTACACCTAGGTTCTACAAGGACTACACCTAGGTTCTACAAGGACTACACCTAGGTTCTACAAGGACTACACCTAGGTTATATAATGACTACACCTAGGTTCTATAATGACTACACCTAGGTTATATAATGACTACACCTAGGTTCTATAATGACTACACCTAGGTTATACAATGACTACACCTAGGTTCTATAAGGACTACACCTAGGTTCTACAATGACTACACCTAGGTTCTACAATGACTACACCTAGGTTCTATAAGGACTACACCTAGGTTCTATAATGACTACACCTAGGTTCTATAAGGACTACACCTAGGTTCGACAATGACTACACCTAGGTTATACAATGACTACACCTAGGTTCTACAATGACTACACCTAGGTTCTATAAGGACTACACCTAGGTTCTACAAGGACTACACCTAGGTTCTCCAAGGACTACACCTAGGTTCTACAAGGACTACACCTAGGTTCTACAATGACTACACCTAGGTTCTACAAGGACTACACCTAGGTTATACAATGACTACACCTAGGTTATATAATGACTACACCTAGGTTCTATAAGGACTACACCTAGGTTCTACAAGGACTACAACTAGATTATACAAGGACTACACCTAGGTTCTACAAGGACTACACCTAGGTTCTACAAGGACTACACCTAGGTACTACAATGACTACACCTAGGTTCTACAAGGACTACACCTAGGTTCTACAATGAC
Organism: Notolepis coatsorum; assembly: GCF_963971535.1. NCBI lineage: Eukaryota > Metazoa > Chordata > Actinopteri > Aulopiformes > Paralepididae > Notolepis > Notolepis coatsorum. Next base: position 121,110,141 of record NC_140168.1, on the reverse strand, counting down.
TACACCTAGGTTCTACAAGGACTACACCTAGGTTCTACAAGGACTACACCTAGGTTCTCCAAGGACTACACCTAGGTTCTACAAGGACTACACCTAGGTTCTACAATGACTACACCTAGGTTCTACAAGGACTACACCTAGGTTCTACAATGACTACACCTAGGTTCTACAAGGACTACACCTAGGTTCTACAATGACTACACATAGGTTCTACAATGACTACACCTAGGTTCTATAAGGACTACACCTAGGTTATATAAGGACTACACCTAGGTTCTACAATGACTACACCTAGGTTCTACAAGGACTACACCTAGGTTCTATAAGGACTACACCTAGGTTCTACAAGGACTACACCTAGGTTCTACAATGACTACACCTAGGTTCTACAAGGACTACACCTAGGTTCTACAATGACTACACCTAGGTTCTACAAGGACTACACCTAGGTTCTATAAGGACTACACCTAGGTTCTATAAGGACTACACCTAGGTTCTACAATGACTACACCTAGGTTCTACAAGGACTACACCTAGGTTCTACAAGGACTACACCTAGGTTATATAAGGACTACACCTAGGTTCTATAAGGACTACACCTAGGTTCTACAATGACTACACCTAGGTTCTATAAGGACTACACCTAGGTTCTACAATGACTACACCTAGGTTCTACAAGGACTACACCTAGGTTCTATAAGGACTACATCTAGGTTCTACAAGGACTACACCTAGGTTCTACAAGGACTACACCTAGGTTCTACAATGACTACACCTAGGTTCTACTAGGACCACACCTAGGTTCTACAATGACTACACATAGGTTCTACAATGACTACACCTAGGTTCTATAAGGACTACACCTAGGTTCTACAAGGACTACACCTAGGTTCTACAAGGACTACACCTAGGTTATACAATGACTACACCTAGGTTCTACAATGACTACACCTAGGTTCTATAAGGACTACACCTAGGTTATATAAGGACTACACCTAGGTTCTATAAGGACTACACCTAGGTTATATAAGGACTACACCTAGGTTCTATAAGGACTACACCTAGGTTCTACAATGACTACACCTAGGTTCTATAAGGACTACACCTAGGTTCTACAATGACTACACCTAGGTTCTACAAGGACTACACCTAGGTTCTATAAGGACTACATCTAGGTTCTACAAGGACTACACCTAGGTTCTACAAGGACTACACCTAGGTTCTACAATGACTACACCTAGGTTCTACTAGGACCACACCTAGGTTCTACAATGACTACACATAGGTTCTACAATGACTACACCTAGGTTCTACAAGGACTACACCTAGGTTCTACAATGACTACACCTAGGTTCTACAAGGACTACACCTAGGTTCTACAATGACTACACCTAGGTTCTACAAGGACTACACCTAGGTTCTATAAGGACTACACCTAGGTTCTATAAGGACTACACCTAGGTTCTACAATGACTACACCTAGGTTCTACAAGGACTACACCTAGGTTCTACAAGGACTACACCTAGGTTCTATAAGGACTACACCTAGGTTCTACAATGACTACACCTAGGTTCTATAAGGACTACACCTAGGTTCTACAATGACTACACCTAGGTTCTACAAGGACTACACCTAGGTTCTATAAGGACTACATCTAGGTTCTACAAGGACTACACCTAGGTTCTACAAGGACTACACCTAGGTTCTACAATGACTACACCTAGGTTCTACTAGGACCACACCTAGGTTCTACAATGACTACACATAGGTTCTACAATGACTACACCTAGGTTCTATAAGGACTACACCTAGGTTCTACAAGGACTACACCTAGGTTCTACAAGGACTACACCTAGGTTATACAATGACTACACCTAGGTTCTACAATGACTACACCTAGGTTCTATAAGGACTACACCTAGGTTCTATAATGACTACACCTAGGTTCTACAATGTCTACACCTAGGTTCTACAAGGACTACACCTAGGCTCTATAAGGACTACACCTAGGTTCTACAATGACTACACCTAGGTTCTACAATGACTACACCTAGGTTCTACAATGACTACACCTAGGTTCTACAATGACTACACCTAGGTTCTATAAGGACTACACCTAGGTTCTACAATGACTACACCTAGGTTCTACAAGGACTACACCTAGGTTCTACAAGGACTACACCTAGGTTCTACAAGGACTACACCTAGGTTCTACAATGACTACACCTAGGTTCTACTAGGACTACACCTAGGTTCTACAATGACTACACATAGGTTCTACAATGACTACACCTAGGTTCTATAAGGACTACACCTAGGTTCTACAAGGACTACACCTAGGTTCTACAAGGACTACACCTAGGTTCTACAATGACTACACATAGGTTCTACAATGACTACACCTAGGTTCTATAAGGACTACACCTAGGTTCTATAATGACTACACCTAGGTTCTACAATGTCTACACCTAGGTTCTACAAGGACTACACCTAGGTTCTATAAGGACTACACCTAGGTTCTACAATGACTACACCTAGGTTCTACAATGACTACACCTAGGTTCTACAATGACTACACCTAGGTTCTACAATGACTACACCTAGGTTCTATAAGGACTACACCTAGGTTCTACAATGACTACACCTAGGTTCTACAATGACTACACCTAGGTTCTACAAGGACTACACCTAGGTTCTACAAGGACTACACCTAGGTTCTACAAGGACTGCACCTAGGTTCTATAAGGACTACACCTAGGTTCTACAAGGACTACACCTAGGTTCTACAAGGACTACACCTAGGTTCTACAAGGACTGCACCTAGGTTCTACAATGACTACACCTAGGTTCTACAAGGACTACACCTAGGTTCTACAAGGACTGCACCTAGGTTCTATAAGGACTACACCTAGGTTCTACAAGGACTACACCTAGGTTCTACAAGGACTACACCTAGGTTCTATAAGGACTACACCTAGGTTCTATAAGGACTACACCTAGGTTCTACAATGACTACACCTAGGTTCTACAATGACTACACCTAGGTTCTACAAGGACTACACCTAGGTTCTATAAGGACTACACCTAGGTTCTACAAGGACTACACCTAGGTTCTACAAGGACTACACCTAGGTTCTACAATGACTACACCTAGGTTCTACTAGGACTACACCTAGGTTCTACAATGACTACACATAGGTTCTACAATGACTACACCTAGGTTCTATAAGGACTACACCTAGGTTCTACAAGGACTACACCTAGGTTCTACAAGGACTACACCTAGGTTCTACAATGACTACACCTAGGTTCTACAATGACTACACCTAGGTTCTATAAGGACTACACCTAGGTTCTATAATGACTACACCTAGGTTCTACAATGTCTACGCCTAGGTTCTACAAGGACTACACCTAGGTTCTATAAGGACTACACCTAGGTTCTACAATGACTACACCTAGGTTCTACAATGACTACACCTAGGTTCTACAATGACTACACCTAGGTTCTACAAGGACTACACCTAGGTTCTACAATGACTACACCTAGGTTCTACAAGGACTACACCTAGGTTCTACAATGACTACACCTAGGTTCTACAATGACTACACCTAGGTTCTACAATGACTACACCTATGTTCTACAAGGACTACACCTAGGTTCTACAATGACTACACCTAGGTTCTACGATGACTACACCTAGGTTCTACAAGGACTACACCTAGGTTCTACAAGGACTACACCTAGGTTCTATAAGGACTACACCTAGGTTATATAAGGACTACACCTAGGTTCTATAAGGACTACACCTAGGTTCTACAATGACTACAGCTAGGTTCTCCAAGGACTACACCTAGGTTCTACAAGGACTACACCTAGGTTCTATAAGGACTACACCTAGGTTCTACAATGACTACACCTAGGTTCTATAAGGACTACACCTAGGTTCTACAATGACTACACCTAGGTTCTACAATGACTACACCTAGGTTCTACAAGGACTACACCTAGGTTCTATAAGGACTACACCTAGGTTATATAAGGACTACACCTAGGTTCTACAATGACTACACCTAGGTTCTACAAGGACTACACCTAGGTTCTACAAGGACTGCACCTAGGTTCTATAAGGACTACACCTAGGTTCTACAAGGACTACACCTAGGTTCTACAAGGACTACACCTAGGTTCTATAAGGACTACACCTAGGTTCTATAAGGACTACACCTAGGTTCTACAAGGACTACACCTAGGTTCTACAAGGACTACACCTAGGTTCTACAAGGACTACACCTAGGTTCTACAAGGACTACACCTAGGTTCTACAATGACTACACCTAGGTTCTACAATGACTACACCTAGCTTCTACAAGGACTACACCTAGGTTATATAAGGACTACACCTAGGTTCTATAAGGACTACACCTAGGTTCTACAATGACTACACCTAGGTTCTACAAGGACTACACCTAGGTTCTACAAGGACTACACCTAGGTTCTACACAGACTACACCTAGGTTCTACAAGGACTACACCTAGGTTCTATAAGGACTACACCTAGGTTCTATAAGGACTACACCTAGGTTCTACAATGACTACACCTAGGTTCTACAAGGACTACACCTAGGTTCTCCAAGGACTACACCTAGGTTCTACAAGGACTACACCTAGGTTCTACAATGACTACACCTAGGTTCTACAAGGACTACACCTAGGTTCTACAATGACTACACCTAGGTTCTACAAGGACTACACCTAGGTTCTACAATGACTACACCTAGGTTATACAAGGACTACACCTAGGTTCTACAATGACTACACCTAGGTTCTATAAGGACTACACCTAGGTTCTACAATGACTACACCTAGGTTCTATAAGGACTACACCTAGGTTCTATAATGACTACACCTAGGTTATATAAGGACTACACCTAGGTTCTATAAGGACTACACCTAGGTTCTACAAGGACTACACCTAGGTTCTACAAGGACTACACCTAGGTTCTACAATGACTACACCTAGGTTCTACAAGGACTACACCTAGGTTATACAATGACTACACCTAGGTTCTACAAGGACTACACCTAGGTTCTACAATGACTACACCTAGGTTCTACAATGACTACACCTAGGTTATATAATGACTACACCTAGGTTCTACAAGGACTACACCTAGGTTATACAATGACTACACCTAGGTTCTATAATGACTACACCTAGGTTCTATAAGGACTACACCTAGGTTCTATAATGACTACACCTAGGTTCTATAATGACTACACCTAGGTTCTATAAGGACTACACCTAGGTTCTACAAGGACTACACCTAGGTTCTACAAGGACTACACCTAGGTTCTACAATGACTACACCTAGGTTCTACAAGGACTACACCTAGGTTATACAATGACTACACCTAGGTTCTACAAGGACTACACCTAGGTTCTACAAGGACTACACCTAGGTTCTATAAGGACTACACCTAGGTTCTACAAGGACTACACCTAGGTTCTACAAGGACTACACCTAGGTTCTATAAGGACTACACCTAGGTTCTACAAGGACTACACCTAGGTTATATAATGACTACACCTATGTTCTATAATGACTACACCTAGGTTATATAATGACTACACCTAGGTTCTATAATGACTACACCTAGGTTATACAATGACTACACCTAGGTTCTATAAGGACTACACCTAGGTTCTACAATGACTACACCTAGGTTCTACAATGACTACACCTAGGTTCTATAAGGACTACACCTAGGTTCTATAATGACTAAACCTAGGTTCTATAAGGACTACACCTAGGTTCGACAATGACTACACCTAGGTTATACAATGACTACACCTAGGTTCTACAATGACTACACCTAGGTTCTATAAGGACTACACCTAGGTTCTACAATGACTACACCTAGGTTCTCCAAGGACTACACCTAGGTTATACAATGACTACACCTAGGTTCTACAAGGACTACACCTAGGTTCTACAAGGACTACACCTAGGTTCTATAAGGACTACACCTATGTTCTACAAGGACTACACCTAGGTTCTACAAGGACTACACCTAGGTTCTATAAGGACTACACCTAGGTTCTACAAGGACTACACCTAGGTTATATAATGACTACACCTAGGTTCTATAATGACTACACCTAGGTTATATAATGACTACACCTAGGTTCTATAATGACTACACCTAGGTTATACAATGACTACACCTAGGTTCTATAAGGACTACACCTAGGTTCTACAATGACTACACCTAGGTTCTACAATGACTACACCTAGGTTCTATAAGGACTACACCTAGGTTCTATAATGACTACACCTAGGTTCTATAAGGACTACACCTAGGTTCGACAATGACTACACCTAGGTTATACAATGACTACACCTAGGTTCTACAATGACTACACCTAGGTTCTACAAGGACTACACCTAGGTTCTACAAGGACTACACCTAGGTTCTACAAGGACTACACCTAGGTTATATAATGACTACACCTAGGTTCTATAATGACTACACCTAGGTTATATAATGACTACACCTAGGTTCTATAATGACTACACCTAGGTTATACAATGACTACACCTAGGTTCTATAAGGACTACACCTAGGTTCTACAATGACTACACCTAGGTTCTACAATGACTACACCTAGGTTCTATAAGGACTACACCTAGGTTCTATAATGACTACACCTAGGTTCTATAAGGACTACACCTAGGTTCGACAATGACTACACCTAGGTTATACAATGACTACACCTAGGTTCTACAATGACTACACCTAGGTTCTATAAGGACTACACCTAGGTTCTACAAGGACTACACCTAGGTTCTCCAAGGACTACACCTAGGTTCTACAAGGACTACACCTAGGTTCTACAATGACTACACCTAGGTTCTACAAGGACTACACCTAGGTTATACAATGACTACACCTAGGTTATATAATGACTACACCTAGGTTCTATAAGGACTACACCTAGGTTCTACAAGGACTACAACTAGATTATACAAGGACTACACCTAGGTTCTACAAGGACTACACCTAGGTTCTACAAGGACTACACCTAGGTACTACAATGACTACACCTAGGTTCTACAAGGACTACACCTAGGTTCTACAATGACTACACCTAGGTTCTACAAGGACTACACCTAGGTTCTACAAGGACTACACCTAGGTTCTCCAAGGACTACACCTAGGTTCTACAAGGACTACACCTAGGTTCTACAATGACTACACCTAGGTTCTACAAGGACTACACCTAGGTTCTACAATGACTACACCTAGGTTCTACAAGGACTACACCTAGGTTCTACAATGACTACACATAGGTTCTACAATGACTACACCTAGGTTCTATAAGGACTACACCTAGGTTATATAAGGACTACACCTAGGTTCTACAATGACTACACCTAGGTTCTACAAGGACTACACCTAGGTTCTATAAGGACTACACCTAGGTTCTACAAGGACTACACCTAGGTTCTACAATGACTACACCTAGGTTCTACAAGGACTACACCTAGGTTCTACAATGACTACACCTAGGTTCTACAAGGACTACACCTAGGTTCTATAAGGACTACACCTAGGTTCTATAAGGACTACACCTAGGTTCTACAATGACTACACCTAGGTTCTACAAGGACTACACCTAGGTTCTACAAGGACTACACCTAGGTTATATAAGGACTACACCTAGGTTCTATAAGGACTACACCTAGGTTCTACAATGACTACACCTAGGTTCTATAAGGACTACACCTAGGTTCTACAATGACTACACCTAGGTTCTACAAGGACTACACCTAGGTTCTATAAGGACTACATCTAGGTTCTACAAGGACTACACCTAGGTTCTACAAGGACTACACCTAGGTTCTACAATGACTACACCTAGGTTCTACTAGGACCACACCTAGGTTCTACAATGACTACACATAGGTTCTACAATGACTACACCTAGGTTCTATAAGGACTACACCTAGGTTCTACAAGGACTACACCTAGGTTCTACAAGGACTACACCTAGGTTATACAATGACTACACCTAGGTTCTACAATGACTACACCTAGGTTCTATAAGGACTACACCTAGGTTATATAAGGACTACACCTAGGTTCTATAAGGACTACACCTAGGTTATATAAGGACTACACCTAGGTTCTATAAGGACTACACCTAGGTTCTACAATGACTACACCTAGGTTCTATAAGGACTACACCTAGGTTCTACAATGACTACACCTAGGTTCTACAAGGACTACACCTAGGTTCTATAAGGACTACATCTAGGTTCTACAAGGACTACACCTAGGTTCTACAAGGACTACACCTAGGTTCTACAATGACTACACCTAGGTTCTACTAGGACCACACCTAGGTTCTACAATGACTACACATAGGTTCTACAATGACTACACCTAGGTTCTACAAGGACTACACCTAGGTTCTACAAGGACTACACCTAGGTTATACAATGACTACACCTAGGTTCTACAATGACTACACCTAGGTTCTATAAGGACTACACCTAGGTTATATAAGGAGTACACCTAGGTTCTATAAGGACTACACCTAGGTTATATAAGGACTACACCTAGGTTCTATAAGGACTACACCTAGGTTCTACAATGACTACACCTAGGTTCTATAAGGACTACACCTAGGTTCTACAATGACTACACCTAGGTTCTACAAGGACTACACCTAGGTTCTATAAGGACTACATCTAGGTTCTACAAGGACTACACCTAGGTTCTACAAGGACTACACCTAGGTTCTACAATGACTACACCTAGGTTCTACTAGGACCACACCTAGGTTCTACAATGACTACACATAGGTTCTACAATGACTACACCTAGGTTCTACAAGGACTACACCTAGGTTCTACAATGACTACACCTAGGTTCTACAAGGACTACACCTAGGTTCTACAATGACTACACCTAGGTTCTACAAGGACTACACCTAGGTTCTATAAGGACTACACCTAGGTTCTATAAGGACTACACCTAGGTTCTACAATGACTACACCTAGGTTCTACAAGGACTACACCTAGGTTCTACAAGGACTACACCTAGGTTATATAAGGACTACACCTAGGTTCTATAAGGACTACACCTAGGTTCTACAATGACTACACCTAGGTTCTATAAGGACTACACCTAGGTTCTACAATGACTACACCTAGGTTCTACAAGGACTACACCTAGGTTCTATAAGGACTACATCTAGGTTCTACAAGGACTACACCTAGGTTCTACAAGGACTACACCTAGGTTCTACAATGACTACACCTAGGTTCTACTAGGACCACACCTAGGTTCTACAATGACTACACATAGGTTCTACAATGACTACACCTAGGTTCTATAAGGACTACACCTAGGTTCTACAAGGACTACACCTAGGTTCTACAAGGACTACACCTAGGTTATACAATGACTACACCTAGGTTCTACAATGACTACACCTAGGTTATATAAGGACTACACCTAGGTTCTATAATGACTACACCTAGGTTCTACAATGTCTACACCTAGGTTCTACAAGGACTACACCTAGGCTCTATAAGGACTACACCTAGGTTCTACAATGACTACACCTAGGTTCTACAATGACTACACCTAGGTTCTACAATGACTACACCTAGGTTCTATAAGGACTACACCTAGGTTCTACAATGACTACACCTAGGTTCTACAATGACTACACCTAGGTTCTACAAGGACTACACCTAGGTTCTACAAGGACTACACCTAGGTTCTACAAGGACTACACCTAGGTTCTACAATGACTACACCTAGGTTCTACTAGGACTACACCTAGGTTCTACAATGACTACACATAGGTTCTACAATGACTACACCTAGGTTCTATAAGGACTACACCTAGGTTCTACAAGGACTACACCTAGGTTCTACAAGGACTACACCTAGGTTCTACAATGACTACACATAGGTTCTACAATGACTACACCTAGGTTCTATAAGGACTACACCTAGGTTCTATAATGACTACACCTAGGTTCTACAATGTCTACACCTAGGTTCTACAAGGACTACACCTAGGTTCTATAAGGACTACACCTAGGTTCTACAATGACTACACCTAGGTTCTACAATGACTACACCTAGGTTCTACAATGACTACACCTAGGTTCTACAATGACTACACCTAGGTTCTATAAGGACTACACCTAGGTTCTACAATGACTACACCTAGGTTCTACAATGACTACACCTAGGTTCTACAAGGACTACACCTAGGTTCTACAAGGACTACACCTAGGTTCTACAAGGACTGCACCTAGGTTCTATAAGGACTACACCTAGGTTCTACAAGGACTACACCTAGGTTCTACAAGGACTACACCTAGGTTCTACAAGGACTGCACCTAGGTTCTACAATGACTACACCTAGGTTCTACAAGGACTACACCTAGGTTCTACAAGGACTGCACCTAGGTTCTATAAGGACTACACCTAGGTTCTACAAGGACTACACCTAGGTTCTACAAGGACTACACCTAGGTTCTATAAGGACTACACCTAGGTTCTATAAGGACTACACCTAGGTTCTACAATGACTACACCTAGGTTCTACAATGACTACACCTAGGTTCTACAAGGACTACACCTAGGTTCTATAAGGACTACACCTAGGTTCTACAAGGACTACACCTAGGTTCTACAAGGACTACACCTAGGTTCTACAATGACTACACCTAGGTTCTACTAGGACTACACCTAGGTTCTACAATGACTACACATAGGTTCTACAATGACTACACCTAGGTTCTATAAGGACTACACCTAGGTTCTACAAGGACTACACCTAGGTTCTACAAGGACTACACCTAGGTTCTACAATGACTACACCTAGGTTCTACAATGACTACACCTAGGTTCTATAAGGACTACACCTAGGTTCTATAATGACTACACCTAGGTTCTACAATGTCTACACCTAGGTTCTACAAGGACTACACCTAGGTTCTATAAGGACTACACCTAGGTTCTACAATGACTACACCTAGGTTCTACGATGACTACACCTAGGTTCTACAAGGACTACACCTAGGTTCTACAAGGACTACACCTAGGTTCTATAAGGACTACACCTAGGTTATATAAGGACTACACCTAGGTTCTATAAGGACTACACCTAGGTTCTACAATGACTACAGCTAGGTTCTCCAAGGACTACACCTAGGTTCTACAAGGACTACACCTAGGTTCTATAAGGACTACACCTAGGTTCTACAATGACTACACCTAGGTTCTATAAGGACTACACCTAGGTTCTACAATGACTACACCTAGGTTCTACAATGACTACACCTAGGTTCTACAAGGACTACACCTAGGTTCTATAAGGACTACACCTAGGTTATATAAGGACTACACCTAGGTTCTACAATGACTACACCTAGGTTCTACAAGGACTACACCTAGGTTCTACAAGGACTGCACCTAGGTTCTATAAGGACTACACCTAGGTTCTACAAGGACTACACCTAGGTTCTACAAGGACTACACCTAGGTTCTATAAGGACTACACCTAGGTTCTATAAGGACTACACCTAGGTTCTACAAGGACTACACCTAGGTTCTACAAGGACTACACCTAGGTTCTACAATGACTACACCTAGGTTCTACAATGACTACACCTAGCTTCTACAAGGACTACACCTAGGTTATATAAGGACTACACCTAGGTTCTATAAGGACTACACCTAGGTTCTACAATGACTACACCTAGGTTCTACAAGGACTACACCTAGGTTCTACAAGGACTACACCTAGGTTCTACACGGACTACACCTAGGTTCTACAAGGACTACACCTAGGTTCTATAAGGACTACACCTAGGTTCTATAAGGACTACACCTAGGTTCTACAATGACTACACCTAGGTTCTACAAGGACTACACCTAGGTTCTCCAAGGACTACACCTAGGTTCTACAAGGACTACACCTAGGTTCTACAATGACTACACCTAGGTTCTACAAGGACTACACCTAGGTTCTACAATGACTACACCTAGGTTCTACAAGGACTACACCTAGGTTCTACAATGACTACACCTAGGTTATACAAGGACTACACCTAGGTTCTACAATGACTACACCTAGGTTCTATAAGGACTACACCTAGGTTCTACAATGACTACACCTAGGTTCTACAAGGACTACACCTAGGTTCTACAATGACTACACCTAGGTTCTACAAGGACTACACCTAGGTTCTATAAGGACTACACCTAGGTTATATAAGGACTACACCTAGGTTCTACAATGACTACACCTAGGTTCTACAAGGACTACACCTAGGTTCTACAAGGACTGCACCTAGGTTCTATAAGGACTACACCTAGGTTCTACAAGGACTACACCTAGGTTCTACAAGGACTACACCTAGGTTCTATAAGGACTACACCTAGGTTCTATAAGGACTACACCTAGGTTCTACAAGGACTACACCTAGGTTCTACAAGGACTACACCTAGGTTCTACAATGACTACACCTAGGTTCTACAATGACTACACCTAGCTTCTACAAGGACTACACCTAGGTTATATAAGGACTACACCTAGGTTCTATAAGGACTACACCTAGGTTCTACAATGACTACACCTAGGTTCTACAAGGACTACACCTAGGTTCTACAAGGACTACACCTAGGTTCTACACGGACTACACCTAGGTTCTACAAGGACTACACCTAGGTTCTATAAGGACTACACCTAGGTTCTATAAGGACTACACCTAGGTTCTACAATGACTACACCTAGGTTCTACAAGGACTACACCTAGGTTCTCCAAGGACTACACCTAGGTTCTACAAGGACTACACCTAGGTTCTACAATGACTACACCTAGGTTCTACAAGGACTACACCTAGGTTCTACAATGACTACACCTAGGTTCTACAAGGACTACACCTAGGTTCTACAATGACTACACCTAGGTTATACAAGGACTACACCTAGGTTCTACAATGACTACACCTAGGTTCTATAAGGACTACACCTAGGTTCTACAATGACTACACCTAGGTTCTATAAGGACTACACCTAGGTTCTATAATGACTACACCTAGGTTATATAAGGACTACACCTAGGTTCTATAAGGACTACACCTAGGTTCTACAAGGACTACACCTAGGTTCTACAAGGACTACACCTAGGTTCTACAATGACTACACCTAGGTTCTACAAGGACTACACCTAGGTTATACAATGACTACACCTAGGTTCTACAAGGACTACACCTAGGTTCTACAATGACTACACCTAGGTTCTACAATGACTACACCTAGGTTATATAATGACTACACCTAGGTTCTACAAGGACTACACCTAGGTTATACAATGACTACACCTAGGTTCTATAATGACTACACCTAGGTTCTATAAGGACTACACCTAGGTTCTATAATGACTACACCTAGGTTCTATAATGACTACACCTAGGTTCTATAAGGACTACACCTAGGTTCTACAAGGACTACACCTAGGTTCTACAAGGACTACACCTAGGTTCTACAATGACTACACCTAGGTTCTACAAGGACTACACCTAGGTTATACAATGACTACACCTAGGTTCTACAAGGACTACACCTAGGTTCTACAAGGACTACACCTAGGTTCTATAAGGACTACACCTAGGTTCTACAAGGACTACACCTAGGTTCTACAAGGACTACACCTAGGTTCTATAAGGACTACACCTAGGTTCTACAAGGACTACACCTAGGTTATATAATGACTACACCTAGGTTCTATAATGACTACACCTAGGTTATATAATGACTACACCTAGGTTCTATAATGACTACACCTAGGTTATACAATGACTACACCTAGGTTCTATAAGGACTACACCTAGGTTCTACAATGACTACACCTAGGTTCTACAATGACTACACCTAGGTTCTATAAGGACTACACCTAGGTTCTATAATGACTACACCTAGGTTCTATAAGGACTACACCTAGGTTCGACAATGACTACACCTAGGTTATACAATGACTACACCTAGGTTCTACAATGACTACACCTAGGTTCTATAAGGACTACACCTAGGTTCTACAAGGACTACACCTAGGTTCTCCAATGACTACACCTAGGTTCTACAAGGACTACACCTAGGTTCTACAATGACTACACCTAGGTTCTACAAGGACTACACCTAGGTTATACAATGACTACACCTAGGTTATATAATGTCTACACCTAGGTTCTACAAGGACTACACCTAGGCTCTATAAGGACTACACCTAGGTTCTACAATGACTACACCTAGGTTCTACAATGACTACACCTAGGTTCTACAATGACTACACCTAGGTTCTACAATGACTACACCTAGGTTCTATAAGGACTACACCTAGGTTCTACAATGACTACACCTAGGTTCTACAATGACTACACCTAGGTTCTACAAGGACTACACCTAGGTTCTACAAGGACTACACCTAGGTTCTACAAGGACTACACCTAGGTTCTACAATGACTACACCTAGGTTCTACTAGGACTACACCTAGGTTCTACAATGACTACACATAGGTTCTACAATGACTACACCTAGGTTCTATAAGGACTACACCTAGGTTCTACACGGACTACACCTAGGTTCTACAAGGACTACACCTAGGTTCTACAATGACTACACATAGGTTCTACAATGACTACACCTAGGTTCTATAAGGACTACACCTAGGTTCTATAATGACTACACCTAGGTTCTACAATGTCTACACCTAGGTTCTACAAGGACTACACCTAGGTTCTATAAGGACTACACCTAGGTTCTACAATGACTACACCTAGGTTCTACAATGACTACACCTAGGTTCTATAAGGACTACACCTAGGTTCTATAATGACTACACCTAGGTTATATAAGGACTACACCTAGGTTCTATAAGGACTACACCTAGGTTCTACAAGGACTACACCTAGGTTCTACAAGGACTACACCTAGGTTCTACAATGACTACACCTAGGTTCTACAAGGACTACACCTAGGTTATACAATGACTACACCTAGGTTCTACAAGGACTACACCTAGGTTCTACAATGACTACACCTAGGTTCTACAATGACTACACCTAGGTTATATAATGACTACACCTAGGTTCTACAAGGACTACACCTAGGTTATACAATGACTACACCTAGGTTCTATAATGACTACACCTAGGTTCTATAAGGACTACACCTAGGTTCTATAATGACTACACCTAGGTTCTATAATGACTACACCTAGGTTCTATAAGGACTACACCTAGGTTCTACAAGGACTACACCTAGGTTCTACAAGGACTACACCTAGGTTCTACAATGACTACACCTAGGTTCTACAAGGACTACACCTAGGTTATACAATGACTACACCTAGGTTCTACAAGGACTACACCTAGGTTCTACAAGGACTACACCTAGGTTCTATAAGGACTACACCTAGGTTCTACAAGGACTACACCTAGGTTCTACAAGGACTACACCTAGGTTCTATAAGGACTACACCTAGGTTCTACAAGGACTACACCTAGGTTATATAATGACTACACCTAGGTTCTATAATGACTACACCTAGGTTATATAATGACTACACCTAGGTTCTATAATGACTACACCTAGGTTATACAATGACTACACCTAGGTTCTATAAGGACTACACCTAGGTTCTACAATGACTACACCTAGGTTCTACAATGACTACACCTAGGTTCTATAAGGACTACACCTAGGTTCTATAATGACTACACCTAGGTTCTATAAGGACTACACCTAGGTTCGACAATGACTACACCTAGGTTATACAATGACTACACCTAGGTTCTACAATGACTACACCTAGGTTCTATAAGGACTACACCTAGGTTCTACAAGGACTACACCTAGGTTCTCCAAGGACTACACCTAGGTTCTACAAGGACTACACCTAGGTTATACAATGACTACACCTAGGTTCTACAAGGACTACACCTAGGTTATACAATGACTACACCTAGGTTATATAATGTCTACACCTAGGTTCTACAAGGACTACACCTAGGCTCTATAAGGACTACACCTAGGTTCTACAATGACTACACCTAGGTTCTACAATGACTACACCTAGGTTCTACAATGACTACACCTAGGTTCTACAATGACTACACCTAGGTTCTATAAGGACTACACCTAGGTTCTACAATGACTACACCTAGGTTCTACAATGACTACACCTAGGTTCTACAAGGACTACACCTAGGTTCTACAAGGACTACACCTAGGTTCTACAAGGACTACACCTAGGTTCTACAATGACTACACCTAGGTTCTACTAGGACTACACCTAGGTTCTACAATGACTACACATAGGTTCTACAATGACTACACCTAGGTTCTATAAGGACTACACCTAGGTTCTACACGGACTACACCTAGGTTCTACAAGGACTACACCTAGGTTCTACAATGACTACACATAGGTTCTACAATGACTACACCTAGGTTCTATAAGGACTACACCTAGGTTCTATAATGACTACACCTAGGTTCTACAATGTCTACACCTAGGTTCTACAAGGACTACACCTAGGTTCTATAAGGACTACACCTAGGTTCTACAATGACTACACCTAGGTTCTACAATGACTACACCTAGGTTCTACAATGACTACACCTAGGTTCTACAATGACTACACCTAGGTTCTATAAGGACTACACCTAGGTTCTACAATGACTACACCTAGGTTCTACAATGACTACACCTAGGTTCTACAAGGACTACACCTAGGTTCTACAAGGACTACACCTAGGTTCTACAAGGACTGCACCTAGGTTCTATAAGGACTACACCTAGGTTCTACAAGGACTACACCTAGGTTCTACAAGGACTACACCTAGGTTCTACAAGGACTGCACCTAGGTTCTACAATGACTACACCTAGGTTCTACAAGGACTACACCTAGGTTCTACAAGGACTGCACCTAGGTTCTATAAGGACTACACCTAGGTTCTACAAGGACTACACCTAGGTTCTACAAGGACTACACCTAGGTTCTATAAGGACTACACCTAGGTTCTATAAGGACTACACCTAGGTTCTACAATGACTACACCTAGGTTCTACAATGACTACACCTAGGTTCTACAAGGACTACACCTAGGTTCTATAAGGACTACACCTAGGTTCTACAAGGACTACACCTAGGTTCTACAAGGACTACACCTAGGTTCTACAATGACTACACCTAGGTTCTACTAGGACTACACCTAGGTTCTACAATGACTACACATAGGTTCTACAATGACTACACCTAGGTTCTATAAGGACTACACCTAGGTTCTACAAGGACTACACCTAGGTTCTACAAGGACTACACCTAGGTTCTACAATGACTACACCTAGGTTCTACAATGACTACACCTAGGTTCTATAAGGACTACACCTAGGTTCTATAATGACTACACCTAGGTTCTACAATGTCTACACCTAGGTTCTACAAGGACTACACCTAGGTTCTATAAGGACTACACCTAGGTTCTACAATGACTACACCTAGGTTCTACAATGACTACACCTAGGTTCTACAATGACTACACCTAGGTTCTACAAGGACTACACCTAGGTTCTACAATGACTACACCTAGGTTCTACAAGGACTACACCTAGGTTCTACAATGACTACACCTAGGTTCTACAATGACTACACCTAGGTTCTACAATGACTACACCTATGTTCTACAAGGACTACACCTAGGTTTTACAATGACTACACCTAGGTTCTACGATGACTACACCTAGGTTCTACAAGGACTACACCTAGGTTCTACAAGGACTACACCTAGGTTCTATAAGGACTACACCTAGGTTATATAAGGACTACACCTAGGTTCTATAAGGACTACACCTAGGTTCTACAATGACTACAGCTAGGTTCTCCAAGGACTACACCTAGGTTCTACAAGGACTACACCTAGGTTCTATAAGGACTACACCTAGGTTCTACAATGACTACACCTAGGTTCTATAAGGACTACACCTAGGTTCTACAATGACTACACCTAGGTTCTACAATGACTACACCTAGGTTCTACAAGGACTACACCTAGGTTCTATAAGGACTACACCTAGGTTATATAAGGACTACACCTAGGTTCTACAATGACTACACCTAGGTTCTACAAGGACTACACCTAGGTTCTACAAGGACTGCACCTAGGTTCTATAAGGACTACACCTAGGTTCTACAAGGACTACACCTAGGTTCTACAAGGACTACACCTAGGTTCTATAAGGACTACACCTAGGTTCTATAAGGACTACACCTAGGTTCTACAAGGACTACACCTAGGTTCTACAAGGACTACACCTAGGTTCTACAATGACTACACCTAGGTTCTACAATGACTACACCTAGCTTCTACAAGGACTACACCTAGGTTATATAAGGACTACACCTAGGTTCTATAAGGACTACACCTAGGTTCTACAATGACTACACCTAGGTTCTACAAGGACTACACCTAGGTTCTACAAGGACTACACCTAGGTTCTACACGGACTACACCTAGGTTCTACAAGGACTACACCTAGGTTCTATAAGGACTACACCTAGGTTCTATAAGGACTACACCTAGGTTCTACAATGACTACACCTAGGTTCTACAAGGACTACACCTAGGTTCTCCAAGGACTACACCTAGGTTCTACAAGGACTACACCTAGGTTCTACAATGACTACACCTAGGTTCTACAAGGACTACACCTAGGTTCTACAATGACTACACCTAGGTTCTACAAGGACTACACCTAGGTTCTACAATGACTACACCTAGGTTATACAAGGACTACACCTAGGTTCTACAATGACTACACCTAGGTTCTATAAGGACTACACCTAGGTTCTACAATGACTACACCTAGGTTCTATAAGGACTACACCTAGGTTCTATAATGACTACACCTAGGTTATATAAGGACTACACCTAGGTTCTATAAGGACTACACCTAGGTTCTACAAGGACTACACCTAGGTTCTACAAGGACTACACCTAGGTTCTACAATGACTACACCTAGGTTCTACAAGGACTACACCTAGGTTATACAATGACTACACCTAGGTTCTACAAGGACTACACCTAGGTTCTACAATGACTACACCTAGGTTCTACAATGACTACACCTAGGTTATATAATGACTACACCTAGGTTCTACAAGGACTACACCTAGGTTATACAATGACTACACCTAGGTTCTATAATGACTACACCTAGGTTCTATAAGGACTACACCTAGGTTCTATAATGACTACACCTAGGTTCTATAATGACTACACCTAGGTTCTATAAGGACTACACCTAGGTTCTACAAGGACTACACCTAGGTTCTACAAGGACTACACCTAGGTTCTACAATGACTACACCTAGGTTCTACAAGGACTACACCTAGGTTATACAATGACTACACCTAGGTTCTACAAGGACTACACCTAGGTTCTACAAGGACTACACCTAGGTTCTATAAGGACTACACCTAGGTTCTACAAGGACTACACCTAGGTTCTACAAGGACTACACCTAGGTTCTATAAGGACTACACCTAGGTTCTACAAGGACTACACCTAGGTTATATAATGACTACACCTAGGTTCTATAATGACTACACCTAGGTTATATAATGACTACACCTAGGTTCTATAATGACTACACCTAGGTTATACAATGACTACACCTAGGTTCTATAAGGACTACACCTAGGTTCTACAATGACTACACCTAGGTTCTACAATGACTACACCTAGGTTCTATAAGGACTACACCTAGGTTCTATAATGACTACACCTAGGTTCTATAAGGACTACACCTAGGTTCGACAATGACTACACCTAGGTTATACAATGACTACACCTAGGTTCTACAATGACTACACCTAGGTTCTATAAGGACTACACCTAGGTTCTACAAGGACTACACCTAGGTTCTACAATGACTACACCTAGGTTCTACAATGACTACACCTAGGTTCTATAAGGACTACACCTAGGTTCTACAAGGACTACACCTAGGTTCTACAATGACTACACCTAGGTTCTACAAGGACTACACCTAGGTTATACAATGACTACACCTAGGTTCTACAAGGACTACACCTAGGTTCTACAATGACTACACCTAGGTTCTACAATGACTACACCTAGGTTATATAATGACTACACCTAGGTTCTACAAGGACTACACCTAGGTTATACAATGACTACACCTAGGTTCTATAATGACTACACCTAGGTTCTATAAGGACTACACCTAGGTTCTATAATGACTACACCTAGGTTCTATAATGACTACACCTAGGTTCTATAAGGACTACACCTAGGTTCTACAAGGACTACACCTAGGTTCTACAAGGACTACACCTAGGTTCTACAATGACTACACCTAGGTTCTACAAGGACTACACCTAGGTTATACAATGACTACACCTAGGTTCTACAAGGACTACACCTAGGTTCTACAAGGACTACACCTAGGTTCTATAAGGACTACACCTAGGTTCTACAAGGACTACACCTAGGTTCTACAAGGACTACACCTAGGTTCTATAAGGACTACACCTAGGTTCTACAAGGACTACACCTAGGTTATATAATGACTACACCTAGGTTCTATAATGACTACACCTAGGTTATATAATGACTACACCTAGGTTCTATAATGACTACACCTAGGTTATACAATGACTACACCTAGGTTCTATAAGGACTACACCTAGGTTCTACAATGACTACACCTAGGTTCTACAATGACTACACCTAGGTTCTATAAGGACTACACCTAGGTTCTATAATGACTACACCTAGGTTCTATAAGGACTACACCTAGGTTCGACAATGACTACACCTAGGTTATACAATGACTACACCTAGGTTCTACAATGACTACACCTAGGTTCTATAAGGACTACACCTAGGTTCTACAAGGACTACACCTAGGTTCTCCAAGGACTACACCTAGGTTCTACAAGGACTACACCTAGGTTCTACAATGACTACACCTAGGTTCTACAAGGACTACACCTAGGTTATACAATGACTACACCTAGGTTATATAATGACTACACCTAGGTTCTATAAGGACTACACCTAGGTTCTACAAGGACTACACCTAGGTTATACAAGGACTACACCTAGGTTCTACAAGGACTACACCTAGGTTCTACAAGGACTACACCTAGGTACTACAATGACTACACCTAGGTTCTACAAGGACTACACCTAGGTTCTACAATGACTACACCTAGGTTCTACAAGGACTACACCTAGGTTCTACAAGGACTACACCTAGGTTCTCCAAGGACTACACCTAGGTTCTACAAGGACTACACCTAGGTTCTACAATGACTACACCTAGGTTCTACAAGGACTACACCTAGGTTCTACAATGACTACACCTAGGTTCTACAAGGACTACACCTAGGTTCTACAATGACTACACATAGGTTCTACAATGACTACACCTAGGTTCTATAAGGACTACACCTAGGTTCTATAAGGACTACACCTAGGTTCTACAATGACTACACCTAGGTTCTACAAGGACTACACCTAGGTTCTATAAGGACTACACCTAGGTTCTACAAGGACTACACCTAGGTTCTACAATGACTACACCTAGGTTCTACAAGGACTACACCTAGGTTCTACAATGACTACACCTAGGTTCTACAAGGACTACACCTAGGTTCTATAAGGACTACACCTAGGTTCTATAAGGACTACACCTAGGTTCTACAATGACTACACCTAGGTTCTACAAGGACTACACCTAGGTTCTACAAGGACTACACCTAGGTTCTATAAGGACTACACCTAGGTTCTATAAGGACTACACCTAGTTTCTACAATGACTACACCTAGGTTCTACAAGGACTACACCTAGGTTCTACAATGACTACACCTAGGTTCTACAAGGACTACACCTAGGTTATACAATGACTACACCTAGGTTCTACAAGGACTACACCTAGGTTCTACAATGACTACACCTAGGTTCTACAATGACTACACCTAGGTTATATAATGACTACACCTAGGTTCTACAAGGACTACACCTAGGTTATACAATGACTACACCTAGGTTCTATAATGACTACACCTAGGTTCTATAAGGACTACACCTAGGTTCTATAATGACTACACCTAGGTTCTATAAGGACTACACCTAGGTTCTATAAGGACTACACCTAGGTTCTACAAGGACTACACCTAGGTTCTACAAGGACTACACTTAGGTTCTACAATGACTACACCTAGGTTCTATAAGGACTACACCTAGGTTCTATAATGACTACACCTAGGTTCTATAAGGACTACACCTAGGTTCTATAAGGACTACACCTAGGTTCTATAAGGACTACACCTAGGTTCTATAAGGACTACACCTAGGTTCTACAAGGACTACACCTAGGTTCTACAAGGACTACACCTAGGTTCTACAAGGACTACACCTATGTTCTACAAGGACTACACCTAGGTTCTATAAGGACTACACCTAGGTTCTATAAGGACTACACCTAGGCAAGTGAAGTAGCTCCGTTTGCGAAGTTCAGTTTGAGGTGGTTGGTCGTCCTCCAGGCAGAACTGTCGGACAGGCAGGCTGAGATCCGTTCAGAGACTTGGGTATCTGAGGGACGAAAGTGTGTGACTTGAGTGTCATCGGCATAGCAGTGATGTGAGAAGGCATGAGAAGTGATGATGTTACCCAGAGATATGGTGTAGAAGAGAAAGAAGAGGAGGGGTCCAAGGGCCAAGCATTTGGGGACACCCATCTGTAGGGGCAGGGGCCGACAGTGTGCCTCTCCATGATAGTCAAGTCAAGTCAAGAGTTTTATTTGTCACGGCATACAAGTATACAATGAAATGCGGGTAGTCTTGCCCGCAACGATGTGCAATACAGTAGTAACAACATATAATAGAATCCAATAAAACAACATTGTGCAATAAGCAGTAACATAGTAGGGCATATCGGTATTTGTACATAAGTTATTTACAGAGCATGGAGGACATGCTAGGTCCTGTGGTAGTGCATACACTTGATACTTGGTAGGAGTGGTCGTCAAGGTAGGATGGCAGCCATGCCAGTACAGAACCTACAACTCCCATTCCTGCAAGGTGTAGAAGGAGGTATGGAAGGAGAGGGTTGTTAAGGTTACTAGAGAGGTGGGGTTATGGAGGGAGAGAGGTGGGAAAGAAGGAAATGATGAAGGAAAAGGAGACTTAATGAAAGAATAGATGGATGGAAGAAACACAGAATGAGGTAGTGAGAGAGAGAGAGAGGGATAGATAAAGAGAGAGGTGGAGGGAGAGAGGGATGAATGGATTAAAAAAAAGGACAGGTTAGAGGGAGGGATAGAGAAACAGAGGATGGGAGGAGAGAGGGAGGACCTTGTTTTGGGAATGTCGGATTTGGGAGGGAGCGATAAAGAGAGGTTGTGATGTAATGGATGACCTATCAGGCCGTTTTCCTGTGTGTGTGTGTGTGTGTGTGTGTGTGTGTGTGTGTGTGTGTGTGTGTGTGTGTGTGTGTGTGTGTGTGTGTGTGTGTGTGTGTGTGTGTGTGTGTGTGTGTGTGTGTGTGTGTGTGTGTGTGTGTGTGTGTGTGTGTGTGTGTGAGAGTGAGAGAGAGAGAGAGGGGGGGTGCCCCCATGCTGACTAGGAACATTCCTTGGAGAGAAGCACCATTGTGTTGGTTTGACGCTCCCATTCACAGAGAGAGGGGAAGGAAAAGGAGTCTGTGCGTGCGTGCGTGTGTGCGTGTGTGTGTGTGTGTGTGTGTGTGTGTGTGTGTGTGTGTGTGTGTGTGTGTGTGTGTGTGTGTGTGTGTGCGTGCGTGCGTGCGTGTGTGTGTGTGTGTGTGTGTGAAGAGGGTGTGGGTCACTGTGAGGATAGGAGGTTGATCTCAAGTGTTGGACGGTGGGCGGGGCTTATGACAGTGGGAGGGGCTTTTTACGGTGGGAGGGGTGGAGGAGAGGTGAACACACACACATACACACAAACACACACACAAAATACATCCTAATATATCCAAACATTTATCTTCAGTGTGCATAAACACAATTGACAGTCAAATGCATACGCTCAGCCCCTCCTCCCCCACAGTACATATTGCATTCCCCAGTCCCCAGGCATTCTTGAATGCAACAACATCATGTCTCAGAGAGAAGTACGTGAACTCCAAGAAAGAAGAGAAGAGAAGAGAAGAGAGGAGAAGAGAACAAACGTTTCAACAGAAGTGTTCTGCCAAATACAATAGTGATCTCTAGGAGCGGCGTCTGTGTCTTCCACCAAAAGTAGGCATGTCAAGGCTGTTATCGGAAAGTGGTGTTGTTGTCCAGCAGGGGGCACTCTGTCCTCTGGACTAGTCAGTAACAATGCCCCTGTTACGATGATAGGGACACCGTAAAGCTGCGAGTGCCGTCCTTCGGATGAGAGACATTAAGCACCCCCCCCACGGGCCAAATGGAATGATAAAAAGTACTTATATAAAAAAATATGCATTCAAGGGTGGTAGTCGACTATCTGCATATTTTGGCCAATCAAAGTCGACTATACAAATCCTTAGGACTGATGACATAATCTCGTTGGTGGAGGTAAGTATGCATAGGCCTAATTTGCTGGTCAGTGGCAGATTTTATAACAATCTGTCAACAAACAACTTGTTAATAAACATGTCCAATTCCTTTCTTGCAATATTAGATTAGTTCTAACTCAAATCTCTGGTGGTGTAGTGGTCAACACTGTCGCCTCACAGTAAGAAGGTCCTGGGTTCGATTCCCGCTTGGGGACCAGGTTGCCAGGTACCCAGGTGGGGTATCTCCCACGCCTTTCTGTGTGGAGTTTGCATGTTCTCCCCGTGCTCACAAGGGTTCCCCCCCCCCAGAAAAAGAGATAAACCCAATGGAATGACATGCAGAACAGATCGCTAACGCTGTTGCGTCCCTGATGAAGACGGACTGCTCCCAGCTGCCCTTGGGGGGGGGGAAGGACGACGGGGTGGGTCAATCGCAGAGAGACATTTCCTCTGTGACCCAATGCATGTGTGTGTGTGTGTTTCTGTGTGTCGACCATCTCGCATGTGTGTGTTCATCTGCGTGACAAATTGATTGATTGATTGAAAAGTTTATTAACAGATTGCAGAATGGGTACAGTACAGTACATCTCAATACATACAATTGTTATGGGGATGCAGACCAGAGAAAGACTTTCGTCTTGTTTCCACCAGGGTCCCCCATTTTCAATTCATCATAACATATATGACATACATGACATACAGATAGACAGTACTGCTACATCTATACATTTATGACATATCAGATTTGCAAATACAGTACTGTTTGTGATACAAAAGTGTCCAGAAAAGGAGTGTATATACATTTGGCGTAGAAACTGTACATTGGAGGAGGTTGGTGGGGTGGGGTTGGGTGGGTTGGGTGAGGGCTGTACATTGGAGGTGGGGGGGGGGGGGGGGGGGGTTGGGTAGGGGACACACACACAATTTACACTGTACATTGGAATGTTGACAAAGCCTTACTTGGTCATTTACTGTACAACTAGGTTAGGACATTTGTAGGGGCCAGTTTCGAATTGCAGTCTCACGTAGGTGTTTTTTGAGAGTGTTTTTGAAGGTGGGTAGTGATTCACATTCCTTTACAGCTTTAGGCAGGGCGTTCCACATTGATGTGGCATAATTGCGAAACGTGTTTAGTCCCTTGTTTGAGCCGAATCTGGGTTTTACATGATTTGTGGAGCTCCCTCTGGTGTTGTGATCGTGGTATTCACTGACCTTTGGGAAGTATTTTGACATGTACATGGGTACCTTGGTCGCGTAGTGTATCTTGTAGACCAGGCCCATTGCAAGTTGCTGTACTCTGTCGTCTACTCTAAGCCATCCTAGGTTGTCAAAGTGGGCAGGGGTGAGGTGGGTTCTAGGAGTCAGGTCAAGTAGTAGTCTGACTAGCTTGTTTTGAGATGTTTGTAATTTGTTTTTTAGTGCCTTTGAGGTGCTTTGGTACCATGAGGTGCAAGCATAGTCGTAGTACCCTTGAATGAGTGCTCCTGCTAGAGTCTTCAGGGTATTCTTGTTTACCAGAGAGGAGATCCGGTACAAGAATCGCGTTCGTTGGTTGACTTTTTTTATTACATTGGATGCCATTTTGTCACAGGAAAGATTAGCCTCTAGGATGGAAAATAAAGACATCTTCAAATAATATCTGTAATTTCAAATGAAAAACGCCATGCCATCATCAGCTTCTGGTCTGTACACAGAGGCCACAGTGAGAGCCATGCAGCACCCATGCCTCTCACACACACACACACACACACGCCGCACACTTCTCAGTTCCTAGTAGCTTCTTGACCCCCTCTCTGACACCAGGATTCACACGAGGGATATGATTGGGAAGTGTTATGATCTGTAAGCCTCATCGCTTTCAATGTCCTGTGTTTTAAATGCTGGTGGTCACTGATGTTTTCTGGTGACACCTTGACAAAGAAACAGACGGGGGATACAGACTACACAGATAAACAGACTGTTGCTCTGTGAGCGGGATACAGACTACACAGATAAACAGACTGTTGCTCTGTGAGCGGGATACAGACTACACAGATAAACAGACTGTTGCTCTGTGAGCGGGATAAAGACTACACAGATAAACAGACTGTTGCTCTGTGAGCGGGATACAGACTACACAGACTGTCAATTTCTGTCCCGTGTTTAGACCCATTTGTATTTTCCTTGTGTAGTGCTGTCTGTTCAAGACGAGGGAGATGTCCCTTTGTGATTGACTACTGCCCCCCAGTGGTCATGTTAGTACACTAAACCTGATGTCCAGTATTTATAGTGATTGATTGATTGATTGATTGATTGATTGATTGAAAACTTTATTAACAGATTACAGAATGGGTACAGTACAGTACAGCTCAATACATACAATTGTTAAGGGGATGCAGACCAGAGAAAGACTTTCATCTTGTTTACATCAGGGTCCCCCATTTTCAATTCATCATAACATATATGACATACACGACATACAGATAGACAGTACTGCTACATCTATACATTTATGACATACCAGATTTGCAAATACAGTACTGTTTGTGATACAAAAAGAGTCCAGAAAAGAGAGTATATACATTTGACGTAGAAACTGTACATTGGAGGAGGTTGGGTAGGTGGGGTGGGGTTGAGTGGGGGGGGGGGGGGGGGACTGTACATTGGAGGTGGTTGGGTGGGTGGGGTGGGGGGGGGGGGGGGGGGGGGGTTGGGTAGGAGGGGTGGGTTGGTGGGGGACACTGTACAACTGTACAAGCAAAACTGTACATTGGAATATTGACAAAACCATACTTGGTCATTTACTGTACATTGGAGGGGGTTGGGTTAGGACATTTACAGGGGCCAGTTTCGAATTGCAGTCTCCCGTAGGTGTTCTTTGAGAGTGGTTTTGAAAGTGGATAGTGATTCACATTCCTTTACAGCTTTGGGTAGGGTGTTCCACATTGATGTGGCATAATTGCGAAACGTGTTTAGTCCCTTGTTTGAGCCGAATCTGGGTTTAATATGATTTGTGGAGCTCCCTCTGGTGTTGTGATCGTGGTATTCACTGACCTTTGGGAAGTATTTTGACATGTACATGGGTACCTTGGTCGTGTAGTGTATCTTGTAGACCAGGCCCATTGAAAGTTGCTGTACTCTGTCGTCTACTCTAAGCCATCCTAGGTTGTCAAAGTGGGCAGGGGTGAGGTGGGTTCTAGGAGTAAGGTCAAGCAGTAGTCTGACCAGTTTGTTTTGAGATGTTTGTAATTTTGTTTTTAGCACCTTTGAGGTGCTTTGGTACCATGAAGTGCAAGCATAGTTGTAGTACCCTTGAATGAGTGCTCCTGCCAGAGTCTTCAGGGTATTCTTGTTTACCAGAGAGGAGATCCGGTACAAGAATCGAGTTCGTTGGTTGACTTGGCGTAGTAGTGTCATGGCGTGTTTTCCCATGTAATATGATGCAATGCCACGGTTTACAGTGTGTGAATTCTATACATACATTGACCAGTGAATTTGTGTGATAGCCTAGTAATGATTGGCTTGCGGTGACATAAGACATTTTGCCATTTTTCAAACATGCAAACTTGTGAACTTTCAAACGTACACACATTTAAAATACAGTATGAAAATGGAATTATGATTAATCGTACTTTATACCTAATATTATACAATGTCCTTCACTATCTTAGTGATATTAGCTCACACTCTTTATCATTTTTCTCCCCCTCTCGGTTGAGGAACGAATGTGTTGAGTAGAATAAAGTTGTAATGCTTGAGAGGATGTTTTTCTGTTCTCTCCAATAGCATAAATCTGCAGAGCCGCAAGCCCAACGTCTGGGCAGGGCTTCGGGGCTTGTACTCTGTGTTGTTTCCTGTAAAACCCGGAAGTAGTCAGTTTGTGCTGTTTATTTTTACAAGCAGTGAGGACTCGACAGCATTTGCATTTCTGTGTTCCGTGTTGCGGGTTAGGGTTAAGGGTAGGGTTAGGGTTAGGGTTAGGGTTAAGGTTAGGGTTAGGGTTGGTTATGGTTAGGGTTAAAAATAAACAGCACAAACTGACTACTTCCAGGTTTTACAGGAGTACAAGCCCTGACGCCCTGCCCACGCACAGTCACACAGAGTACAAGCCCTGAAGTCCCGCCTCACACAGAGTACAAGCCCCGAAGCCCCGCCCAGATGTTGGGCTTGCGGCTCTGCAGATATACCCTACTCGTTCTCTCTCATTCTTTCTCTCTCCCTCTCCATCTCTCATTCTGGCAAATCTACAGTACAATCATTAGTTACCTGAATGTACCCTGTTGAGGCCTCTCTCTCTCTCTCTCTCCCTCTCTCTCTGTCTGTTTCTCTCTCTCCCTGTCTGTTTCTCTCTCTCCCTCTATGTCTATGTATATGTCTATGTCTGTCTTTCTCTCTCCCCAATTAAAAAATACAAGATATAAAATAGAAATATCCAAATAGAATACTGTAGGAAAAAATCCTTTAAAGGACGCTTTACCCAGAAATGATAATTAGCATATCGGTTAAGGTTACTCACTTGTGTTGCCTTGAATTCCTGAAGAGGTTTCATTCCTCACATGTCCACGGTGAGCGGAGAATCAAAATACAGTAGCCGTAATTGATGAATAGAAGTTAATGGGGTCAATAACAGCGAAAATATATCAAAACATCTGTTTACAAACTCTCAAACACATTGTGCAGTATAATCCAAGTCTAATTTATCCAGTCATGTGCTCAGTACTTCTCAAACACGTGCATTTTCGCTAAAACGTAGCTAACGGAAACAAATGGGGTCGTGTTTATCATTTTCACGAGAAAAGAGAGAGAGGTGTTCCTTTATTAACCCCTTGGGGAAATTCAGGGGTCATAGCACCAGGGGAGGGGGAGGGGAGGTACAGGCAGGGTAATAGAAATGACAATATACATAATGAGAATGAAAAATATAACATTATATATTAGATTAGATTTAGACTATTGGATTATTAGATTATATATGGCATATATTTAGCATTTCGTTTTTTTAGATTATATATTAGATTATATTTAGATTATTAGATTATATATTGTAACTATATGTATTGTAGGGGGAGATAACTGAGAGGGCATACATACCTTCACATCGCACCTTGTTGCCCATATGCGCAGGTCCAGAGTTAATTATATTGTATATCGTTTACACTGCCTTTTTATTCTATTTAAATGTTTACTTCTCCACTGTACTATAATTCTGTGGCCTGTACCTGTATGTCTTCTACTACCTGTACTACCTCCCCTCCCCCCTCCCCCATGCTGCTATGATACCTGATTTCCCCAAGGGGATCAATAAAGGAATATCTTATCTTATAAGAATAAAAGTTAAGAATAAGATGAATATAAATGTAAAATATATATAATAACAACAACAACAACAACAACAACAACAACAACAACAACAACAACAACAACAATAATAATAATAATAATAATAATAATAATAATAATAATAATAATAATAATAATAATAATAATAATAATAATAATAATAATAATAATAATAATAATAATAATAATAATAATAATAATAATAATAATAATAATAATAATAATAATAATAATAATAATAATAATAATAATAATAATAATAATAATAATAATAATAATAATAATAATAATAATAATAATAATAATAATAATAATAATAATAATAATAATAATAATAATAATAATAATAATAATAATAATAATAATAATAATAATAATAATAATAATAATAATAATAATAATAATAATAATAATAATAATAATAATAATAATAATAATAATAATAATAATAATAATAATAATAATAATAATAATAATAATAATAATAATAATAATAATAATAATAATAATAATAATAATAATAATAATAATAATAATTGTAACTGAGGGGTACAATTCCCTGACTGTATTGATAAGTATGGTATCATTAAACCACTACCGCTCTATGTACTTTAATTACTGGCCATACAGTACATGATATATAAATATAATGAACACTTCCCACAATGAACCGGTTCTACACAAAGTTGTCTTTAAGTATTTATTGCAGCAAAAGGTACATAATACTTCTCTATTATACTTTGAATGCACTTGTAAGGCAAAGGAATGTGCGTAGGCAAATCAACAATGAATGTCCATTCTCTGGTTACGCAGGAGGTAATTATACAACCTGAATCTTAGGGAATTATATCTATGGTACACTAGTAATATATAGCGGGAGATACTGGAAGGGTCCCCCTGGTTGTAAGCCAGCAGGGGTAGAGGATCTGTCGGTAGTAGAGAGTCTGGTCAACGATGACTAAGGAGACTCCAAGTACAGGAGACGGTGCAATAGCCTCTTGATCCACAGACGAATACAGCTGTTCTCCGTAGACTGTAGCTCCACAGTGAAGAAAGCTAGCCGGCCTCAGGCTCTCTGAGGCGCGGACTCGACTTGGCTCCTCACAGGGTAAATCCAACACGTGCAGGCGTCGGCGATTCTCCGCTCCATGAATCACAGGACCAAAACAAATATAATCCAGCCGCAAAGGGCTATGTAGTCGTCGGGTAGATTAATCCAGTGTACATGTCCACACGGTTCTCGTCTAGGTCTCCTCGGGTGAAAGCGCCATGAAAGCAGCCCAGCCTGGATAAGAACTCTAGCTGGTACGAGGAAGCGTTGGTGATGCTGGTCACTGTAGAACTTTAGCCGCACGATACACTATACACAAATAGACTATTACTGACTTAATAGAAATATGTCGCACTCGACGGTATAGCGCCAAACTCTGACAATTCAGTTATTAATTCGCACGCGGTCTCAATGCTCTATTCTGGGGCCAAACAGGCCATACTTCACCGCACGGAGTATCGTGGGTGAGGCTTCAACTTATTGGGTAACTCTTAGACTAAGCGCTTCTGTATTCACCTGCGCCATATTTATATGCACGGTGAACAAACTAGTGCCAACGACATTTCTGTCTCGTATCCCTGGGCAAGGCCGGGCATGCACAGACATGTCTTGACGGTGACTTTGAACCTGACTCCGGAGGCATGGCTCTGGCGCCTGTGGACCGCTGTCCAATAGGAGAATGAAATATTATGGTCTGTAGTAGGCTAAAGGGATATTCCGTGTATATGTACAAGGAATATACAAGGGATATCAAACGATATACAAATACTATGCAATATATATCAATCAATAAATATATATATTCGGTTTAATCTGATCCTTTGTAACAGCCGCCCCCTAATTAGTCCCACCTAATTAGCTAAGCAGAGACAGATTAACCGCACTGTCCACTACTCAATGTCTGTTGTGAGGGGTCGGTCAGTTCACAAAGTCATGGGGTCATGGTCGTCATCGATAGTATCGGGGAGCCTTGGCAGTTCTATTAGCCTCGCCACGGGTCGGGTGTAGATCCGTCCTTGGACGAGCACTTCGGCTTCTCGGACCTTTCCGTCGGCACCGGTGATCACTTTGCTTACGCGGCCAGCCGGCCACATAGCTCGGGGTAGTGACTGGTCGATAATCATGACGACTGTTCCTTCTGTCAAATTGTCTCTCTCTTTCACCCATTTCTGGCGGGTCTGTAGAGACGGTAGATAGTGGAGTAGGAAGCTGTTCCAAAACTTGTCAGCCAATACTTGACTGTACCTCCACATTCTTCGGCCGTTCGCTTCTTCAGGCCTGTACATTGTCTGTGGTAGCGCGGGGTCCAGCCGCCCCATCAAGAGTGTGTTGGGGGTGACTGGGTCGACATCTGCTACATCACTTGAGACGTAACCGAGGGGCTTTGAGTTCAATACTTCCTCGATCTCCGTGAGGACTGTCATTAGGACTTCTTCCGCCACGGTCTGGGCCCCAAGCACGGCGTACAGGGCTGTCTTTATTGAACGTACTTCTCGTTCCCAAGTTCCACCGAAGTGAGGTGCGTTCGGGGGATTAAACTGGAAGTCAATCTGGGATGGAGCGAGGTGGGTCTTAAGTTCTGGGCCCATAGCTTGGAAGCTCTCTCTCAGCTCTCTTTCTCCGCCTTTGAAGTTTGTCCCGTGATCAGACAATAATATAGACGGTTTGCCTTTCCGCAATGTGAATCTTCGGAAGGCCATAAGGAATGAGTCTGTGCTCATGGTTGGAAGGAGTTCTATATGCATCGCTCGGGTGGTCATGCATTTGAATACAATACCCCACCGCTTCTCGGTTCCTCTTCCTTTCTTTATATACAGCGGGCCGAAACAGTCCATACCGGTGGAGTGAAAAGGCTTGTCGCCGAGTCGGAGGCGACAGGGAGGTAGGTCAGCCATCCGGGGTATACTGGGCTGCGCTCGCCACTTACGACAGTCTAGACAGGTTCGCTGGAAGCGCCGCACTGCTTCTCTCCCTTGCAGTATCCAATAACGACGTCTGATCTCCGCGAAGACTCTCTCTGCCCCGGCGTGATGCACATCCTCGTCGTATTTCTTTATGATCAGCTCTGTGACTTTGTGTCGGCTGTTTAAGACTATCGGGTACTTGACGTCATCCGGTAAGTCTGGAGCTCTCCGCAGACGACCACCCACTCTGATGAGACCATGGGCGTCTCTCTCGGGGGCTAGGTGGAGCAGTCTGCTGTCTGATGGGACGGGCTTTGCTCCCTGTAGACAGTCTAGCTCATCGGGGAACGAGTCTCTCTGGGCTCGTTGTAGTAGAAGAAGTTCTGCTTCTTCGTAGTCAGCTGCTGTAATGTCAGTAGTGAGCTGAACCTCTGGGTGGTGCCACAGGAATGTCTTTAGCTGCGCACTCTCTAGGGTGAGGCAATCGTCTATGTCGGGGTCTGTGGAGACGAGTGTGTTCAATCCACAGAACATAGATTTCTTGTTTTCGGCCTCCTCTTTACTCGCTTCCCGTGGGGTGGGTGTAGGCCACTCTTCTTCCGGGAGCTTGAGGAACTCTGGCCCGTCACTGTATAGGTTGTGACGGGTGAGGTCATCCAGGGACATTCCCCGGGTGATGACGTCAGCTGGGTTGTGTTTTGTGTCCACATACCTCCAGCTTGCTACTTCTGTTAAATCTTGAATCTCTGTGACTCTGACTCCCACGAAGACCTTGTATCTGCACGAATCAGACCGGATCCATGTGAGTACTGTCGTGGAGTCTGACCACAAGATTGTTCTTTGCACCGGAATGGTGAGTTCACGTTGGATTAACGTGGCGAGTTGCGCTCCTGCTAGGGCTGCGCAGAGCTCTAGACGCGGGATAGATTGTTGCTTTCGTGGGGCTATTCTTGAGCGAGCCAGGATGAAAGCAGTATGTATTTCTCCTCCCTCCTCTCGGGCACGCAAGTAGGCCACCGAACCGTAGGCTACTTCGGAGGCGTCGCTGAAGACGTGCAGGTCCATCTGGCACGTCTCCGGCCTCACTGTGGGTGGGAAGTAGCTGCGGCGTATGTTGACACCTGGGAGTGAGCTGAGTTCCGTCTCCCACTCTCTCCATGTGGATGCAAGGTGTTCGGGTATGGGGTCGTCCCAGCCCTGGTCCTTGTCCCATAACGCTCTTACAATCATCTTTGCCCTGGTGGTGTAAGGTAGAATACATCCCAACGGGTCATATTGTCTGGCGAGTGTTCTGTATACACTCCGTCTGGTGGTCGGTAGTGCAGTCGACCTTCCCTGCTCCTTGGTCAGGGGTGTGTGTTTATAATGGAGCGAGTCTGTTTTGAAGCGCCAGACTAGTCCTAATGTCATTTCTTGGGCTTCTCCTGGGATGGTCGCCACCCAGGTCTCGCTGCTTGCTGCCTTGTCCTCGGGGGAGAGGCTGCGCAATACTTGCGGGTCGCTGCTGGCCCACTGCCTGAGATCAAAGCCGCCTTTGATCAGGGAGGCGCGGAGCTTGAGTAGAAGGGCCTCGGCTTCTTCTGGCGTCGAGACGCTTTGCAGACAGTTGTCCACGTAGAAACTATTTCCTACACTTTGTCGGACCTCTTCATCAGCTGCTGGGTCCTCTGCGATGTGTTTTTGCAGTGCAAACGTAGCACAGCATGGGCTGCATGTGGTTCCGAAAGGGAGGACTTCCCATTGATAGATGGCTGGTTGCTCATCCCCGATCCTCTCTCTCCATAGGAACCGCAGCAGGGGCTTGTCCTCCTCCACTAGTCTCACCTGCAGGAACATCCCTTTGATGTCGCCGCTGATGGCCACCTTGTCTTGGCGGAAACGTAGTAACACGCCTAGTAGAGAGGGGCCGAGTGTTGGGCCGGGCAAGAGCTCTTTATTCAGATTTTGTGATCCGATCTGGTAGCTGCAGTTGAACACAATACGATCCTTGCCGTTGTGGTGGACTTTGTGGTGCGGCACGTACCATGATTCGGTCGTCTGATCGGCCTCTTTAATGTCAATTTTCTTTATGTGTCCCGCTGTGATTAGCTTGTTAATCTCAGCGCGGTACACAGTCTCTTGAGCGGGGTCTCTGGCTAGGCGCCGCTCTGTGTTCAATAGATACCGCTCCGTCGCTTCTTTTGGGGCGTGGAAGGTAGGCATACCCTCTCGCCTCAGGAGTGGAGTTGCGTATCTCATCACTCCGTTGACTTTGACTCTCTTTGTCCCCTGCTCGAGGAGTGCTATAGCGTAAATGTGGGGCGGCTTTGGCTCAGGGGTAGAGCGGGTCGTCCAATGATCGAAGGGTTGGTGGTTCGAATCCCGCTCAAGCCCATGTCCATCCCATCGCCGTTGTGTCCTTGGGCAAGACACTTAACCTACTTGCCTCGTATGAATGTGTATGCATGTGAATGAATGTTGGTGGTTGTCGGAGGGGCCGTAGGCGATGATTATTCGCCACGCTTCCGTGAGTCTGCCTCAGGGCAGCTCTGGCTGCAATTGTAGCTTACCACCACCGGTATGACTGTGTATGAACGAATAATGGACTCTGTGAAGCGCTCTGGGTGTCATGAAGAGCGCTATATAAATCCAAGCCATTATTATATTATTATTATTATTATAAATGTCTTCCTTGGAACGAATGTCTTTCTTTTCGTTCTTAAAGGGCATTGTCTCTAGTGTCCATAGCCTCTCGACATGCTGTAGGAGGGTGGTGTCTTCTTCTGTCACTCTGGAGTGGAGGCAGTTAGTGGCTGCTGTTCGGTTAAGAGACTTAGCGAGGGGGCCTTGTAATGTCCATCCTAGGCGGGTCTCGACTGCTGCAGGACAGCCTCTGGGCCCTGTGTGGACCCGGTCAATCGGGACGATGAGGTCTGCATGGTCGGAGCCTATCAGCAGGGTCGGGGTGGCACCGTCTATGAGCGGTATAGGTAGTTGACGCAGGTGCACATATTTATCCATCAGCTTGGCGATGGGGTAGGTGTACTGCGACAGGCCTATTTCTTGGCTGGTGAAAGCATTAGTAATCCTATACCGTCTCTCTGGCTGCCCGCTTGCTGCGATAGTGAAGGAGACATTCTCGCCCTTTATCGTCTTTAGATCTCTTCTTATTGTCCGAATCGTCATCTGGTTTTCGCTCCCCCGCAGCCCCAGCTGGGCCGCAGCGGACGCGAGGAGAAGGGTCTTCTCTGACCCGTCGTCAAGGACGGCGTAAGTGTCCATGACCTTATCTTGGTAACTCAGTGTTACGCGGACCACCTTTAAGAGCACCCGGGCGCCCCCGCTGCTGGCGGGGTCAATGTACATAACACTTGCCTTTGTGCTGCTTGAGGGTGCAGGCTTTCTTCTGTTACTGTCGTGTAGGACATCTAGGTGGGCTCCGTCACACCGATTACACCTCTTCTTTAAGCGGCAATCGGCTGCCATGTGACTGCGCGCACATCGGTAACAGCGTCGGTTGGACTTTATCCATTGACTCACCTCGTCGGCGGTCATCTTCTTGAACGTGTCACATTGTGACAACCAGTGTTCCTTTTCGCAGTACGGGCACACCATCTTCCACTTCTCTTTCATCGAGGGGGTACTGTGGTTCTTGCTGCTCGGTACTGATTCTGATTGGTGCATGACGGTCACCAATCTTCGGCCATCGTTTGCTCTCCTAGGTCCCTCTCTGGAGCTTGGGGTGCTCCGCATGAACGTATCCAACCGTAGGCTGTTGACTTCTCTCGCCAGGAAGTCGGCTAGGTCTAGGAGGGATGGCTCGGGACCGTTAGGATCACGGTGGTCTTTTTGCCGCCTGAAGCGCTCTTGTCGGGCGGGCGGAAGCTTCTCTAAAATCCTCTCGACATTAGAGTTCGCGTACAGTTCGTGCATACCCTTTTCTCTTTGCGCCCCCAGCATCCCTACCAGGGATTGTACCTTGATGGACAGGTCATCTAGTGAGCGATTGTCTGTGGCTGGGGGTAGGCGGTCAATATGCCTTATCTCTTGTATTACGTAGTCCCATATGCGTCCATATCTTTGGTCGAGTGCTGCTAGAGCCGCTGTGTATGGGGTAGTAGAGGTGGCATAGGCCAGCGCTATATTGTGCGCTCGGGGCACCTTGAGGTGCTTCAGTAGGATAGCATACTTGTACGGTTAATCAGCTACATCGGACATCATTGTCTCTAAGCACATTCGTAGCTCCGTGTACTGTGCTCTGTCCTCGTGGGTGAAGTCCGGAAACGTCGGTGTGCCAATGTATGATGCCATGGATGGCTGGCACGTCGGGCTCAGGGTCGCTTGATCGGGTAGGGGAGGGTGCCCTTGACCCTTGTCTTGACGAGGCCCTGGAACCCCGTGCGGAGGGAGGGGGTGTTGCCCTGGTGATCAGCTGCTCCATTATCCGCGCTTGTAATCGGTCGCGCTCGGCTTCGCGCTTGGTGAGAGCGAGGTCGCGCTCTGCTTCTCTTTGGGCACCGGCAGCGGCGCGCTGGGCTTCGGCGGCGGCGCGCTGGGCTTCGGCCCGGTCCCTTACCATATTCTCTTCCGTCTGAAGGCGTCTAATCTCTAGACGTATACGATCTTCGTCGCTCCGTTGCTGCGCCTGAAGGCGTTCTCTTTCCATGGAAGAATGTTCGCGCTCACTAAGCATCTGTGCTTGGAGTCGATCGCGCTCTGTTGAGGCTGCTAGGCTGGCGAGGAATGCCTGTGCCAGCATCTTGTCCGCCTCGCTGGGGGAAGACGCTGGTTGAGGTGATCCGCTCCTGGCAGTACTCGTTGGAGATCTGTTCTCCTGTGGCGAGTCCTGGAGATCCATCTCCGGGGTGCTCTCCTCTTCTTGTAGCGGGTAGAGTTCCATCCCTGGAGAGCTGTCTTTATCCTGGAGCTCTCCGGGGACTACTTCTTCGGTCTTGGCGGGGGGTAAAGTCATGTCGGGTCCCTCCTGGTCCCTACCGTGAGCTTGGTCAGTTACGTTAGAACCTACTAGGGCCTCTATTGGCGGGGTAGCCTGGTCGATAGGGTCGGACATAATTTTACTATCTACTTTTTCCGCGTTTACCGTCTGTAGAAAGCTAGGTAGTATATTGGCAACGTAATCCTCTAAGTACTGAGGTGTCTGCCGTCTACGCTGCGGGCGATCTACTTTAGGAGAACCGTTTTGTGGAGTGTTCATCATAGGCCATGTCAATATTAATACCACTATATTAATATTACACTAGTTACCCTCCGGCTCGAAGGACCAATTGTAACTGAGGGGTACAATTCCCTGACTGTATTGATAAGTATGGTATCATTAAACCACTACCGCTTTATGTACTTTAATTACTGGCCATACAGTACATGATATATAAATATAATGAACACTTCCCACAATGAACCGGTTCTACACAAAGTTGTCTTTAAGTATTTATTGCAGCAAAAGGTACATAATACTTCTCTATTATACTTTGAATGCACTTGTAAGGCAAAGGAATGTGCGTAGGCAAATCAACAATGAATGTCCATTCTCTGGTTACGCAGGAGGTAATTATACAACCTGAATCTTAGGGAATTATATCTATGGTACACTAGTAATATATAGCGGGAGATACTGGAAGGGTCCCCCTGGTTGTAAGCCAGCAGGGGTAGAGGATCTGTCGGTAGTAGAGAGTCTGGTCAACGATGACTAAGGAGACCCCAAGTACAGGAGACGGTGCAATAGCCTCTTGATCCACAGACGAATACAGCTGTTCTCCGTAGACTGTAGCTCCACAGTGAAGAAAGCTAGCCGGCCTCAGGCTCTCTGAGGCGCGGACTCGACTTGGCTCCTCACAGGGTAAATCCAACACGTGCAGGCGTCGGCGATTCTCCGCTCCATGAATCACAGGACCAAAACAAATATAATCCAGCCGCAAAGGGCTATGTAGTCGTCGGGTAGATTAATCCAGTGTACATGTCCACACGGTTCTCGTCTAGGTCTCCTCGGGTGAAAGCGCCATGAAAGCAGCCCAGCCTGGATAAGAACTCTAGCTGGTACGAGGAAGCGTTGGTGATGCTGGTCACTGTAGAACTTTAGCCGCACGATACACTATACACAAATAGACTATTACTGACTTAATAGAAATATGTCGCACTCGACGGTATAGCGCCAAACTCTGACAATTCAGTTATTAATTCGCACGCGGTCTCAATGCTCTATTCTGGGGCCAAACAGACCATACTTCACCGCACGGAGTATCGTGGGTGAGGCTTCAACTTATTGGGTAACTCTTAGACTAAGCGCTTCTGTATTCACCTGCGCCATATTTATATGCACGGTGAACAAACTAGTGCCAACGACATTTCTGTCTCGTATCCCTGGGCAAGGCCGGGCATGCACAGACATGTCTTGACGGTGACTTTGAACCTGACTCCGGAGGCATGGCTCTGGCGCCTGTGGACCGCTGTCCAATAGGAGAATGAAATATTATGGTCTGTAGTAGGCTAAAGGGATATTCCGTGTATATGTACAAGGAATATACAAGGGATATCAAACGATATACAAATACTATGCAATATATATCAATCAATAAATATATATATTCGGTTTAATCTGATCATTTGTAACAATAATAATAATAATAATAATAATAATAATAATAATAATAATAATAATAATAATAATAATAATAATAATAATAATAATAATAATAATAATAATAATAATAATAATAATAATAATAATAATAATAATAATAATAATAATAATAATAATAATAATAATAATAATAATAATAATAATAATAATAATAATAATAATAAATAATAATAATAATAATAATAATAATAATAATAATAATAATAATAATAATAATAATAATAATAATAATAATAATAATAATAATAATAATAATAAGGTGAGGGTCTGATCAGTCATACTGACATACTGTATAGGCTACTCTACCCTAAGCCACACCGATGTTCAAATATATACTATAGCTAACTCAGTCTACTCTGTACAAAGACTCCAGTCACCCGAACAACTGCCTCTTTGAACTGCTGCGGTCAGGCAAGCCATACCGGAGTCTCAAGGCGAGCACAGAAAGACTCAGAAGAAGCTTCTATCCCCAGGCCATCAGGCTGCTAAACGAACAATGAATGAACACTACACAACAACAACCACCATAGATCCTCCCCTACACAACAACAACCACCAAACGCACATAGCACACACATCCACACGCACACACTCACTTTAAACAAACACACTGTAGCACCCACTCCACACACTTTATAGCACACACCCACTTTAAACAAACACACTGTAGCACCCACTCCCCACACTTTATATTTATTGATGAAGGATTGCACTACAACTCGTACACATTACTGTAAATTGTACCTAAATTGTACCTCATCCCATTTCTGCTTTGCACTATATAGTACTGTACATTAGTACACTGCATAGTATTGTATATTATATGGTAACTCAGAACATTGTACATATGTATATACCGAACACTGTGACCTCATTTTCTTCTTCTAAACTACATGCTATACTATGTTATTTGATACTATCTTGTCTAGCACAGTCTCTGGAGCGTAACAGTAAGAAGCATTTTGTATGAAAGTATTCTGTACTTCTGTATGACAACTATTAAAGAAACTTGAAACTTGAAACTTGAAACAATGTGCAATGCTGCATACTGAGTCTTAGTATACTGGTATACTTAAACATGAATGATCAATAAACATAAAATATGCATATAAAATTTAAAGTGTCTGTTTTCACCTGCACATCTGACTGTCTGCCCTGCAGTGTGACGTATTCATAATAATAATAATAATAATAATAATAATAATAATAATAATAATAATAATAATAATAATAATAATAATAATAATAATAATAATAATAATAATAATAATAATAATAATAATAATAATAATAATAATAATAATAATAATAATAATAATAATAATAATAATAATAATAATAATAATAATAATAATAAACTTTATTTGTATAGCACCTTTCATTGCAAAAAATATATATTGCATCTCAAAGTGCTTCACAACAGAAAAAAGACAGGCATAAAATGAGCACATCTTTTTGTAGATGTAGATTTTATGTTTTTTTTGTCACAACTGCAGACATAAAATCACAGTTTTTCACATTAGGATCTAATATTCCAATAGGCCACCTTGTTTATGGTTTGATTCAGTTTTAGACAGAGAATAGACAGAGTAAAATAGTGCAATAATGCAGTGCAATAAAATAGTAGAATAGAATAGACATAAAATGAGCACATAAAGTGCAGACATATAAAGTCACAGTTTTTTTGACAGTGAATAAAATTGTTCTGGATGACTATTTAACGGTATAAAGT
Organism: Notolepis coatsorum; assembly: GCF_963971535.1. Lineage (NCBI taxonomy): Eukaryota > Metazoa > Chordata > Actinopteri > Aulopiformes > Paralepididae > Notolepis > Notolepis coatsorum. The sequence goes on along the minus strand of NC_140168.1, from coordinate 121,068,820 downwards.
CGTCTTTACCTTCTCTGTTTGGTACTATCCACAGTTTAAAACCTGACACAGTCTTCCCTCCTGTTTGATACCCACTTTGACTCACTTTGTATTGTTGTCTGTTGGTGAGGTAGTCAGTGATCCAGGCCACCAGGCTGTGATCCAGCCACATCACAGTGAGCTTCTCCGCTAGCCTTCCCTCCTCATCCTCCTTGACCTCACAGCAGCTTTCGACACCGTCGATCATGACATACTCCTTCACCGGCTCCAATCCACCATCAGTCTTTCAGACTCTGTCCTGGATTGGTTCAGATCCTACCTCACCGGAAGAACGGAGTATGTCTCCTTGGGAGAGGCAAGGTCTGACATCCATCATGTCACCTCATGGTGTCCCACAAGGATCAGTCCTCTGCCCCACCCTATTCACCCTCTACATCAGTGGTTCCCAAAGTCGGGGTCGCGACCCAAATGTGGGCCGCGAGCAGCCATGGGTGGTCCGTGAGATGATTAAATTTTTATTTTTTTTGTCAGGCCACTGAACTTAGAAGCAGGCCAGGACAGTGTTTCTAGTTGTATTCTAAAATTCTATTCTATTGTATTCTAAAATGTGACTATATGGTTTTATATTAACTTAATAAATAAACAAAAACGAAAAATCTACTTATTTCAACAAACATTTCAAACTAAATAACAGATTATGCACATAAAACGCTGAAAACAACCGAAGCAACAATAGTATTTTAATGAGACTATTATTATTATCATTATTATTTTGCAACAAGTTAGCCCTCTCATAAATAGCACATATAAATGAATAACTAACTTGAACTAACTTAATAGGATTGAAGTGACATTTGGCTTAAAAAATCGGTCGCCTGGCAAAAAATAAAAATAAAAAAAGCCTGACGATGTGCATTGGGCCGCGGCTCTCTGACGCCTTATTTTCTGGGTCCTGGCCTGAAAAGTTTGGGAACCCCTGCTCTACATGATCCCCCTTGGCTCTGTCATCAGCCAGCATGGAATATCATTCCACTGCTATGCTGATGACACCCAACTCTACCTAAAAATAAACCCTACCCCATCCACAGTTCTGCCATCTTCCACTCTGACCACATGCCTTGAGGAGACCAAGGCGTGGATGAAGCACAACTTCTTACAGTTAAACAGTTCTAAAACTTGGGGGGGGGGCAGGTGGCGCACGGAGATTACATTCGTCACCAACACCGGGAGACACTAGGATTCGCCTGTTCGAATCCAGCTCCCGGCGTTGCTATCAGCTTGGCTGGCCTCTCACACTGATACAATTGGCTGTATCAGGGGGTGGGAAAGCTGAAGGGTGGGTCCTGGGCGTTGTGGACAGCGACCCCTACAGTTCGGTCGGGGCGCCTGCTCAGCGAGGGTTGGAACTGAGGAGAGATAGTGTGGCCTCCCACACGCTACACTCTCCCCGGTGAGAACCTGCGCGGCCAGGTTGGTCTGCCCCAGGCTGCACATGCGTCGGAGGAAAGCATGTGACAGTCTCCGGTCTCCCGGACCAACAGTAGGGGAAAGTACGCAACAACCAGGAAGGGTGGGATGGGAGAAAAATCGGGAAAAAGGAGGGGAAGAAAGATAAAAAAAAAAAAAAACAGTTCTAAAACTTAAGCCATTATTATTGGCACCCCACACCAGGTTCGCTCATCCACCATCACCACCATCACCTTTTCCGGCCAAAACATCACCCTGTCACCAACAATCACCAACCTAGGGGTAAAAATGGACCCTGACCTGTCCTTTGAGGCGCACATAAATCAACTATACAAAAACTCTTTCTACCACCTTAGGAACATCGCCAAACTTCGCCCCTCAGTCACTCTGTCAGATGCCGAAAAGATCATCCACGCCTTTGTTTCCTCCAGGCTGGATTACTGCAACGCACTCCTCATCGGGATCCCTAGCAAGAACATCCAAAGGCTACAATGTATCCAAAACAGCGCTGCTAAGATCCTGATGAGAGTGCGGAAATACCACCACATCACTCCCATCCTCAAGTCCCTTCACTGGCTCCCTGTCTCACTCAGGATTGAGTTCAAAGTCTCCCTGCTCACCCACAAATGCCTCTATGGAAACGCCCCCCTATACCTCAAAGAACTCATCACCCCTCACTCCTCCTCTCGACATCTCCGCTCTGGTCAGGCAAACCTCCTCCAGCGCCCAAGGACAAATCTCTGCACTATGGGAGATCGGGCTTTTTGCTCTTCCGCTCCCAGTCTGTGGAATGCTCTCCCTGACCACCTGAGAGCACCACAGACTGTGGATGCTTTTAAGAAAGGCCTCAAAACTCACCTTTTTAGTAGAGCCTTCTGTTGACTTTTTATCAAATTTTTTAGCTCCACACATTTTATGTTCTTTTACCAATTTCTTTTATCAGTTTTATTTATTTTATGTTTCTCTATGTTATTCTATGTTTTAGTCTTGCCTATTTTTATATTCTTTCTTTCCATTATTCTCGCTAGTTTTAAGTTATTTTAACTGTAGCGCCTTGAGATTTGCCCCGCAACTGTAAAGCGCATTACAAATAGAATCTATTATTAGGATTTATTTGGAAAATGTCAACTGCGCCGACTGGAGCGAAGTCCTGGGGCACAAGAAACAGAAGGTTAGGGAAAGCATAAACAGGGGTAGTTACAGCTGGTCTTCAGGTAGCGTCGTTGTACCTTGGTAGGCAGTTTAACACTGCGACGTCGGATGACGGGATCTGCCAGTTGAAGTAGGGAACGCTTGATGAGGTGATCTCTTGCAGCCGCGCTGATTGCTCCTCATCTGGCAGACTCGAGCTCCGATCGTGACACCTACTTGTAACAGCTGTTCGCCACAGGCACAGTTCTAGGTACGAAACGAGGAGAGGAGTAATATGCACAATTTAAGAATAGTGGACCAGAGACAGAATTATAACAATAACCGGTTTATTAATTAAATGCGTGCTAGCTAGACATACAGACATATAGACGTAAAGTACAAAGTAGTTTGAAGTATCCCTTTTAGGTTCTTTCAGTAACCTCTCCTTTCGGGAGGGTTACTTCGATATCAAGTCCTAGATTGATTAGATCAACACATTAGGTTTGGTTCAGACGTCTCTGAGGTTATCTCTAGCTAAAAGCTAGATTCAAGATTGGATATTGGATGTATCCTTTTATCACCAGTAAACTATATTTCAGTTTATCATTTCAATGGGTAAATGTTTAAACATATCAATTTAAACCTTTAAATGTGCAGGGAACGCAAATACCTTACTAGGTGAAATGCTCCTTTAAACTCTTCCTTTGAAGGTGTAACACAACAAAAGTACCAAATGGAATATTCTAGGTTATGGGAATGCAAATACCTTATTAGGTGAAATTACCCTTTAAACCTTCTTTCTTTACAGGAGAACCATCAGTGATTCTACTATAATCAATGTCATCAATGGGTACACTTGAATCCCATTAACTCGTCCTCTTTACAAGAGAACATCAGTAGTTCAAGTATCTTACTGGGTGTATTTACCCTTTAAGTCTCTCTTCTTATAGGAGAATATCAATACCCATATATCAAATTAAATCAAATATAAAATACAATATCAAAGTAACAAAAGGTGAACGGGGTCAAAGCCCTTGGAATGTCCTTGTGTTCAGGTCAGTTCAATCCGTGGAAGTTCTTATGATTCAAGTTCAGTCAGTTCAATCCTACCGGACTGTTGAGGTAACAGGAGTTGGGCAACAGGGGTATTCGAATCAGGCTGACATTAGCCTTGAGCTATATCAGTGGTTCAGTGGGTTGGCTCGCCATCTTGCATCGTCCGGGACACCGCCTCGTCCCCTCGTAGGCACACGTGGTGATGGGTGGTCTGTGTCAGAGTATTAGAGTCATTACGGTAACCTGCCGTACGTCACCATGGTAACACGGGGGTTTTACGACACTAGACAGACTTACGTACTGACTGGATGTGGCTCGCTTGTGTATATGCTCGACAACGTTATATAAAGTATTACCTCCACAAAGATACCTGACTGGACATTCCGTGTTTATTACAGTCTGGACTCCTGGAACTGCTCCCAGGGTGGAACGGGGTGCTGGGGTAACCTAAAAACCTGGCCTGCTTGTGAGCAGGCATTCAGAAAATAAAAGCAATTTACTGTAGAAATCGTCGGAAAGGAGAGACGCACAATTTCTATCTTGCGACAACACCAAGTAGTGTGTCATTTATTATCCTTTTAGCACAAGTGACAGCTGTCAGATCTATGCCGTGCTAAACTCTGACAGCTCCTCGTCACCAAACATTTTATCAATGACATTCCACCAGCGCGTCTTCTCTAAGCCCAACCCCCAAAACCAACCTCATTAAAGTGACAGTGCCCCATCAATACATCAAAACAATCTAATGGTGAATTATGTCCATAGCACCCACTACATACGTCCCCCCAGAATTCATCATAACAAAAGAAGTCAATGAACAGGAGGGCGCAGAACTCTGCCATAACGGCTCCGCCTGACCCCTGTAGCGGCCGGCGCCGCTGTAGGGAAAACCTTAAGGGCCCTACGGCCACTCGGGCACAGGATAGGTGGCAAGGGGGTCTCGTGGGCCTTACTCGGAAGACGGGGCAAGGTAGGGGGTCGTCCCCGCCGTGGGGGCTGGGCCAGTCCAACAGGTTTGCACAAGTCCACATGAGCCGGTTTAAGGCGGTCTATGGAAATGTGTTCCAGCTTCCCGCCCATGTCCACAACAAAGTACTTGTCTCCAGCCTCCTGGACACGGAATGGACCGTCGTATGGAGGTTTCAAGGGGTCCCGGTGGGCATCGTGACGGATGAAAACATATTCCGCTGACTGCAGACTTGTAGGGACGTGCGACCGGGGAAGGCCGTGCTGTGAGGTGGGGACCGGTGTGAATACCTTAGCCTTCTCCAGAAGTGCTGTCCGCTGCTGGGCTGCACACCAGGGGGCAGTAATGTTAGGGATGAAATCCCCTGGCACCCGCAGAGGCTGACCGTAAACCAGCTCGGCCGAGGAGGTCTGAAGGTCTTCCTTGGGGGCCGTCCTGAGACCAAGCATGACCCACGGGAGTCGGTCGACCCAGCCGCTGTCAGTAAGGCTGGCCCGAAGTGCTGCTTTCATTGAGCGGTGAAAGCGCTCGCATAACCCATTGGCCTGCGGGTGGTATGACGTAGTCCGGTGTAGCTTCACGCCCAGGCTCTTGGCGACCGTGTTCCAGAGCTCGGACGTGAACTGTGGGCCCTGGTCTGAAGAGAGGTCGGCTGGAGTGCCAAACTGGGTGACCCAGGTTCCAATAAAAGCCCTGGCCACCTCGGCGGACGTCGTGCCTGACAGTGGAACTGCCTCTGGCCAACGGGTAGTCCTGTCTACCATAGTAAAGAGGTAACTGAAGCCGTGTGAGGGGGGCAGGGGGCCCACTAGGTCAACGTTCACATGGTCGAACCTCCTTTCAGGTACAGGGAAGTGCTGCAGGGGGGCCTTGGTGTGACGGTACACTTTAGCGCGCTGGCACTCCAAACAGGAGTCAGCCCAGTCTCTCACATCTTTTCTAAGCCCAGGCCAGACAAACTTGGCGGACACTAGCCTCTGCGTAGGTTTCTTTCCCGGGTGGGAGAGGCCGTGAACAGCGTCATAAACACGCCGCCTCCATCCTGTGTGAACGATGGGGCGGGGCTGTCCCATAGAGACATCACACAGGAGTGTGGTGCCAGCACTGTCAAAAACCACATCCTCTAACCGCAGGCTTGAGGTGGCTGACCTGAAATCTCGCACTTCAGGGTCGGTAGCCTGGTCCGCCGCCATACCGGTGTAATCCAGCCCCAAGTGGATGGTGCCCGCTACAGCCCGGGAGAGGCAGTCTGCAACAAGGTTTGCTTTACCTGCCACATGTTGAATGTCAGTAGTGAACTCTGAGACATATGAGAGCTGTCGCTGTTGACGGGCGGACCATGGCTCAGACACCTTGGCCATGGCGACCGTCAGCGGCTTGTGGTCCACGAAGGCCGTGAACTGGTGGGCCTCCAGCAGGAAACGAAAATGGCGGATGGCAAGGTAGAGGCCGAGGAGCTCCCGATCGAAGGTGCTATACCTCCGCTTGCTGGGGCTTAACTGGCGGCTGAAAAAAGCGAGCGGCTGGCAAGCCCCGCCTACCCACTGCTCAAACACTGCGCCCACGGCAAAATCTGAGGCGTCGGTGGTGATGGAGATTGGGGCCTTAAAGGAAGGATGTGCCAGCATGGTGGTGTTGGCTAGGGCAGCCTTGGCATCCAGAAAAGCTTTGTCTCTCTCTGCAGACCAGTCGACAGCATGTTTTGGCGCTTTACCCCTAAGGGCCTCATACAAAGGCAGCATAATCCGAGCCGCCTGGGGAATAAAGCGGTGATAAAAGTTGATCATTCCGAGAAACTCCTGCAGTGACCTAACCGTGGGCGGCCGGGGAAATTCATCACCGCTTCCACCTTCATGGGAAGAGGGACCGCTCCCTCTTTAGTGACTCTGTGCCCCAGGAAGTCAATGGTCGACCGCCCAAACTGGCATTTGGCCGGGTTGATTATCAGTCCATGCTCATTTAGCCGCTCAAAAAGCATCCTGAGGTGGGACATGTGCTCAGCCTTAGAGGCGCTGGCTATGAGGATATCATCCAAGTATACAAAAATAAAATCCAAGTCTCGTAGCACAGAGTCCATAAGGCGCTGGAACGTCTGTGCAGCGTTTTTGAGGCCGAATGGCATGCGCAGAAACTCAAATAGTCCAAATGGAGTTATGACTGCTGTTTTGGGGACGTCCAGCGGTTGGACGGGCACCTGATGATACCCACGCACAAGGTCCACCTTGGAAAACATTAATTTCCCTGAAAGGCGGGCAGAAAAGTCCTGAATGTGCGGGACTGGGTACCGGTCCGGCGTCGTAGCATCGTTGAGCCGGCGGTAATCCCCACACGGGCGCCACCCCCCTCCCGGCTTGGGGACAATGTGGAGGGCGGAGGCCCATGGGCTGTCGGAGCGACGGACAATGCCGAGGCGTTCCATGTTCTCGAACTCTGCCTTGGCGTGGGCCGCGTGAGGCCCGGGAACTCGGCGAGAAGGTGTTGAAACTCATCTGCGGCGGAGAGCATGCTAGAGAGTCTGATGGAGTCTGCACCCCCAAGCGCACCAGCATAAGAGCAGAACGTAATGGCATCAATTAAGCGGCAATTTTTAACATCCACTAACAGTCCATAATCACACAAAAAATCAGCGCCTAGAAGAGGGACGGCTACATTAGCTGTGATAAAGTCCCAGCCAAACCGTTGGCCACTAAAACACATTTTGACATACCTGGTGCCGTATGTGCGGATGGGGGTGCCGTTGGCGGCCTCCATGGGGGGTCCGTGTCCGCCGGATAGGATGTCCACTCTAGAAGCCGGCAAGACGCTCCTCTGCGCGCCCGTGTCGCACATGAAACGCCGCCCGGAGATGGTGTCCTGGACAAACAGTAGCCTGCCAGCCTGACCGAAGCTCATGGCCACTAACGAGCGCCGGCCCGGGCATTTCCCGGCCCACTGAAGCTGCACGGCCGGCGGCACTGCTTGGCTTTAGGTCCAAACCGTGCATGATAATAACACAGTCCCGCGTCACGCTGCTGGCGAGGGGCTGTCGCTGCGGCGGCGATATTCCAGTCTCCCGGCGGTGAAACAAAGGCTTGGGTTGGGAAAACTGCCGCTGCACAGTGCTGTTGACCAGCCAAAATCAGCCTAGCCTCCTCGGCCAGAGCGCGGCAATCGTCTATAGTGGTGTTGGCCAGCTTGGCAGCTGACGCAGGAAAAGTTGCATGAAAAGGAAATCAGGCTTGTGCTCTCCCAATAAATCCAGCATCCTATCCATGAGCTCCGATGGCTTGCTATCACCGAGCCCTTGCAAAGAAAACAACCGGCTGGCCCGCTCGGTATCAGAAAGTTCGAATGTCTTTAACAGATGAGACTTGATCGTGAGATATTTATCTCGAGCCGGAGGGTTCTTGAGGAGGCTCACCACTCTGCTGGCTGTCGAACTTCCCAGGGCTGACACCACATAATAATATCTTGTGGTATCCGCTGTAATCTCACGCAGCTCGAACTGTGCCTCCGTTTGCGCAAACCATGCCGAGGCTGACGACTCCCAGAACTCAGGTAATTTCAGTGAAACTGCGTTCGTAGACATGTTGCCGCGGAAGCGTCTTCAAAACTTATAACAGGGTCACCAATGTAGAAATCGTCGGAAAGGAGAGACGCACAATTTCTATCTTGCGACAACACCAAGTAGTGTGTCATTTATTATCCTTTTAGCAGCTGTCAGATCTATGCCGTGCTAAACTCTGACAGCTCCTCGTCACCAAACATTTTATCAATGACATTCCACCAGCGCGTCTTCTCTAAGCCCAACCCCCAAAACCAACCTCATTAAAGTGACAGTGCCCCATCAATACATCAAAACAATCTAATGGTGAATTATGTCCATAGCACCCACTACATTTACCCTTTAAGTCTCTCTTCTTATAGGAGAATATCAATACCCATATATCAAATTAAATCAAATACAAAATACAATATCAAAGTAACAAAAGGTGAACGGGGTCGAAGCCCTTGGAATGTCCTTGTGTTCAGGTCAGTTCAATCCGTGGAAGTTCTTATGATTCAAGTTCAGTCAGTTCAATCCTACCGGACTGTTGAGGTAACAGGAGTTGGGCAACAGGGGTATTCGAATCAGGCTGACATTAGCCTTGAGCTATATCAGGGGTTCAGTGGGTTGGCTCGCCATCTTGCATCGTCCGGAACACCGCCTCGTCCCCTCGTAGGCACACGTGGTGATGGGTGGTCTGGACTCCTGGAACTGCTCCCAGGGTGGAACGGGGTGCTGGGGTAACCTAAAAACCTGGCCTGCTTGTGAGCAGGCATTCAGAAAATAAAAGCAATTTACCATCTTTTATCGCTTCATCATCTTTTCATATTCCTTTCAGAATGAATAATCAATCAGGCTACTTTTAGCTATGCTAAACTAAAGTAGGCTGTCTCATCCCAGCACGTGGGATCATATGCCACATGCTAATTTAGGCTAAAGTGCGCTAGCATGTGGAACATTCCCCACTCATGTAAAACTCTCAAAAACATTCAAAATGTATATAAACCTTGTTCTTATCGTACAGCATATCAATACAATTATAAGTACTTCTGAAATGGTTCCTTCCTAGTTTCCATTTAACCAAATTGAGCTTGGGGTAGTTCGTGTATGACTCACAATGAAGCTACGTTAATTAGCTTGTAGCATGAAGCTAACCATTTTTGTACACTCGACAATTGAATAGCACACAATATTGATTTAACTCACCAAAACCGCAGGCTACTTTAACTGCAACGCTTCTTCAGTTTTGCAACTGGGGGAATCTTTTATAACTGTTTGATAACTGTTTTTATCATGCTATTTCCTATTTCGGCAGCAGCAACGTTCAGCTGCGTCAGCTCCGTGGACGCTGTGTGTCTCATCTGCGCAGCGCGAGATGCTGTAAAGCAAGGCGTGCGCCGTAAAGCAAAACGTGGCTGTCGCGACATCTATCTCACTCACGTCATGACGCAAATTAAAGGGCAATGCTGTAATTCAAAGGGACTTGGTATCCAATAATACTACTTATGTTCCTACATAATAGCCTTAACTATTTATGTTCTTATTCAATGGCATTAACTATTTATGTTCCTATGATGACTTAATTAGTTATGAATCTGAAACCTGGGTTACACACTCGCAAACAGATAAAGTTAAACACAGCAGAAGATGGAAAACAGACAGACCGACCAACGGGGAACTGCATCCAGACCAGGCTGCAGAAACAAATTAGTGGGGGGGCATAAAATGTTCTCGGGGGGGCACAATGGTTTTTCAACACAGGTTCCCTTTTATACGTTTCAGCTGGGACAGCGGCGCTGTGGCTTGCTTGGCGCTGCCCACGGTGCTGAACTAAACAGCAGAGAGGCAATTGAAAAATCTAATTTCTCTCTATCTTAAGAACTTTGACTTATACAAAAACAGACTGAACGGATATATATATAACAGACCTGCTGGGGCAGCGGACTGAGAGCAGGGGACACAAACAGGCTGGATAAGATGGTCAAGAAGGCCAGTCGCGTGGTTGGGGTGGAGCTGGACTCTAGCGAGGGTGGCGGAGAGGAGGAACCTTGCTAAGCTCCAGGCCATCAGGGAAAACCCCTCCCACCCACTATACACAGACTTGGCTGACAGGAGGAGCATGTTATAGGCTCACACTACCTAAATGCAGCACTGAACGGCACAGGAAGTCCTTCATTCCGACAGCCATCAGACTATACAATGCATCACTGTGCCTCACTGCATCACTGAGCACAGAGTGACAATTACCATCTTCCTGGACTCTTACTTTTTAAACAGCACTGTGCATTATTACACCTACTGTAGACTTCAGTATATTTTTACTGTATTTATTTACTGTATCTTTTATTCTATTTTTATTCTATTTCATTTTATTCTATTCTTAGGCCATTTGTTTTGTTATTCTTATTCGTGACTTGTTCTGTCTAAATGTTTAATGTTGAGTGATTTGCAGTGTCAAATTTCCCTCAGGATAATACATTTCTATTCTATTCTATATCTTTGAAAAGTCTCCATTTATTCAACACTTCTGAATTCACTGACAAACTGAACTGAACTGACAAAAATAAGGTGCATAAAAAAGCAAACTAAATTCCTCCACAGGCTACTCACCATCATTAGTAGAGCGGCAAGCGGCATTTGGGGACAGAGTGAAATCTTCTTAAAACACTGCCCCTCCACTCATTCCTGAACTTTTTTGTTAAGTCCTTCTCAAATGCCAACTGAATTAAATTAGCCTTAGTTGCGTCGATGAAGCATATACTAAGGCGATGTTCTGTAAAGACGTTCTTGAGGGTAGAAAACGAATTATCACAGAGTGTCGTGCTAGCTTCAGTAGTGTTGTTGTTGACATCAGTGCCCACTAGGGCTGTCCCCGACTAAGGATTTGGATAGTTGACTTTGATTGACAAAAAAATAAAATAAAAATAAAGAATTTACCAGGGTGGGCACAGCTGACTCAGTGGGCGGGCCCGGCCCCCTAATGCCCGCCCATGGCACCGGGACTGACTGCATCCAACCCTAGTACAACCCTTGAGTCTAAGGTAAGGACACATTTAAATCACAGATGTGTATGTTAGTCTATTGGAACTGTATACAGTAGTTAGCTTCTAGTTAGCGTTTTAGCTATATAGCCGCTTGCTAGTGATGTGACGTTTGAAGCGAGGCGTCGATGCGTGTGTCGAGTAATCCAGGATTTTTTAAGTGGAGCAAGCGTGTATCAGGTGACGTACTGATGACGTCCGAAGCCTCACTCCCTCAGGAAATGGCTTCGGGGTTGGTGCGCAATTTAACACAATGGACATTTTCTATCCCTTCACATTTGTGTCGACATAGGAATTCATTACGAGTTTCTTTGCATTGGAAAATACCCTGGAGTACTGGGAAAGACAAATAAATGTGTATCCTAATAATCCTAACGTATATATGTAACAGATGGCACTGTCAGTCACGATGGACTTCAAGCACTGTGAAGTGACTGGCGAGTAGCGGTACTGCGAGTTAAACTTATAAAGACACACATACACGTCATTAAGTGTGAATTCACCGCTTGGTATAGCGGTCTGTGCTGTCGCCCGTGTCGCGGCAGACCCGGGTTCTAAACTCCCTCCGGGCATCGAAGTTAAACACAACGCAAAAAGGTGACGATATCAGCTCCGTTACATATAAACTTGCTATAATGTCTATTTTGCTGTGCCTAATCTGATCAAATCTGTATGATCCAAATGCAGGACGGCATGTCGATTTTGAGTTGCTTTTTCTGAATAAAAATGAATGAAGCAAGCACTTTCTCCTCTGTCCCTGCTATCATGCTGTCAGAAAAACACACTATATTAAAGAATAGAATGTTGTAGTGTGGTGGAATTCTCACTTCAAAACTGTCTAATTATTATGGAAATATGAGTGTTGGTTGAAGCTTGAGTCCCAAAGGTCATCGGCCCCAAAAAGAGGTTGAACTTGGTAAGGACCAATGCACACACATTTTAGATAGTCTCTATGTTCTCCCTAAAATAGGTTATTAAGATACAGGTGTTCTAAACTAAGGATAAGTACAAATTGGACTTCTAAAGTCAGCACAGATAATAAAAGTGTTGGACACATTCACCATTAGACTAAAATGCTGGTCATGGCCAATACTGTGGGGCCTGTTTCTCTGGAGAACCAGAGGTGGGGGAGAATGAAACCCCTTAGATTTAAATACAGGCTTAAGATGACTAAACTTCCCCCTTCCCTGTAAACATTCAAACAATAGACTTTTGGAGCCCCCAGCCAAATGGTTTGAAGAGAGAGGTCTTAGCTTGGGGGGGATGAGGCAAGCGTCCAAGTTTCTATTCAACCATTGATAACATCTCCTTTGAACAGATTTACATTCAAGTGTCACAAAGCAGTTGGGGAAATAGACCGTTCGGTCACACAGGAGACACTATTTACATCTAGCCAAATAAGGTAATCTCATTCTCTAAACAGACCCCCAGGCATGGTGACAACACCCAGCTGTTATCTATTTCAAAGACCGGTTTCCCAACATTCAGGTGACTAAAGCCGGCCCTAAAATGGCCGGTGGAACTCCTCCTGTTCACAGGAACAGGGAGGAAAATACTTTTGGACAAAAATATAGTTAAACATATCAGACCTAGATAGTTGGAGAGTAAATACTTTAATTTAAGGATAAAGTATTTGTTAAACTATAGTTGGTAAATCTAAAAGCAGTCAGCAAAATCAGGTATAAAGGAGATTCTTACATTTGAATTAATAAATAGGCTAACTTAGGTATTTAAGTCACTAGGAAAGTCTACAAAAGCGTTAAGCTATTAGTTTATTAGAGTTAGAAAATATCCCTGGGGTTTTAAGATAGTAAGATTAATCTAAATACCTTTAAAATCTAAAAATCCAAAAACAATATATATTTTAAGGACGGCCTCTTAATAAGTAATGTCTGACGACAGGCCTGCTCAAAATGGCCGCTTTTAGGGTTTCAACCAATCAACCGCTCTCTCTTCTAAAAAGGTCCACCCCTCCTGACGTAAGACTAGGGGAGGAGTTTAAGCTTTAAAGCTAGCGGTTTAGTGAGAGAGAAGAGAACAAGACGGAACAAACACAAACGACAGACGCATGTTTTTCCCCCTACTGGACGTGAATGACGACGAGCTGAGAAGGAACCATCGAACCAGCGAGGAGACGAGATACTTTGCTTGTAGCGAATTAGTCTGGAACAAGGTCTGAGGGCACAGTCTCGGGAATCTATTGTTTCATTGCACCATTTTTCATTCAAGCCTTTTGTTATTTCACTTTTGCTTAATAAAAAGTGGACTTTAGCAAACTCTCCTCTCTTCATTTCAACCGCCGTCTCTCCGCCGTCGATACAAGGCCATTTCCTGGTCTTTGAAAGTACAAGGGAATTAGTAACGGACAAACACACAACGCAGAGTAGCTTAAGCTGGTTCTTTATATCAGAACCATAGACCCTTGTCACTTCAGTAGTAACACAAGCACTTTCTCCTCTGTCCCTGCCATCATTCTGTTAGAAAAACAGACACAATATTGTTTGTTTATTGGCATCATCATCATCACATCAACACATCACACACCAACGCCATGGTATCATTATACCGGTAATCACTCTGCCTGTTCTACATTTATTGTCCACTTGATGGCACAGTAGAGCAAATAAAACACCATGAAGCTTCAACACATGTGTGGCACTAATGGATGGAAAGCCTCAATGCTTCATGAAGCTTTATCTCGCCATCACTACCTTGCTAGCTAACATTAGCCCTGTGTGTGTGTGTGCACGCGTGTGCTCAAAGCAGCCCGCCCCATGTTAGCTAGGTGTATCTGTTATATTGAGGAGGCTTGACAACCAAGGTTCAAAGTTAACTTCACATTTATTGGCTGTTGGTTTACATGTCGCTACGGAAAAAAGTCACGCAGCTCATATCTATGCTCTAGCTTACAACTGTGTGTCTTGACTTCCTGCCTGGTGTGACATCACACAAGTACGGAATCCACAAGGCTCAAATGTCTGTTGTAATGACTATGCTGCCACCGAAGATGTTCAGTTTGGAATAAATATGGCTGAATGAACACACTTGTATTCCTTACAGTATCCATGAAATTGGACACTTTGACAGATGATTTCTGTACTTTTCACTACATGTTTTATTACTTCTTAAACTATCCTATCAGTCCTTAAAATAATAGAGTTACAAATATCCATAATAATCTACAAGACATCATTAACACTAACACTAACACAGAGCAGGCAACTGCACCTCCTCATCCATCACCCTCAACATAGGGGCCCCACAGGGCTGTGTTCTGAGTCCCCTCCTCTACTCCCTGTACACACATGACTGTGTGGCTCAGCGGAGCAACAACACAATCATCAAATTTGCTGACTACACAGTAGTGGTGGGCCTGATCTCTGCAAACGACGAGAGGGCCTACCTGGAAGAGGTCAAGGTCCTGGCGGGATGGTGCCAGGAGAACAGACTCTCCCTGAACGTCAGCAAAACAAAGGAGATGATTGTGGACTGTGGGAGCTATTAACTATTTTTACATTTATTTGTTATGTGATTTTGTAGTATTAATTTGTTTACGGCCATATTATTTAAGTTATGAGTCGCAGCTAAATGCTTTTACTTTGAAGGGGTTCTGGGCAATTGGGAAGCACAGCTGGGTGTATTTAGGTAATTAGAGGCAATAGCACAGTGGGCATCAGGGAAGGTACATGGTTTTTACCAGCGTCAGGAGATCATATAGTTTTCAAACATAATTTTTCTGTATTCTTTGATTAACAGACAATAAATGCCACAAAACTGTTAAATGCTGTCTGGACAATGGACTTCCTGATCTGCGTGAGATTCGCTGCCCTGGTGCTTCAGTGGCTTTTTAGTTTGTATTAGTTGTTGTTGACAAATAGCCACTACATAAAGTAAAAACCGTTCCTTATTGAAGCGGACACTTTTTATTGTTGTTTTGGATTTTTGCCGTTGGACGTTTTGGACATGGAAACACCACGCTCAAACGGAGGATCATTCAGATCAGAGGACATGGATGCTGGCGCTCCAGCGTTTGGTCTGGAGATCGAAGACTATGATCAGTGACTTTTGTGAAGCTTGAATTGCCTTGGATCAACCTGTTAAAGACACGATCGGAGAACGGAGGACCACACGGTCTAATGGACGTCGCACTCGAACAAAACAACATCATTGGTATGTGAAGAATAATCCGTCAGCTTTATTGGAAAAAGGCAAACTTATTGGAGTGACTGAATTATTGTCTCGCGACGCTAAATGATGTTGATGAATATTGGGAGTTGTTGAACTTCATTGTAAAGACATTCATTCATAAATCTCCGACGTGAAGTTGGCTGTATGAACCAATCAGACAGTATGGAGCAGCTGGTTGGGACATATGAGACAACGCCTGTGGTTGGTTCAAATGTTGCAAGTGTGAAGAATGTTGCTCCGCCCAAGCCCTCTGTAAAACGGGGCATCAAGTTTACCGCAAAAGGGTTGGCATTTTACATGCAATCATGTCAAGAAAAGAGGTCTGCAAAAATCAAACAGGCCAAGAAATACATTGAACCAATACGTACCTTGCTGAAATCTACTGACAATGTGAACTATGTACAAGCTCATTTGAGTAACTTCATCAATTGTTATGAGGACGCTAAGGACATGCATGAGTCTTTCATAAATATGGATTTGCCTGAGGAAGAGGCTAAAAGGCAAAATACATGTTTCAATGCAACAATAATGAAATTTTGTAATTTCACAGAGGATGTAAGGGTTTGGTTGTCTGCTGCTGGGCACCCTCAGGTGGAATCAAATGCAAATATTGACAATGAAACTAATGATGTTGTTGAAACAAATGAAGATGATGATGAGGCTCAATCTAAACAAAGTGTTGTTATTGATGATATCAATCCTGAGGACAGTGCCTCTAACATGTCATGTACAAATGAAAAGCAACAAAAGCCACACTCCAGTGTATCAAAGACATCATCCACCGCGTCTACCAGGCTAAAGGCGGAGGCTGACAAAGCATCACTACTGGAGCGGATGAAAGCCTTAAAAAGGAAACATGAGTTGGAAACAAAGCAGGAGGAACTAAGGAAGGAAAAGGAACAGTTTGCTCTGGAAACTGACCTAGCTGCAGCCAATGCGAAAATCAATGTGCTGGAAACCAATTCAAAATGTAACTCTAAAAGGTCGGATGGAATGAACTCGTATCTGGACAGGAATATAGCTCAAAGAATGACAGGCCAACTCAATCCTCAAGCCGGTCAATTTGTCCCGCAGGGAAATAACATGCAAAATGAATTTCATCCTGAGGCCCAGGCTGTCACTGTAAGGCCCAAAGGACCATCACAGACCATCGGGTTTAAAGATGCATCACAGACTGTCAGGCCTAAACAAATGGCAGACCACTATACACTCAAGCACCAACACAAGTGGTCCATGATGCTCAACAGACAGGATGAGCATCCTCCCAGAATATGGCATGCAATAATGACACCCAAAATGACATTGTGAATATCATGCAGCGCCAAACTGACATCACTACAATGTTGGTACAGCAAAATTTGGCATCTTCTCTACCAGTGAGAAATATAGCCATATTTGATGGTGATACTCTTCAGTATCATTCCTTCATCAGATCCTTTGAAAGTTGTGTTGAGGTTAAAACCGACAATGCAAGTGATTGTTTACATTTTTTAGAGCAGTACACCAGGGGACAACCAAGAGACCTGGTGAAAAGCTGTCAGCACCTACCCTCTGTTCAGGGATATCAAAGCGCTAAATCCCTGCTTGCTGAACATTTTGGAAATTAATACAAAATTGCTTCTGCTTATATGGACAAAATTGATAGCTGGCCTCTGGTTAAAGATGAAGATGTAAAATCACTACAATCATTTTCTCTGTTCTTGCGAGAATGCTCTAATTTAACACAGAGAATCATGCAAATGAATGAGTTGGACATGCCATCAAACCTCAGGAACATGATGAAGCTTCCTTATAAGCTGAGGGAGAAATGGAGGAACGTCGCATGTGATTTGCAGGAGCAACGTGGTTGCAGAGCACTATTTATTGACCTTGTGAACTTTGTTGAAAAACAAGTTAGAATTGCCTCTGATCCACTGTTTGGAAATATTCAGGATTCAAAATGTACCAGCCGCAACAAACCCCCCATTGACAGTCAACCAAGGCAAAGGAAACAGAGCACCTTTGCCACCAGTGTCACTGCAATGAAAGAAGGAAACAACAAAAGGTACATGGATAATAAGATCAAGTCCTTCTCTGCCCAAAGTCACATCAAATGCTGTTTATTCTGCCAACGAACAAGCCACTCACTTGAAAAATGCTCACAGTTTAAGTTAAAGATACAAAAGGACAAAATACATTTCATAAAGGAGCATGGAATTTGTTTTGGTTGCTTGAAAGTGGGACACATAAGCAAAGACTGCAGGAGTCGATTGGATTGCAGTGTGTGTCAGCAAAAGCATCCATCAGTCCTACACATTGAGCAGAAGTGTATAAGTACACCTTTTAATAAGGCAGAAGAGCCTGTGAGCCATCTGAGTGTAACATCTGTTCAGTCTCAAACATGTGGCCGTATAGGGGCCGGAGATGAGGACAATGCTGTGTTTTCAATTGTTGCAGTTCAAGTGAAAAGCCAAGTGACTGACAGAGTTGTGCAGACATATGCATTCTTGGATCCCGGAAGTTCCAGTACTTTTTGCACTCATAACCTGGCAAAGAGACTGGGGCTAAGTGGCAAGCCAGCCAATATTCTATTACGAACAATGGGGCAAGAGAAAATTGTGAGCACCAATGTATTGTCTCACTTGGAAGTGTCTGGCATGGATAAGGAGGATTTTATTGAATTGCCCAATGTCTTAACCCAAAGAGCTATGCCAGTGTCACGTGTGAACATTCCACGACAGGATGATGTGGAAAAATGACCTTACTTGAGTAACATAAAGCTGCACGACTTGAATGCAGATGTGGATTTGCTCATCGGAACTGATGCAGCAAAAGTAATGGAACCATGGGAGCTGATCAACAGCCAAGGTGAAGGACCATATGCAGTCAGAACAAGAGTCGGCTGGGTCATAAATGGACCACTTAGGAGTAGAAGTAACAGCAGAGTTAAGACTGGCTGCTCTGTTGTCACAACAAATCGAATATGTGTGGAACATCTGGAAGAAATGCTCATGAAGCAATACAACCATGATTTTAATGAAAAAACATCAGAGGGGTCATTGGAAATGTCAAGGAAGGACATTCAATTCATGAAGATAATGAGAAGAACAACAGAGTTGAAAGATGGACATTATTACATTGACTTACCTTTCAGAGAAGAGGAACCGGTCTTGCCAAATAATCGCTGTGTTGCAGAGCAGCGACTTCAAGGCCTGAAGAGAAAATTTGAAAAGAACATCAAGTTTAAAGAGGAGTACACCTCATTTATCAATGATATGCTGGTTCAAGGTTATGCTGAAGTTGTATCCATTGAACAGCTGGAACAAGATGAGGGAAAAGTGTGGTACATTCCCCACCATGGAGTACATCACCCCACCAAAGGAAATCTGAGGGTTGTATATGACTGTGGAGCCTCATTCAAAGGAACATCTCTGAACTGTCAGCTCTTGCAGGGCCCCGATCTCACCAACACTCTTATGGGGGTCCTCATTCGCTTCAGGAAAGAGCCTGTCGCAATCATGGCTGACATCAAGGCCATGTTTCATCAGGTGCGGGTGCCTGATAAACATGTGAACTTTCTTCGCTTTCTTTGGTGGCCTCAGGGCAACACTGACCAGGAACCAAGGGAATATCGAATGAGGGTACATTTGTTTGGAGCTGTTTCGTCCCCCAGTTGCGCCAATTACGCCTTGAGGCGAACTGCAGAGGACAATGCAACTCACTTCCCTCCTGAAGTGATCAAAACAGTCAATCACAACTTTTATGTAGACGACTGCCTGAATTCTACATCCTCGGAGGGAGATGCAATTAAGCTTGTAAAGGATTTGACTCTGCTCTGTAGTCAGTCAAAAATGGGTGACAACCAGCCGTTACGTTTTGTCATCGATCCCAGGTGACATCAGAGCAGCAGAGATGAAAGAGCTGGATTTGGACAAAGATCACCTGCCTATGGAAAGAGCACTTGGACTGCAATGGTGCGTTGAGTCCGACCAGTTCAGCTTTAGGACTTCATTACAGCCACGCCCACAAACCAGGAGAGGTATCTTGTCGGTGGTCAGCTCTCTGTATGACCCTATAGGATTTTTGGCTCCTTTTACAATGCCAGCCAAATTACTGTTGCAGGAGCTTTGCCGGCAAAACCTGAAGTGGGATGAACACATTTCCCCCTCCTTCTCCAAACAGTGGTCTGATTGGCTGAGCGACCTCCAAAGGATGAGTGTATTCAAGGTGGAACGCTGTATCAAAACCCTGAACTTTGAAACATCTGTGACAGCACAAATTCATAATTTTGCTGATGCCAGTGAAGCTGGTTATGGTACAGTATCGTACCTGAGACTGAAGGATAAAGATAGAGACGATAAGGTGCATGTTTAATTTCTTGCCGGAAAAGCCAGAGTTGCACCTCTGAAGCACATCACCATTCCTCGTTTGGAACTCACAGCAGCAGTCCTTGCTGTCCGAATGGATGGCATGCTTCAAAGGGAACTACAGTGGCCACTGGAGAAGTCAGTGTTTTGGACCGATAGCACGACTGTCATCAAATACATCTCCAATGAAACCAGACGTTTTCATACGTTTGTTGCCAACAGAGTCACTGTAATCAGAGAAGCTACAGATGTTGACCAGTGGAAGTATGTGGGCTCCAAGGTCAATCCTGCTGATGAAGCGTCACGTGGATTGAGAGCTGAAGAATTTCTCACACACGGAAAATGGATTAAAGGCCCAGATTTCCTGTATTTGCCTGAAAATGAGTGGCCTACACTGGAAATGGATTCAGTGATTCCCATTGATGACCCGGAGGTCAAAAGAGAAGCGGCAGTGAATGCCATTGTTAAGGATTCAGAAAATCCAACAGACCATCTCATCAGCTACTTCTCATCTTGGAAGAAGCTTAAAACGTCTGTTGCCTGGTTCCTTGAACTTAAAGGACTTCTGTTGCTTCTGAGTAAAAAAAGAAAGGAACTTAAAGCTACCGAAGATGACAAAGATGCTGGAGTGAAAAGTATAGTTGAACAGAAACTCAAGAGCTTCAAAGCCACACTCTGTGGAAAACATTTGACTCCAGACGATTGTGATGAAGCAGAAAAGGCAATAATTTGTTTTGTTCAGAAACACAGGTTCAAGAGTGAAATTGCCTCCCTCAAACATGGCTTAAATATCGTCTCCAAGGACAGCCCACTGTACAAACTAGACCCCATACTGGAGGACAACATCCTCAGAGTTGGTGGTCGTTTTAACAGGTCTGCATTACCCTCAGAAACCAAGCACCCTGTCATTCTTTCCAAAGACCTGCATGTCTCCCAGCTCATTTTACGTCATATCCATCAACAACTAGGACACGCTGGGAGGAACCACATGTTGTACAGACTTCGACAGAGGTATTGGATAATCAATGCCAATTCAGCTGCAAGGAAGACTATTACAGAGTGCATGGTGTGTAGACGGCACAGAGGAAAACTTGGGGAACAGAAGATGGCAGACCTGCCTGAAGAGCGAGTTGTGCCAGACAAGGCTCCTTTTACTAAAGTGGGAGTTGATTATTTTGGGCCCATAGAAGTGAAAAGAGGAAGAAGCCTTCTAAAAAGGTATGGAGTGATTTTCACTTGTCTGACCAGCCGTGCAATACACCTGGAGGTGGCACATTCACTTGACACAGACTCTTGCATTAACGCCTTGCGGAGATTCATATGCAGAAGAGGCCCTGTGTCAAATTTAAGATCTGATAACGGCACAAATTTTGTTGGAGCAAACAAAGAATTGAAGCAAAGTCTTGCTGCTTTGAATAATGCAAGGATCCAGGATGCCTTAATTCAGGATGGAATTAAGTGGAGCTTTAATACGCCAACAGCCTCACACCAAGGTGGCGTTTGGGAGCGTCTCATTCGATAAGTAAGGAGTATACTGACCTCTGTTCTTGGACAGCAGGTTTTGGATGATGAAGGCCTGCAGACACTGTTTTGTGAAGTAGAGGCGATACTAAACGATAGACCCCTCACAAAAGTGTCTGATGACCCTAATGACCTTGAGGCCCTCACCCCAAACCATATTCTCCTGCTGAAAGGAAAACCCATATTTCCCCCAGGACTCTTTGAAAAGAGTGACCTGTACATCAGAAGAAAATGGAAGCAAGTACAGTATATCGCAGAGCTGTTTTGGAAAAGATGGACATCCGAATACTTACTTGTGATGCAGGAAAGACAGAGATGGGCAGCTCCAAAAAGAAACTTCTCCCCAGGAGATATTGTCATTATTGCCAATGCTACAGCTCCAAGAGGATCCTGGAAGATGGGTCGAGTTTTGAGTACCAAGTCCGACTACAAAGGATTGGTCCGGTCTGTGTGCATCCAAACTAAAACCAGCGTTTTGGAGAGACCTGTAACAAAGATCTGCCTGCTGGTGGAGGCCACAGAATAATAATAATACCTGTTCTATCTATTCTCTCTTTCTATCCTGTCTTCTTACCATCTGTTTTCTTTCAGTGGCAGCAGAGAAGGAGACACAGAAGACGCTTGAATAGAAAGAATAGCTCCCTTACATGTTATATATATATATATAGGGGTAATTGTGACTCACAATTAGGGGTCGGTTTGTGGGAGCTATTAACTATTTTTACATTTATTTGTTATGTGATTTTGTAGTATTAATTTGTTTACGGCCATATTATTTAAGTTATGAGTCGCAGCTAAATGCTTTTACTTTGAAGGGGTTCTGGGCAATTGGGAAGCACAGCTGGGTGTATTTAGGTAATTAGAGGCAATAGCACAGTGGGCATCAGGGAAGGTACATGGTTTTTACCAGCGTCAGGAGATCATATAGTTTTCAAACATAATTTTTCTGTATTCTTTGATTAACAGACAATAAATGCCACAAAACTGTCAAATGCTGTCTGGACAATGGACTTCCTGATCTGCGTGAGATTCGCTGCCCTGGTGCTTCAGTGGCTTTTTAGTTTTTATTAGTTGTTGTTGACAAATAGCCACTACATAAACTTTAGGAGGTCGGGGGTCAAGGACTACAGCCCCCTCAGCATTGACGGGGCACCGGTTGAGAGAGTGAACAGTTTTAAGTACCTCGGAGCCCACATATCCGAGGACTTGACATGGACCACACACATTGACAGTGTTGTGAAGAAGGCACAACAACGCCTCTACTTCCTCAGGCGCCTAAGGAAGTTCCAAGTCAGTCAGAAGATCCTTAAGAACTTCTACTCAAGTACAATAGAGAACATCCTGACTGGCAACATCACCTCCTGGTTTGGGAATAGCACTGCACAAGACCGAAGCAGACTACAAAGAGTGACACGTTCAGCGGAACGCACAATTGGAGGGGGGCTTCCCACCCTCCAGAACATTTACAACAAGGGGTGCAGGGGTAAGGCTAAGAGAATCATCAAGGACTCCAGCCACCCAAACAACTGCCTCTTTGAACTGCTGAGGTCAGGCAAGCGATACCGGAGTCTCAAGGCGAGCACAGAAAGAATCAGAAGAAGCTTCTATCCCCAGGCCATCAGGCTGCTCAACGAACAATAAACACTATGCAACAACCATCAAATGCACACAGCACACACATCCACACGCACACACTCACTTTAACCAAACAACACACTGCAGCACCCACTCTCCACACTTTAGATCACCTAAACACACTTTATATTTATTGGTAAAGGATTTGCACTACAACTCGTACACCTTACTGTAAATTGTACCTAAATTGTACCTCATCCCATTTCTGCTTTGCACTATATAATATTGTATATTAGTATATTGCATAGTATATTGTATATTGTATGGTAACTCAGTTACTTCTAGTCTGCATCGAACATTGTACATATGTCTATACTGAACACTGGGACCTCTATTTTTACTTCTTTTTACATGCTACTTTATTTTATTTCATACTTATCTTGTCTAGCACAGTCTCTGGAGCGTAACAGTAAGAAGCATTTTGTATAAAAGTATTCTGTACTTCTGTATGACAACTATTAAAGAAACTTGAAACTTGAACTAACAATATATATATATATATATATTATTCTTTTTATCATAATGATTCTTGTGAAATAAGTTGCCTTTTGACTAAATACATTTATTTTCTCTTTCTCTACAGAAACAAAGACTGAGGCAACTGAGACTGAGATTTCATGCTTTCTCTCATTCATCACACTCTCTCACACACACACACACACACACTCACATCACATTTACATTTACATTTAGTCATTTAGCTGACGCTTTTATCCAAAGCGACTTACAAGTTCTGTACGACAAGTCATCAGGAAGGGTACAACTCTATCAGCTGAGTAACAATGTTCATCAAAGTGTTGCGTGTTACAGTGTAGGTTCGTTTATTAGGACAAGTGCATGACAGTAAGGTTAGTTAGGGTTAGATATTTTTATTTATTATGTTTCATGTGCCTGATGTGCTGCGGGACCAAGGAGTCCATATGAATGACCCGATGTTGAGGTTTTCAAAACGTTACACAGTAGATTCAAGATTCAAGAGGTTTATTTGTCACATACATACCAAGGCATACAGTGAAATGCGGGTGGCCATGACCGCTTCGATTGTGCAAGAATACAATAGTAAATAAAATAGAGTAGAAGATAATAAAATAGACATGGTAAAAGTCCTGAGATAAAATGCAATACAATTAAAGGCACTGGGTCCTATGTACACTACTATATACAGTTTTACTCTATGTCCCTATGCTATACTTGCTATACTAACTATTCTATACAAGAACCACAACAAGTTCTTTCCTTAAAGTGACTTTTTTTCTTCTTCCGTTAATCTGTAGACCGTTTTCGCCTAAAGGTATATGCCTAAGTAAATGGAAGATTGCTCCACTTCTGCAAGGTCAATTTGCATGTTCTTGGTATCTAGGAACACCTAGGGACCTGGGGGTATGTATTCCCAGTGTCAGAAATATTGTGTCTGTTACTAGGCTGAGTAAATTGTAATGAATAAATTAATTATGATTAATTATGATTTACCTATAGGGGGACCTTAAGGCTTAACAGGTTAAAGTGTCCTTTTCTTATGTGTTTAAAGTGACCTGTGGTGCGTTTGTGTGTGAGAGAGTGCAGAATGTATGTGTGTGTGTGTGTGTGTGTGTGTGTGTGTGTGTGTGTGTGTGTGTGTGTGTGTGTGTGTGTGTGTGTGTGTGTGTGTGTGTGTGTGTGTGTGTGTGTGTGTGTGTGTGTGTGTGTGTGTGTGTGTGTGTGTGTGTGTGTGTGTGTGTGTGTGTGTGTGTGTGTGTGTGTGTGTGTGTGTGTGTGTGTGTGTGTGTGTGTGCTTGTGTGTGGAGAGATCAGTGTTCAATGTTCTGATGGCCTGGGGGAAGAAGCTGAGCCTTAGTCTCTCTGTTCTTGCTGCAGTATGTGGAAATAGTCTGCCCAATTTCTGCCCAGTTGCCTAGCAACGGTGTCCTCACATCCCCAACACACCAAGCATGTTGTGTACTCGACTTCCCACGTCGAGACAACAAACTCACAAGGTTCATTCGAAAGGCAGAACTTATCCACAATTTTTTTCCCGTTGGCAAAGTTGTAGCGAAAATGCACATTGGAAGGACAGAGCGTTGGACTGGATACATGAGCCTTGGAATATACTGCACAGTGGGTTAGAGGGTTTGTAAACGGATGTTTTGATGTTGTTTGCCGTTCCATTTGATCCTCATTAACCTTCAATGAATCAAGTACGACTGCAGCGCTTGGATTCTACGTTCACCGTGGAGGCATGCGAGAAAAAAATACAGAGTCAGAAAACATCTCCTGCTCCGTTTCTACCAGGCCATCATACAAAGCATCCTCACCTTCTCCATAACTGTTTGGTACAGCAATTTGGACACTCAATCGAAAAACAAACTTCAAAGAATCATCAATAAATCCTCAAAAATAATCCGCACCCCCCTCCCTTCTCTCGAATCACTCCACTGCCAAATCACAATCAGGAGAGCCAGAAAAATCATCTCTGACCCCACTCACCCAGCACACCACATCTTCCAGCTTGTTAGATCCTGATCAAACTGGCCAGTATCACGTCTTCGTCTGTTTGGCTCTCCATCCAATTCCTCTGCGTTGTGTCATTTTAATGGTCCTGACGTCTCCTATACTGGCAGATAAGATCCTTATCTCTCCCCGTTAGTACAATCCGCAAACCATAATAATTCTCCACCTCCGTAAGAATTCGACACTTCGACAACGTGAAATACCTTACAAGGAAAAGCGTGTTTATTTCTCTAAACAGAAACCTCAGCTCAGATGTTAACAGATTGTATTGTCCTTGAAGAGTCTATTCTAATGACCTTTCGGTGTGTTCAGTCTATCTAATGATCTTTCAGTCCAGTCTATTGTCCCTCTGTCTCTAAGTCCAACAGTGGTCAGGCCTGTTCGTTAGCCAAGACCATCCTCGTGGTAGCCGAAGCTAATGATGATGTGGCATTCTCCCCCCCCCCCCCCCCTCTGTGATAAGAGGAGAGAGTCTCTTGGTCCCTTCCCTCCTGTGGGATTCGTTTCTTTGGTCTGCCTCACACCCGGAAACACTGTTCGACTTATAGATCTTCGTCGTAACCTTTACACACATCAAAACGCAGTTACTGTCAAAACCTCCATCACGCTCTGCCTCTGTGGCCCCTTATCTTTGTTTTGTCTTCCAATCGGAATTCAAAACAAACACTCTCGCTGGCAGTGTGCTTGTGAAACCACTGGTTCCACCACCGTCAATATCATCCCGTGATGATAATGATATTACCCTCTTAAAGCGTCTCTTTATATCAGTTTATAACCAAATATACATTGAAAAAACCACCATTTTCTCTTAATCCCCCCTTGATTCTTATCACCCCTTCAGAATCATAAATCATTATTTGGGTTTTTTATTAATTATGCCAAAAATAGCCTGTGGTTGACGCAAACCAACCTCATCTCTCGTGCACAAGAAATGAAGACGGCCCACGGTCAACCCAGTGATCTTGCTGCCTGATGTCTGTTTGCGCCCCCCTTCGTGCACAAAGGGAACCGAAACCGACCACCAAAACCAACAACATCCAACGACTCATAACCATTGGAGCCCCCCTGTCTGCTCCCAATAATTATATCCTGTTGTTTTACTGTTCTCCCTCTTATCTACCTTCTATATCAGGCCTGTACAGTGCCGCACGTGCGACACTGACGTCAGTCTGTGCGATGAATGAATTGACTTTAGTAGCACTGGTGCGATGGCCCGTGGCGCAAGCAAAAAAAAAGAAAGTGTGACGGTAAATTGAATGGACCACAGCGCCACGCTATCCACTTGGTACTTGTAGTCTCGTGCGATTAAAAACAATGTCCCATCTCGCGTAGAGTCCATAATCAAACACCAAATCCCATAATCCCTAGCGAACAATATCCCCGCGACTAAGTTGCGAGCTCAATGTACACTGACTGGGTGACTTCGACAAGATGAAGCGCTTTTTTAAGGTATTAAATCCAACAAAAGAAGTACAAGATCAAAACCCCAAACGAGCCCGAGAGGGACCACCGTTAATAGAAACGAGACAAAAGGAGAAGATTAACAAGATGTACAGATATAACGCAGAGTGGGAAAATGATTTTCCGTGGATATTTTTTAATGAGGAAGCACAGCTATTATTATTCTGTCACTGGTGCCGGGAGACTCCGGAAAAGATCCGATCAGAGAATCCCTATGTCGCGGGTAACAATATCCTAAAAAGGGATAACATTAATAAACACAATACGTCCCATCGACACATTCTTGCCCGGGATGCCTTCAACGCTAAACAAACCCCTGAGCGGGCCGGCACCCTCTTGCACTCGCTGAGTAAACAGACGACCAGAGCGGATGATGCTGATCTCCGTGAGGTAAAGTTTAAGATGAATGTGGCATATTGCATCGCCAAGGAAGAAATGCTGTTCACTAAATTTAAGCCGCTAATTTTACTCTGTAAAAAGAACTCCATCGTATGGCTACTTAAATTCCCCTCCGGGATCAATAAAGTATTAATTATCTATCTATCAATCAATCTATCTATCTATCTAATAACGAGACAATATGCAAATAAGGTAATAATAATAATAATTCATTTTATTTATAAAGCCCTTTTCATTCATGCAGAGTTCCTTGTACTTAGTTCTGATTAATGCAATAGTGTGTGTGTGTGTGTGTGTGTGTGTGTGTGTGTGTGTGTGTGTGTGTGTGTGTGTGTGTGTGTGTGTGTGTGTGTGTGTGTGGATCTGAAAAAGTGGCCAGCAGACATGATGCTGGAACTGTGACACGTGTGCAGTGCACACACAGACGCACGCACGCACACACACACACGAATAATAATAATAATAATAATAAATTTATTTATTTGGTTCCACAAATATGTACAGGTGTTTGTATGCATTATATCTATTTGTTATGTTGGTTTCTAGGTGTTTCTAGGTTGGTTTCTAGCTTTCCCTGTAATCTGAGTCCACACCAGCGCTGCCTGGTCTCGGACTGCTTCATATCGGTTATATGGTTATGTCCTTGTTCTTTTTGTTTTACATTATGGGCAAATAAAGAAAGAATTTGTCTAAAAGCATTTCTTGTTAAAGTTTGGATTTTGTGTGCCCTGTATGCAAGATTCATGTCCCTTGCCAGTCACATACCTATTTAAGTAATGAACTGCACTACTTGTGGTTGTTTTTAGAGATTTTAGAGACGTTTTATACTCGTGCTACAAGATTTTGGCCTGTGCTACAAAACTATCAACCTCTGTAGCACCAGTGCTATGTGCAAAAAAAGTTAACGTACAGCCCTGTTCTATATATATATATCCTTCTATACATATATCTTATATATGAATCCTCCATTTATATCTCATACTCCTAATCAATGAACACAGGACTTCTCGCTGTTGTCTCGTCTCTCGATCTCCTGATTGACTCTGAAAGGAAGTCCCTGTTTTGTCCATGATTCACCGCCCATGCTCTGTTGTTTCAAAACGCTCTCTAAACAGCGTCTCCGCAGGGAAGCCCCCTCCGATGTCCGCCTCGTTCTCCCCTGGGCAACACCGCCTGCGACCGCTGGACTCTGCCCCGTCGGCCGTCTCCGCCCCGTTGGCCGTCTCCGCCCCGTCGGTCACCTTGGTTGAGGCTCATCTCCACCGCCGTCGGCCCTCTCCAGACTCTGAAAGCAGAAACACCACGCCAGCAGTTTTTCTGTACACTCGACCCGGTGCTTTCTATTAGTCTACCGTGGCTTTGGGCCTGCAGCTCGTTCACTATATATTTTTTTTTCTGCAAGCCCCTGCCATGGCCACGCCATTTCAGACTGTTGGACGGTGTGAGTGTCCTACAGCCCATGGCGCTATTTGTTCTCTATTAGTCCCCCACCTTCTCAACACCCATATCTAATCCTACAGGGCTGTTCCCTGTGTGTCTTCCGGCGTGACACCAGCAGCTAAACGATACCCACTCTGCGCTCTATCTGTTCGTCCCACGGTTGACCCCCAGCGCGCGCCAGTTCTTTCTGGTGACGTGTCTTCAAGACTCTGCCTATTTATTAGGTGTGAGAAGGCCCCACTGGAGATCGAACTCCCTCTTATTTCATAATTAAACTTATTTAATTAACCGCATCTCATCTCTCTGTGCAATTCTTATTTAACCCATTCAATAATTAAACTATTTAATTAACCTGTATATCGATATTATTATTATGATAATAACATCCAACAGAGCATCGCTCTAACATACAACAGAGCAGGTTGGTTCCCTGCCCCTAACTCACATACACGTACTCGTACTATTATCTAACATACAACAGAGCTGTCCATTGCTCTACCCTAAACGGGGCTGTCACCGTCGCCCTGGAGCTGTACGTTGCTCTATACCCTACGGGGCTGTTTCCGTCGCCCTGGAGCTGTCACGTCGCTCTATACCCTACGGGGCTGTTTCCGTCGCCCTGGAGCTGTCACGTCGCTCTATACCCTACCGGGCTGTTTCCGTCGCCCTGGAGCTGTCACGTCGCTCTATACCACACGGGGCTGTCTACGTCGCCCTGGAGCTGTCACGTCGCTCTATACCACACGGGGCTGTCTACGTCGCCCTGGAGCTGTCACGTCGCTCTATACCCTACGGGTCTGTTTCCGTCGCCCTGGAGCTGTCACATCGCTCTATACCCTACGGGGCTGTTTCCGTCGCCCTGGAGCTGTCACGTCGCTCTATACCACACAGGGCTGTCTACGTCGCCCTGGAGCTGTCACGTCGCTCTATACCACACGGGGCTGTCTACGTCGCCCTGGAGCTGTCACGTCGCTCTATACCCTACGGGTCTGTTTCCGTCGCCCTGGAGCTGTCACATCGCTCTATACCCTACGGGGCTGTTTCCGTCGCCCTGGAGCTGTCACGTCGCTCTATACCACATGGGGCTGTCTACCGTCGCCCTGGAGCGGTCCGTTGCTCTATTCTACACTTTGAGTTCCTTTACAAAGTTCTCACATACACCACCGTGTATACACACAAGCAGTTGGTAATTTGAAAAAATTCAACTCCTTAATTAAATTAAACTCTAAATATTCCCCTATGGGTAATGGAAACTCCCCAGCACTACCCCCCCCCCTCCGCAATTAAACTCCTTAAATAAATTAAACTCTAAATATTCCCCTATGGGTAATGGAAACTCCCCAGCACTACCCCCCCCTCTGCCACCAGGTGGC
The DNA here is from genome assembly GCF_963971535.1 of Notolepis coatsorum. Taxonomy (NCBI): domain Eukaryota; kingdom Metazoa; phylum Chordata; class Actinopteri; order Aulopiformes; family Paralepididae; genus Notolepis; species Notolepis coatsorum. The sequence goes on along the minus strand of NC_140168.1, from coordinate 121,038,803 downwards.
GACCTACTCCTCCTCCATTTGCCTGTATTATCCCACTGCCCCCCTAGATGGCGGCCAAACTCAGTCTAGAGGATTGTAGCTGACGTGTCACTTCCTGGTTCTAAACCCCTCGTGGCTCTGCGGCCATTTTGTCTGATCAATTTTTTTTCCTTTTTTTTTCCATCGTCCCTTTAATGCCTCAAACATTCTCTCGCTACCGACCACACCCGTAACGTTTGTTCACTGCTCCCTTCACGTCACAGTCCCGCTTCCCGCTTTCTGCGTTTTGAACAGTAATCAAACTAAATACGATGTTGCCCCTTTAATTGAATGAACATCTCCCCTTTGCCTCCCTTCCCATCTCCTATACAGTGGCTTCTGTGCTCTGTAGATAAGACTCGATTTTCAAAACAAAAACCGGTGCCGCTCTGCTGTTATTCAAACACACTATTACAGCTGGCATTCTCTCTGTCAAACTAATTACGTTTACGGATACACTATTGTTCGTTTTCTTATTGGCTTGTGAAGTTGTTGAGACTCACTTTATCTTTTCACCGTCAGTTGTTCTGGTCCATGGCGCTGTTTATCTCTCCGGCCTTGCTCGGCTCGCTCGCTGGGTCCATGGCGCTGGCCTTGCTTGGCTCGCTCGCTGGCTTGGCTCACGTCCATGGCTACCCCTTCACGCCTCGGTACTGCACATAGTCTCTTCCTTTCAAGCAACTTCAAAACAAGCAATAATCCGGGTCCAAACGGCAACAACTGTTAGATCCTGATCAAACTGGCCAGTATCACGTCTTCGTCTGTTTGGCTCTCCATCCAATTCCTCTGCGTTGTGTCATTTTAATGGTCCTGACGTCTCCTATACTGGCAGATAAGATCCTTATCTCTCCCCGTTAGTACAATCCGCAAACCATAATAATTCTCCACCTCCGTAAGAATTCGACACTTCGACAACGTGAAATACCTTACAAGGAAAAGCGTGTTTATTTATCTAAACAGAAACCTCAGCTCAGATGTTAACAGATTGTATTGTCCTTGAAGAGTCTATTCTAATGACCTTTCGGTGTGTTCAGTCTATCTAATGATCTTTCAGTCCAGTCTATTGTCCCTCTGTCTCTCAGTCCAACAGTGGTCAGGTCAGGCCTGTTCGTTAGCCAAGAACATCCTCGTGGTAGCCGAAGCTAATGATGATGTGGCATTCTCCCCCCCCCCCCCCCCCCCCTCTGTGATAAGAGGAGAGAGTCTCTTGGTCCCTTCCCTCCTGTGGGATTCGTTTCTTTGGTCTGCCTCACACCCGGAAACACTGTTCGACTTATAGATCTTCGTCGTCGCAACGACGGCCCACCCCTTTCTGGTTGTCATGTGCCGTGCTGTCATGACAACTGCTAAATAACCTTTACACACATCAAAACGCAGTTACTGTCAAAACCTCCATCGCGCTCTGCCTCTGTGGCCCCTTATCTTTGTTTTGTCTTCCAATCGGAATTCAAAACAAACACTCTCGCTGGCAGTGTGCTTGTGAAACCACTGGTTCCACCACCGTCAATATCATCCCGTGATGATAATGATATTACCCTCTTAAAGCGTCTCTTTATATCAGTTTATAACCAAATATACATTGAAAAAACCACCATTTTCTCTCAAGCTGCTGCCCTACAGATCCCTGACCACCAAAACATCCCGTTTCAAAAACAGCTTCTTCCCCACTGCCATACGGACACTGAACTCCCTGTAGTACCCCCCGCAACCCCCCTTACCTCTGCTGACATGGACATAAACTCTGAACTGTAATCTATGTAATTGTGTTTTCTCCTAACTGCATGTAGTATGTACGGTGTAAGTGATGTTATATGTTCTATGTTTTATGTTGTAACTGCAATGCACTGAAACAAAATTCCACCAGCCTGGCTGGGTGGTCATTAAAGAAATTGATTGATTGATTGATTGGAAAGACATCTTCACAGATTCAAGGTAAGACGGGCGAGCGATTGATTGAATTATCATGTGATGTGTTCCTTTAAGACAGACATAGTAAACCTCCTCACATCCGTTATTGGTGGATAATAATTGTAATATCAATTGGCTATTTCTAAATCTAAATCAGTATACTATCATTTGAATATAACAATATAGAATAATATATAATAATCTCTCTCTCTGTTTCTGTGAGGAATCCTGCACGCAGCCTAACGAGGGGGCGTGCAGTTTTTTCACCTTCACGCACCCAGGGGCGTAGCTGGGGGGGGGGTAGCTTAGGATGATTCCAAGGGCCCAGCACTGGGGGGGGGGGGGGGCCCAGACATCTACTAGACATCACTCAGGTGTATTATTGATGCTCTCATTGATACTATGTTTGTTTCTGAAGTGTGTGTGTGTGTGTGTGTGTGTGAGATATATATAGAGAGAGGGGGGGGTAGACTATTGCATTGGTCCATTCATTGAAGATGAACGCAATGCGACATCCTTTACTAGGCTCACCCACCAACAGTGCAGGTGCTGAACTGCTGATCCGAATGTATAGGTAAAAACCATATTATGCGTTTTCATCAATAAAAAAAGGCCAAAACAAATTCCCCCAAAATTTTCGCTCGCACGCTTACGCGCGCTCGGATTCACTGGGGGCCTACAAATAAATTTTTTCATGGGGCCCAGAATCTGGAGCTACACCCCTGCACGCACCTGTTGGGAGTTTGCGATCAGCTCGGGAGAGTACTTGTATTGCAGACAGTGATGCCACAGATTACTTGCAAAAGTAATCTGATTACTGATTACTGATTACTCCTTTAAAAAGTAATCTAAGTTACTTTACTGATTTTCTACTTCCTGCTTCAGCAAAGCAAGCTGCTTTCACTGTCGCTCCGCTCCGCTGCTTTTGCCTATCGCTATTAGAATGATTTATTACAGCCCTTTCAACTTTAATTACTCTGTATGTTAACTCCCAGTTACTATGGTACTTCTCCAGAACTGTGAATCTTCTTATCTATTCAGATTTTTTACCACAGTCGAAAGGACGAGTCGCAAGATTCTCCGTGGGAGGAATAGCGAACCGTCTTATCAGCTACACACAAAGGACTATGTCGGAAGGCAAGGATATTTATGAAAGACGAGGAAGGTTTTCCTTGTTATTTTGAGTTTTAACGAGACGGAAGACGACAGTGGTTTTGATCGTGTGAGTAATAGCACAGCTCCAGGGCAACGGAACTGCCCCGTGTAGGGGAGAGAAACGGGAGAGAGCGACGGACAGCTCTCTTGTATGTTATTTCATAAAGACCCCGGTTGTGAAGTGAGTGACCCACCATCACCACCACCACCACCACCACCACCACCATCACCACCACCACCATCATCACCACCATCATCATCATCACCACCACCACCACCAGCTAAGTACCTAGCTTAGCTTCAGTTTAGCCTAACCTGAAAAGACAGGAAATAAGGGAAGATGCCGGGACTCGGCTCTCCCACAGAATGTACTAATTGCTTGAAGATGAGTATGAGGATTGTAGAGCTGGAGGCTCGGGTTTCTACCCTGTACCAAATACAGCAGGATGAGCAATTCCTTGACTCTATGTTTGAAGCTACTACAAATATAGCCAACAATACCATGATTGAGACCTGGCCTATGCTAGTAGCTACAGAACAGCACCACCCAAAAGACGGTCCTTGGCACAACCAAGGAGCTAGACCAAAGCAGTGGATCACCGTCAAGGATAAAAGGAGAAAGAAACGAACCAGGACCTCACCCCCGTTACCGCCAGGAAATAGTTTCAACCTACTCTCGGAAACATGCATATCAACACCCAAAGCAAAGAGACATAGAAGCGTGGCTAACAACGCTAACGAAGCAAACAGCGAGCGTAACGGAGCTCACGCTAACGACGCTAATAGCAAGAATACCGGAGCTCACGCTAACACTAGCGAAGCAAACAGCTGGCATGCCGGAGCTCACGCTAATGCTAGCGAAGCTAACAGCCGGCACATCGGAGCACACGCTAACGACGAGACAACGAGGAAAACAGAGCCACGAGCGACACGGCTAGCAAACACGACCCAGACCGAGCGAACGGCTAACAGCGAAGAGACTATCATGCGCCGAGGAGAACGTTGCGGTAGCCAACGCCGAAGGTACGGGACTAGCGTTAACATGCCGGCTATTGAGAAGGCTAACGAGGCTTCACCAAGGCCACAGGACTGTGGAAAGAACCGGCAGACTAGGCCTAGCCCAAAAACAAACGGCCCCAAAACTGTTGGAAAGAAAAATGCTAACCTCACACAGAAAATAGACTGCATACTGATTGGAGATTCCACAACAAGGTATGTGGAGATGGCAAACACAGAAAATATCTGTCTAGACAATACATCTGTGAAAGAGCTGGCCGAAAAACTTCCAACACTAATCAGACCGGGAATAACAAAAATTGTCATTCACTCTGGATCGTTTGACATCCTGCGAAAGAAGACTGGCACAGAGACTTTGAAAGACGATTTCACACATTTAATGAACACACTAGACAAACATCAGTCTGTGTCCATCAGTGGACCAATTGCATGCTTTCGCAGAGGACAAGAAGCATTCAGTCGACTCCTAAATTTTAATTCATGGTTAGGGGCTACATGTCTTGTACACGGCCTGAAATTCATTGACAACTTCAATGTTTTCTGGAATAACCCAGAACGTTTTCAAAGAAATGGCTTCTTCCCAAATCGCTTAGGTTCAAAGCTCCTAGCAGCAAACATGCGTCATGCCTTGATGGCCTCCAAGAATATTAAGCTCATACCAGCACGAGAGATAGTCATGAAGGACACAATCTCACCACGAAGTGCAGCAGCACAAGGCGTCCCCCCCCCCCCCCATATCACACAAGGCCATCTCGTCTGATCAAATGTCCCCGAAAGCACAGTACAGTCAGTGCAGTGCAGTATAGCACAATTGCCATGCCATCTCTCAAAACATACCAGTAATCATAACCAGCCAATGGCATGTTGAAAAATATACGCCATCAATGCGTTTACCTGCTATTAACCTCAGGGCCATCATGGTCAAGCCAAAGCAGACCTCCTCTAAAGAAGTCCAACAAATAAAATTAGCTTTCCTCGATGTCAGATCACTGAATAATAAAACATTCTTAGTAAATGATCTGATTAAAGAAAATAACTTAGATTGCATCTGCCTAGTAGAGACATGGCTAAATAATGACACAGCTACATCAATAATGATAGAAGCTTGTCCACCAGACTATAACTTTTTTCAAATACCCAGAAAAAATAAAAGGGGCGGAGGAGTTGCAGCAATCTTCTCCTCAAAACTCTTGTTTAGAATCACAGAACTAGGCGAGTTCATGTCAATGGAATATCTTGCCATTGAACTAAAAACAGAATCAACTATTATTGTCACAATGACACTCACCAATATTTATACAGGAGCTCTCTGAACTGATCTCACTATGTGTTACCGGATATGATAAGGTGATCCTAAATGGAGACTTGAACATCCATTTTAATAAGAAAACAGACTCCAAAACTATAGAACTAAAAAATCTACTGGATAGCTTTGACCTAATACAGCATATAACAAATGCAACTCACAGGCTTGGGAATACACTAGACTTAGTTATAACAACAACTGGGCTAAGCATAACAAATATCTCAATCACTGAATTACCTCTCTCCGACCATCACTGTATATTTTTTGATACTCAAATAACCCTTACTAAAACAAAAAAAGAAATCATAGTTAAAAAGAGGCTCTTAAACGACAAAGCTGAATCAAAGTTCATTGATCTTATCAGACTACATGAACCACATAATCATGACAGCTCTCTAAATGAAATGGTAGAAAATCTCAATGATGCAATGTCATCTATATTAAATTCTGTCGCCCCATTAAAAACGAAAAAGAGGAAAACTAGAGCCTCACCCTGGTTAAACTATAATACGGTCAACGAAGAAAAAAGGAAATGTCGTGCAGCGGAGCGAAAATGGAGAAAAACAAAAACCACCATAGCTGTGATATATACAAAGATGCTTTAACTGCTTATAATAAAACCATCCGCTTAGCAAGGAAAGATTACTTCTCTAAAATCATTACAGAAAATGCTGGAAACTCCAGAATCCTCTTTTCCACTATTAATGTACTACTCAACACTGCCCCTACACCTCCTCAGTCATCAACGGTTAAGTGTGAAGAACTTGCACTATTCTTTAACAACAAAATAACCTTGATCAGGGCCAGCATTACTCATGATGGAAATAAAGCTGATTGCGGCAAACCGTGCAATGTAACCATGAGAAGTTTCACATGCATCACATTAGATGTACTCTGCAAAACTGTCTCAGAATGTAACTCCTCCACCTCAGACATTGACCCTATACCTACAGCTTTCTTCAAACGGGTATTTAATAGTGTTTCAAGTCCTGTGCTAGATATCATAAACACTTCCCTTAGGACTGGTATTTTCCCGGATGCCTTTAAAACAGCAGTTGTAAAGCCATTACTAAAAAAACCTAACTTGGATAGTAATGAAATGGCAAATTATCGTCCAATATCCATCCTACCATTCATTAGTAAAGTACTTGAAAAGATAGTTTCAGTTCAAATAAATTCCTTTCTTGAAGAAAACAACATCTGAGAAGAATTTCAGTCAGGATTCAGAAAATATCATAGCACTGAAACTGCCCTCACCTAAATAATCAGTGACCTCAGACTAAACTCTGACGAGAATAAGATCTCCATCCTTATCCTGTTAGATCTCAGTGCAGCATTTGATACAATCGATCACGATATTCTAATCGATCGTCTTGAAAACCATGTCGGTTTCTCAGAACATGTGCTGGGCTGGTTTAAAACTTACATCAGAGGGAGGAAATTCTATGTTAAACTAGGAGATCACATGTCTGATATATACGACAACAACTATGGAGTTGCACAAGGGAGTTGCTTAGGTCCTTTACTCTTCTCCCTTTACATGTTACCGCTGGGTGATATCATCAGAGAACATAATGTAGATTTCCATAGCTATGCGGATGATACACAACTGTACATATCTGCTGAACCAAATGATACAGCGATTAGCTCCATTACAGACTGCTTACTGGCAATAAATAAATGGATGAGTAAGAACTTCCTGAAACTAAACGAGAACAAAACTGAAATTCTAATTATCGGCTTCAAAACTAGAAAAGAAATGTAGTATTTTCCCAAGCTATATGGTTCTGATATGTATCAGAACCTGCTCTAATCTGCTCTAATCTGCTCTGCGTTGTGATTCAAAACCTTTAAAGCCCTGGAAAATACTTTAAACAAAGACTTGAGGGTCTTTGTTTGACGATCGGCGGTGCAGCAGGAGGAATGGAAAGGAGAAGAGGGTATATAACAACAGCTGTTTAATCAAAGTTAAGAGTGTATACAAATTACAATAAAGAATACTATAAAAGATTCAAGGTACCAGAGCACTATGCCGCTCGCCCTATCTAAGAAATCAGATTAAAGAATGATAGTTGATAAATTGTTGATGGCTTTGTTCTCTGGCTAGTGAACAAAGCAAAGCTATGTTTCTCCCTCCAAAAGTGATGTTCTTTGTTCTGTTGATTCTTCCTCTGCTTCCGCCGCCGTTTGCTCCTGTGTGTAGCGATGGGTGTGGTCTCCTCGTCGGTGAGTTGGGTTTCAGAGTCTCCTTCCACCATCACAACATCCCATTATATCCCAAGGCCCAGCGTCTCTGTGTGATGACATCAGAGTGACGTCACCAGCTGTGCTCCTCCAATCACGGCCTCTCTACGTTTGAATTTGAAATAGGGGGTTGTCCTTAATAGACCAACCCCCCCTACTTTGTTTAAGCCCAGAGAATAGTTTCACTGTATATTTAATACTTTGGTTGGTGAACCCCAAGATATATTGATTACATAAACACAGAGAACAGTTTATCTTGATGCTAAATGAGACTCATAAACATTGTATATTTCATATCAGTTTCACTCAGGATTGTTACCACAATATAACAGGCATTTGCAGTTATTTCACATTGTTTTGAGTGATTGTCTCTGAGCTAGTATAATCACAACATATTATCACACCACTCTATTCAGCCTAATCAGTCCAGCCTAACAGTCATATATGCAGGTATTTCATATTGATGGTAAACCTCCTATCTCTTTAAACACACATTTAAGTTATTTAACTATAATTCCTATTTGAGACTTTTCATACTAATCAGACCAGTTGGCTACACCTGTGTTGTCCCTAGGCCGCGGGGCAGCCAATACCAACTGCATGTCTGATCATCTCATTGTGTTAGCTGTTTACCCACCCCCCTTGTAAACAGTTGCTCTATTGTCTTGAAGGAAACCGGTTCTGTCGCACCTTCCAAGCTGTTGATTACTTCCTCCTGCGCTAACTTGGCCTGTGGACTGACTGAATAAGACAGCTGTTTTGACTAAATCTTATGTTTGCTTAGAACCTTTTTGATTGGCATGTTTCTACAAGACTATTACACATTAGTTTGATTTGAACACCCGTTATGATCTATGTTCATTAAAAACTACCACAGAAACATTAATAAAGAACCTGGGGGGACTAACCCCTTGGATCAAATCTGAGGTCACTAGTCTTGGGGTTATCATAGATTCAGAACTGAACTTCAATTCTCATATTAGCAAAGTGACGAAAACATCGTTCTTCCATCTCAGAAATATAGCAAAAGTACGACCATTTATTAATCAGAACGATGCTGAGAAGCTAATTCATGCATTCATATCTAGCCGGTTAGACTACTGTAATGCACTTTTCACAGGTCTCCCTAAGAAAACCACAGAGAAGCTTCAGCTAATCCAAAACTCTGCAGCCCGACTGCTAACTAGAACCAAAAGGAGAGAGCACATTAGTCCAGTCTTAGCTGCTTTACACTGGCTTCCTGTAACATTTAGAATTGACTTTAAGGTCCTTCTCCTTACATACAAAGCTCTAAATGGACAGGGACCTAGCTACATCGCCAACACTCTAATAAATTACACACCAGCAAGAACACTGCGATCATCAGCTACTGGACTACTAGAGGCTCCCAGAAGCAGTCAAAAGAGGATCGGTAATGCAGCCTTTATCAACTATGCCCCAAAACTATGGAACAAACTACCCCAAAACATCAGGGAAGCCAACTCGCTAGACATCTTTAAAAGACAGCTTAAAACCTATCTCTTTGCTCAGGCATTTCACTGATAGATATCTGCTACCACCTAGTGGCAAGAGGAAACATCAGGGATATCCTGACACAACTTGTATTTACCTGCACTATTCTTACCCTGCCTACTCTTATACACTGCCTATCAAATTCATGTGTCGGTTATTGCACTTTTTACTTCGTACTGATGACTATTTTTAAACTGAATCATTTTAAACTATTTTTATTATTTGCGAGATCCAAATGTGAAACACTGTGATTATTTGTTCATGCAATAGGTCCCACTATTTAGTATGGGTTCGAGTCCCTGTGATCTAATATCACTAAAGTTACAGTGTGGGTTCGAGTCCCTGTGATCTAGTATCACTAAAGTTACAGTGTGGGTTCGAGTCCCTGTGATCTAGTATCACTAAAGTTACAGTGTGGGTTCGTGTCCCTGTGATCTAGTATCACTAAAGTTACAGTGTGGGTTCGAGTCCCTGTGATCTAGTATCACTAAAGTTACAGTGTGGGTTCGAGTCCCTGTGATCTAGTATCACTAAAGTTACAGTGTGGGTTCGTGTCCCTGTGATCTAGTATCACTAAAGTTACAGTGTGGGTTCGAGTCCCTGTGATCTAGTATCACTAAAGTTACAGTGTGGGTTCGTGTCCCTGTGATCTAATATCACTAAAGTTACAGCAATATGTACTGGGAAGTATGTTGGGAATTACAGGAGTATTACTGAATAGAGAGCCTATTAGGATGCTAGATCCAAATGTGAAACACTGTGATTTGCCATATCTTGCTATGCTCGCTCATGCCTGTATTTTTTATGTCCGTTCTATTTTATAATTTTTTTTACTATTTTTAAACTGAATAATTTTAAACTATTTTTACTATTTGTGTTACTGAAAACTGTAAGCGGAGAGCCTATTGGGATGCTAGATCCTAATGTGAAACACTGTGATTCTACCTGTCTATCTTTTTATGCTCGCTTATGCCTGTATTTTTTACTGTTGTGAAGCACTTTGAACTGCAACCTCTGTATGAAAAGTGCTATACAAATAAAGTTATTATTATTATTATTACTGATTACTTGATTATCAGAGTAACTTAGTTACTTTGAAAGTAACTAGGTTACGAAGTCGTCCCCCCTGCTGCTGCCACAACATAAGAATGACAAACATTTTTTGAGTCAAATGTACTCAGTTTGAGTAAAATGTACTAATAGGGCAGGTAGGCCTATCTATAGATCTATAGATTTCACAAAAGATAAATGGTCAATAACACCACATGTAGGCTGATATGTACCCTACCTTTGAGGCCTGCCCTATTCAGATATGGTTCTAATGTTCCTAGTGAAACAGGGGAGAGGGGTGAGTAAACCAGTGATTATATCTCAGTAACAGAATCTTCTCAAACCTCTTGTCAGAAAGTCTGTTCCTTCTAGGCGTGAGCACCAACCCTCCCAGACTAAAAAGCCATTCCACAGGAGCACTTGATGGGTTGGAGTGTTATACTTCAAGAACATTTTCTTTATGTTTGAATACCTATCCAGTATCTGAAGCTCATGCTCTTAAAAAACAGCCTATTAAACGGTACTGCTCCTCCTATGCTCTTATTATTATTATTATTTATTATTGTGTGCTACTGACAACCTACATACTGCAGTATGGTGTTCCATGTTCATGAATAGTGCAATGCAAAAGATGTTTAACTCAAAGGTGGAACATACCTGCACTATGGCATCTGGAAGGCCTGCAGTTGTGTCCTGCAGGGTGTCCTTCAGAGCGAGGGTCTTCTGCATTAGCACTTCAAGTGTGGGTAGTAAAGTTTAAATCCAGTAAAGAAATCCAGCTTTTGCTGTTTGGCTGGTGCACCTCCCTGTAGAAATCGATGCTTCGTCTTTGGTCGTCTTTGGTCGTGCTGTGGTTCCAGATGCGGTAGACATTATTTTGTTTCCTCCGCATATTTAGTGAATGTTTTTTTCACCAGGCTTAGCTGATACAAACGTGAAGTAGACTGACTGAACTTCCAGTGCAAGAAAGTGTTACCAGCGCGAGCGTCTCCCTGCTAGCTCGCTAGGTTTTGGTCAGCCTTGATAATAACAATA